>NC_138235.1:4447707-5045207 GCF_964197995.2 Scardinius erythrophthalmus | reverse complement strand
TTCACACTTTAATCATATAGTGACCAGCGGTGCTGTAAATACCTAAAGAGTTACATATGCCAAGTAAGAAAACATATAAGTGGCTATATGTGGAGTGATAGAACTTCAAGGCCCTAGGCATAGTTGTCTATAAAAATCTCATACAGCAATCATGAGAACAGCAACATGAAAACAAATAAGAAGAACCCGTCAAAGTCTAGAACTCTTTATTAGTTTGATTCCATAATAACCCAATGGATGAATTGCAAAAAGCAAGTGCATATTTACTATCTGGATGGCAGGCTACACAAATAAACAAGGTATGCAAAGTGGTGCAATGGATCGCTGGGTCCTACCACCTTTGTGAAAACTTGCTGGGACTCGAGGGGTATATATGCCTCCAGCAAAGGCTAATCATCAGATACCATTGGGGAACAGGCTTTGACCCCATAGGTGATATCTTTTCCCTTCAAGGTTTAGTAATAGAACATCACTGGAACAGAACAATACATCCACACAGAGCAAACTTGAACTAATATAAACTTTTTCTTACAATTAATTTTCACACTTTAATCGTTGTAAATACCTAAAGAGTTACATATGCCAAGTAAGAAAACATATAAGTGGCTACATGTGGTGTGATAGAACTTCAAGGCCCTAGGCATAGTTGTCTATAAAAATCTCATACAGCAATCATGAGAACAGTAATATGAAAGCAAATAAGAAGAACTTGTCAAAGTCTAGAACTCTTGATTAGTTTGATTCCATAATAACCCAATGGATGAATTGCACAAAGCAAGTGCATATTTACTATCTGGATGGCAGGCTACACGAATAAACAAGGTATGCAAAGTGGTGCAATGGCTCGCTGGGTCCTACCACCTTGGTGAAAACTTGCTGGGACTCAAGGGGTATATATGCCTCCAGCAAAGGCTTCATCAGATACCATTGGGGAACAGGCTTTGACCCCATAGATGATATCTTTTCCCTTCAAGGTTTAGTAATAGAACATCACTGGAACAGAACAATACATCCACACAGAGCAAACTTGAACTAATATAAACTTTTTCTTACAATTAATTTTTATAATTTAATCGTTGTAAATACCTAAAGAGTTACATATGCCAAGTAAGAAAACATATAAGTGGCTACATGTGGTGTGATAGAACTTCAAGGCCCTAGGCATAGTTGTCTATAAAAATCTCATACAGCAATCATGAGAACAGTAATATGAAAGCAAATAAGAAGAACTCGTCAAAGTCTAGAACTCTTGATTAGTTTGATTCCATAATAACCCAATGGATGAATTGCAAAAAGCAAGTGCATATTTATTATCTGGGGGGCAAGCTACACGAATAAACAAGGTATGCAAAGGGGCGAAATGGATCGCTGGGTCCTACCACCTTGGTGAAAACTTGCTGGGACCCGAGGGGTATATATGTCTCTTGCAAAGACTTCAGCAGATACCATTGGGGAGCAGGCGTTGACCCCATAGGTGATATCTTTTCCCTTCAAGGTTTAGTAATAGAACATCACTGGAACAGAACAATACATCCACACAGAGCAAACTTGAACTAATGTAAACTTCTTACGATTAATTTTCACACTTTTATCATATAGTGACCAGTGGTGCTGTAAATACCTAAAGAGTTACATATGCCAAGTAAGAAAACATATAAGTGGCTACATGTGGAGTGATAGAACTTCAAGGCCCTAGGCATAGTTGTCTATAAAAATCTCATACAGCAATCATGAGAACAGCAACATGAAAACAAATAAGAAGAACCTGTCAAAGTCTAGAACTCTTGATTAGTTTGATTCCATAATAACCCAATGGATGAATTGAAAAAAACAAGTGCATATTTACTATCTGGATGGCAGGCTACACGAATAAACAAGGTATGCAAAGTGGTGCAATGGATCGCTGGGTCCTACCACCTTTGTGAAAACTTGCTGGGACTCGAGGGGTATATATGCCTCCAGCAAAGGCTTCATCAGATACCATTGGGGAACAGGCTTTGACCCCATAGGTGATATCTTTTCCCTTCAAGGTTTAGTAATAGAACATCACTGGAACAGAACAATACATCCACACAGAGCAAACTTGAACTAATATAAACTTTTTCTTACAATTCATTTTTACACTTTAATCGTTGTAAATACCTAAAGAGTTACATATGCCAAGTAAGAAAACATATAAGTGGCTATATGTGGAGTGATAGAACTTCAAGGCCCTAGGCATAGTTGTCTATAAAAATCTCATACAGCAATCATGAGAACAGCAGCATGAAAAAAAAATTAGAAGAACCCGTGAAAGTCTAGAACTCTTGATTAGTTTGATTCCATAATAACCCAATGGATGAATTGCAAAGCAAGTGCATATTTGTTATCTGGAGGGCAGGCTACACGAATAAACAAGGTATGCAAAGGGGCGAAATGGATCGCTGGGTCCTACCACCTTGGTGAAATCTTGCTGGGACCCAAGGGGTATATATGCTTCCAGCAAAGGATTCGGCACATTCCATTGGGGAACAGGCTTTGACCCCATAGGTGATATCTTTTCCCTTCAAGGTTTAATCATAGAACATCACTGGAACAGAACAATACATCCACACAGAGCAAACTTGAACTAATATAAACTTCTTCATAAGATTAATTTTCACACTTTAATCATATAGTGACCTTTAATCGTTGTAAATACCTAAAGAGTTACATATGCCAAGTAAGAAAACATATAAGTGGCTACATGTGGTGTGATAGAACTTCAAGGCCCTAGGCATAGTTGTCTATAAAAATCTCATACAACAATCATGAGCACAGCAACATGAAAACAAATAAGAAGAACCCGTCAAAGTCTAGAACTCTTGATTAGTTTGATTCCATAATAACCCAATGGATGAATTGCAAAAAGCAAGTGCATATTTACTATCTGAATGGCAGGCTACACGAATAAACAAGGTATGCAAAGTGGTGCAATGGATCGCTGGGTCCTACCACCTTGGTGAAAACTTGCTGGGACCAGAGGGGTATATATGCCTCCAGCAAAGGCTTCATCAGATACCATTGGAGAACAGGCTTTGACCCCATAGGTGATATCTTTTCCCTTCAAGGTTTAGTAATAGAACATCACTGGAAGAGAACAATACATCCACACAGAGCAAACTTGAACTAATGTAAACTTCTTACGATTCATTTTCACACTTTTATCATATAGTGACCAGAGTGTTGTAAATACCTACAGAGTTACATATGCCAAGTAAGAAAACATATAAGTGGCTACATGTTGTGTGATAGAACTTCAAGACCTTAGGCATAGTTGTCTATAAAAATCTCATACAGCAATTATGTGAAAAGCAACATGAAAGCAAATAAGAAGAACCCGTCAAAGTCTAGAACTCTTGATTAGTTTGATTCCATAATAACCCAATGGATGAATTGCAAAAAGCAAGTGCATATTTACTATCTGGAAGGCAGGCTACACGAATAAACAAGGTATGCAAAGTGGTGCAATGGATCGCTGGGTCCTACCACCTTTGTGAAATCTTGCTGGGACCCGAGGGGTATATATGCTTCCAGCAAAGGATTCGGCACATACCATTGGGGAACAGGCTTTGACCCCATAGGTGATATCTTTTCCCTTCAAGGTTTAGTCATAGAACATCACTGGAACAGAACAATACATCCACACAGAGCAAACTTGAACTAATATAAACTTCTTCTGAAGATTAATTTTCTCACTTTAATCATATAGTGACCAGTGGTGTTGTAAATACCTAAAGAGTTACATATGCCAAGTAAGAAAACATATAAATTGCTACATGTGGTGTGATGGAACTTCAAGGCCCTAGGCATAGTTGTCTATAAAAATCTCATACAGCAATCATGAGCACAGCAACATGAAAACAAATAAGAAGAACCCGTCAAAGTCTAGAACTCTTGATTAGTTTGATTCCATAATAACCCAATGGATGAATTGCAAAAAGCAAGTGCATATTTACTATCTGAATGGCAGGCTACACGAATAAACAAGGTATGCAAAGTGGTGCAATGGATCGCTGGGTCCTACCACCTTGGTGAAAACTTGCTGGGACCAGAGGGGTATATATGCCTCCAGCAAAGGCTTCAGCAGATACCATTGGGGAACAGGCTTTTACCCCATAGGTGATATCTTTTCCCTTCAAGGTTTAGTCATAGAACATCACTGGAACAGAACAATACATCCACACAGAGCAAACTTGAACTAATATAAACTTCTTCTTAAGATTAATTTTCACACTTTAATCATATAGTGACCAGTGGTGTTGTAAATACCTAAAGAGTTACATATGCCAAGTAAGAAAACATATAAATTGCTACATGTGGTGTGATAGAACTTCAAGGCCCTAGGCATAGTTGTCTATAAAAATCTCATACAGCAATCATGAGCACAGCAACATGAAAACAAATAAGAAGAACCCGTCAAAGTCTAGAACTCTTGATTAGTTTGATTCCATAATAACCCAATGGATGAATTGCAAAAAGCAAGTGCATATTTACTATCTGGATGGCAGGCTACACGAATAAACAAGGTATGCAAAGTGGTGCAATGGATCGCTGGGTCCTACCACCTTGGTGAAAACTTGCTGGGATTAGAGGGGTATATATGCCTCCAGCAAAGGCTTCAGCAGATACCATTGGGGAACAGGCTTTGACCCCATAGGTGATATCTTTTCCCTTCAAGGTTTAGTAATAGAACATCACTGGAACAGAACAATACATCCACACAGAGCAAACTTGAACTAATATAAACTTCTTCTTAAGATTAATTTTCACACTTTAATCAAAAAGTGTCCAGTGGTGATGTAAATACCTAAAGAGTTACATATGCCAAGTAAGAAAACATATAAGTGGCTACATGTGGTGTGATAGAATTTCAAGGCCCTAGGCACAGTTGTCTATAAAAATCTCATACAGCAATCATGAGCACAGCAACATGAAAACAAATAAGAATAACCCGTCAAAATCTAGAACTCTTGATTAGTTTGATTCCATAATAACCCAATGGATGAATTGCAAAAAGCAAGTGCATATTTACTATCTGGATGGCAGGCTAAAGGAATAAACAAGGTATGCAAAGTGGTGCAATGGATCGCTGGGTCCTACCACCTTGGTGAAAACTTGCTGGGACTCGAGGGGTATATATGCCTCCAGCAAAGGCTTCATCAGATACCATTGGGGAACAGGCTTTGACCCCATAGGTGATATCTTTTCCCTTCAAGGTTTAGTAATAGAACATCACTGGAAGAGAACAATACATCCACACAGAGCAAACTTAGAAACTTATTAAGAGAATAATTAGAAAAAATTGGGGTATTATTGAAAGCGATGAGATGCTTGGCCAGCTGTTTCCTGAGCCACCTCTGGTAGCTTTCAGGAGATGTCCTACTATTCGAGATAAACTGGTCCGGAGCCATTTGAAACCAGAAGGCCAATATACGTGGTTGGGATCTAAACCCAAAGGGTCTTATAAATGTCAACACTGCAATCATTGTACGAATGTTTTGCAGTGTAAAAACTTTCTTGATACTATTTCCCAAAGAGAGTTTACCATTAACCACTTTATAAGCTGTAAAACAAAATTTGTTATATATAGATTGGAATCTCCTGAATGTAAAGTGTTTTATATAGGAAGGACAAAGAGGCGCTTACAGGACAGATTGGCTGAACATAAATATGCGATTCGCACGGGCAACATGAGCTATCCTATGGCGAGACATTACGGGGAACACCACGATAGTGATCCATCGACCGTACAGATCTGTGGAATTGATCATATCCCATTGTCACTAAGGAAAGGAGATAGGCAAAAACTACTAAACCAGAGAGAAAGTTTCTGGATTGATAAACTGCAGGCGACTAGATATCCAGGCATGAATGAAGAACTTGATCTCAGTGTTTTTCTCTAAAACTACAATTCTAAAAAATGTATTTTATCTTTTATTTATATTTTCTGTACTTTGGTGATGCATATATTGTTTGTAACCTTGGTGTGTAGCCACAAATATCTTGTTCTATTAAGTACCAAGGAGGACATCTAGTGGTCTTTCTATAATCCTACAACTTTGAACCTACCTCTGCCATATGGAGGTTTTTGATTGGTTGTGTGAAGACTTATAAGAAGGTCTCTTGTTTTGTGAAATTGTTGACTCCCTGACGAAGGCTTGTATGCCAAAACGCGTCGGAGTTTTTAAAGGTTTACGATGACCAAGCCATAAAATAAAGGCTTTTTAATCTTTCTTAAAGAGAGTGCCTTGGAGTTCTCTTACGAGAGTCCTCTCGTACTGCGTTTTATCAAAACGCTACGGGAAAAGTCTCTTTTCACGAAACACTGAAGCAAAAAATTATCCTTTAATTTTCATATATGTAAAACGCGTTGCGGCAGCAGCAGTCAGCTATGGCGAGACGGCTTGCTCGCTCATTGGCTGCTCTGCGGCAACTGCTTAAGCCTATCGAGCGAGGCCTGAGATGACATCAGCGTCGTTCGAAGCAAGCACTTCAGCGGGACGAGCCCTCGAAGCCGCTGGCCAACGCCGCCTTCTACAGCCGTACCTGCTGCGCTTTCCGACGCCTATATCCTTTATTGCTATATTGCTCTGTTTTCTGTGTGTGTGTGTGTGTGTGTGTTCGCTGCAACACTCACCCCTAAAAGAGCTGCGTCTTTTTCAAGACGCCTTCTCATGCAGCGCTCGCGCTCGCTGACGGCGAAACGCCCTCACTTCGAGCCAATTGCCTACGGTGACTCTGAGGACTCGCCAGGCATCCTTCAGAGGCTGCCCTTCCTGGAAGCGGACGGCGGGATTAGTTTTTCTTTACGTTACAAGAAAAGCTACCCTGCCTCCGCACGCGTCATTCACCGGCGAAGGAGAAAAGAGTGTTCTCAGTCCCACCCTTGGTCGGTCTCACCTCTTTTCTCTCATATTTCTCAGTTCCCTGTTCGGCGACTGGAAATATTATTGCAGCAAGTGAGTCTGTTATAGCACGCTTGCCTACCAGCAAACGCCGAAGAATACATGTTGACGCCGCCTTTGCCGCCAATGCTTCACTCTGTCAGTCCCCTGAAGGCGACTGCAGAGATGCATTTTGCAGCCAGCGAGCGCGTAGTACCCGCTTGCCTGCAACCGAACACCGTTTCTACGGTTCCCGTGCGTCACTGGCGAAAGGAGAATGGAGTGTTTTCAGCCCCGCTGAAACTGGGCGATATCCACTCTTCTCACATTCAAAGCCTATATCCCCCTGTGGCTCAGTGGCGGAATTATAGGTTTTCCGCATGGGAGACCGGAGTTCAAATCCCGGTCTAGCGGCATATATTTTTATGCCGCCAATGCTTCGCTCTGTCAGTCCCCTGAAGGCCACTTCGGAGATGCATTTTGCAGCCAGCGAGCGCGTAGTACCCGCTTGCCTGCAACCGAACGCCGTTTCTATGGTTCCCGTGCGTCACTGGCGAAAGGAGAATGGAGTGTTTTCAGCCCCGCTGAAACCGGGCGATATCCACCCTTCTCACATTCTGGCATATTTCAGGCGTCTGAAAATGTTAGTATTGCATGTCGTGCTTACTCGCATGCCTGCAAGCAAACGCCAGTGTGTACTCGTGTATAATACTCGCGCTGACTTTGTCTATGTATCTTCACTGTGGTCCAGTGGCAGATTATTAGACTCTCGCGTGGTGGATCCGAGTTCGAATCCCGGGTCTGCCGGCAGAAAATATTTATGCCGCCGAATGCAAATCACTCTGTTTGTTCCCCGAGAGGCAACTGCAGACGTGTTTGTTTTTGCAGCCCACGAGCGAAGTCCCGGCCACGGACGATGATGCTATATGTGTACAGAAGATGCCCACTGCTTGTGCCCATCCCTGCACATTAGCACAGCCCTTCACACAGGGCCCGCGCTCATATATTCGACTCGGGTCGATCACGCACACAACATAGTGAACGTGCCCACTGCCTAGTGCCCACAAACACTATATGTTCTGCATGCCTTGTGGTTTCTGTAAAGATGAAACCTGTGTGCATTCACACTGCTCAGGCAGACAGTGCACTCATTGCAGTAATTGTGCCCGCTCTCCCGCGCCCACACTTACTAACGGCCATTATATGTCCTACGGGACTCGCCCAGCCCTCCCTTGCTCGGTTAAACACCGCAGCGGGGTCGAGCGCAGGCATTCTGCCCGGCCACGGCCGATGGTGCTATAAATGTAGTCTCGATGCCCACTCCTCAGTGCCCATCACTACACATAAGCACAGCCCTACACTTAGGGCTCGTGCACATAAAATCGACTCAGGTCGATTGCACTTCCAACATAGTGAGAGTGCCCGCTTCCCAGTGCCCACGAACACTATGTCTAACAGATCACAGGCTCTCTGTAAAAACGAGACCTGTGAGCGCGTGCTCTGCTCAGGCAGACACCGCGCCCAAAGCAGTAAATGTTCCCGCTCCCAGCCCACATCTACTCGCTCACATGAGTCCTATGAGACTTTCTCAGTCCTCCCTCACTCAGCTAAGCACTGTAGTAAGGTCGAGGACGAGCGTTCCGCCAGCTGTATTAAGCGCGCGCCCCGCCTCAAATGCCACAGGCATAACGCCTATGTTTTTATCCCCCGAAGCGCCTCTGTCGCACGGCGAACAGAGCGCGCTCCGTATCCAGCCCCTAGCCAGCCATGCAGAAGCATGGGCAGCGCTTCCAGGGGTTTCGGACTGGGTGCTAGGCATTATAAAGAGAGGCTTCTCGCTACAGTTTTGTCGACGCCCTCCCCGCTTCATAGCGCGCGTCGAAACTACGGTTTCGTTGGAAGTAGCACACCTACTTCGAGCCGAAATATCAAAACTGATAAGCAAAGGGGCGATAGAGCGCGTTCCCCCAGCTCTAAGCGAAGGGGGGCTATACAGCAGATACTTTCTAGTCCCCAAAAAGGACGGCGGTATCAGACCCATACTGGATCTAAGACGGCTGAACAGAGTATTAGTGAAACGCAGTTTCAAAATGCTCACAACCAGCAAAATTCTCGCGCATGTTCGCCGAGAAGACTGGTTCATGTCGATAGATCTGAAGGACACGTATTTTCAAATACAGATAGCGTCACATCACAGGCGATACTTGAGATTCGCCTTCGAGGGTCAAACATACCAGTATACAGTGCTGAACTATTTGGACGACTGGTTGATCCTAGCTCAATCACGATCACAGCTCGTGGAGCACAGAACCATTTTACTCGATCACCTCGAGAATCTTGGTATCACAGTCAACTGGACAAAGAGTTCATTGAACCCCAGTCAAACGATTTTGTTTCTGGGCGTCGTTCTGGACTCACAGTCTATGACAGCGCGGCTGTCACCACAGCGCGTGTTGCTCATTCAGCGCGCGGCGAGATCTTTCCGCCGCGGCGCTTTCACCCCGCTCAGGAAGTTTCAAAGGATGCTGGGTCTCATGGCCTCAGCATCGTCAGTTCTCCGGCTGGGCTTGCTCCGCATGCGCCCGCTGCAGTTCTGGTTGAAAGCGCGGGTACCGCGCAGAGCGTGGGCGACCGGTCGATTACGCCTCAAGGTCGGTCAGAGCTGTGTTTCAGCCCTGGCGCCTTGGATGGCGGACGACGGGTACCGATCAGGTGTAAGCCTGGGGACTTCCTCGAGAGTGAGGATGGTGTCGACAGACGCATCCACCTCGGGATGGGGAGCACTGCTTGAGGGTAGACCGTTCTTCGGCCTGTGGTCGGAACGAGAAAAGCTCCAACACATAAACTGCCTAGAAATGCTGGCAGTGCACAACGCAATGACGCGTTTTTGTCCCCACATCAAGGACGAACACGTCATAGTCCGTTCGGACAACATGGCTGTGGTGTCCTACATAAATCGCCAGGGCGGTCTGAAATCCATATCCCTGTACAGGCTGGCGAAACGCCTCCTATTATGGGCTCAGCACAACTTACGCTCGCTGAGAGCAGTGCATGTACCTGGGCTTCAGAATGTGGGCCCAGACAGACTGTCCAGGAACAATGTTCCCCCGGGCGAATGGTCTCTACACCCACAAACAGTCCGGCTGTTGTGGGAGAGATTCGGCAGAGCGGAGGTGGACCTTTTCGCGTCCCACGAAAACGCGCACTGCCCCGCGTTCTTTTCAAAGACCGACAGCGCGCTGTCCCGAAGGTGGCCGCGCTGCCCGTTATACGCTTTTCCCCCCGTCTCCCTCCTGCCACAGGTGTTGGAACGGGTCAGGAAAACAAAATGCCCAGTGCTGCTTGTAGCTCCGTTCTGGGAGAACCAGACATGGTTCCCAGTTCTGATGCAGTTGGCAGATATCGCTCCATGGCCACTGCCGTTGAGGAGAGATCTCCTCTCGCAGGCCGGGGGCTCGATTTGGCACCCACACCCGGAACTGTGGTCCCCTCATGTGTGGGCGCTCAACGGATACCCGTTGGTCTCGCAGAGGGAGTCGTGAATACCATCACTCAGGCTAGAGCGCCGTCGACTCGGCGGCTTTATACTTCGAAGTGGTCGGTTTTCTCCGGGTGGTGTACAGCTCGGAGCCTTTCACCCCTCGAATGTGAGGTAACGGAGGTTCTCTCTTTCCTACAAGAGCTGTTGGATGAGGGCAGATCCCCTTCCACGCTCAAAGTGTATGTGGCGGCTATTTCAGCGTTCTCTGGTTCAACGCTGGGTCAGTCGCTGGGAAGGAATGATTTAGTCATCCGCTTCCTCAGGCGAGCTAGGAGACTGAATCCACCCAGACCTCCTTCAGTCCCTATGTGGGACCTTTCTACGGTCCTGGCGGCCATGAAAGGTGCCCCTTTCGAGCCTATCCAGTCTATTAGCCTCAAACATTTGTCTTTCAAAACGGTGTTTTTGATGGCTCTCGCTTCAGTGAAGCGCATAGGCGACCTGCACGCGCTCTCTGTGAGCCCGGCGTGCTTGGAGTTTGGTCCTAATGACTCTAAAGTCATACTCAAACCTAAGCACGGCTATGTGCCGAAATCCCTCAACACGCCTTTTCGGGCTCAGGTCATTTCCCTGGCTGCCCTGCCGGCATCGAGTGAGGAAGGGGACTCGAGTTTTCTTTGCCCTGTTAGGGCTTTAAGAGCTTATATGTCCCGCTCTGCTGTCTTCAGACAGACAGAGCAGCTCTTTGTCTCGTTTAGCGGACGTTCCAAAGGAATGGCTGTTTCGAAACAAAGTCTATCCAGATGGATAGTTGACGCCATAGCGCTGGCTTATACTGCCAAGGGCATTCCATGCCCGTTGGGAGTCAGAGCGCACTCTACGAGAAGCGTTGCTTCTTCGTGGGCTTGGTCCAGCGGGATTTCCCTACAGGATATATGTACGGCGGCGGGCTGGGCCTCGCCGTCTACATTTATCAGGTTTTATAACCTAGAGGTTCCCGCCTTACAGGCTAAGCTTTTGTCGGTGTAATCTGTTCAGCCGTCTAGTCAGACCGCTGAAACCCATGCGCAATGCGCTACCGACTATCTTGGGCAGAACTGTGTAAGACCCACATTTTCCACATTAGTTCAGGTTCCCTACCCTGTCTATGTGATGTTATACTTGCGTCTGTGGACATGTCTATTCTACGACGCTACAGTATAGGGAATTAAGGCTCCCACCCTTATTCCCTGACTCTGTGTGAGTCAATCTGGTGATTATGCACTGTATGCCTGAAATAGCTTCCGGTGATCAGTGTTTTTATCCCAGCACGCACGGCGTTTTGCAAGGGGTTCCCGTAGCGTTTTGATAAAACGCAGTACGAGAGGACTCTCGTAAGAGAACGTACTCGGTTACTAACGTAACCTCGGTTCTCTCTAGAAGAGGGAACGAGTACTGCTTTCTCTGCCGTGCGTACGGTTCACTCTGGTTCGCTTCGGCGATCAAAATCAAGTGAATCAGCCTTCTCGAGCTCCTTTTATAGAGGTAAGCCACGCCCGTTTCGGCGGGAAGTGGCGAGGAGGGCGCGAAGCGCCTTCATTGGCCTGATGTCATCTCAGGCCTCGCTCGATAGGCTTAAGCAGTTGCCGCAGAGCAGCCAATGAGCGAGCAAGCCGTCTCGCCATAGCTGACTGCTGCTGCCGCAACGCGTTTTACATATATGAAAATTAAAGGATAATTTTTTGCTTCAGTGTTTCGTGAAAAGAGACTTTTCCCGTAGCGTTTTGATAAAACGCAGTACTCGTTCCCTCTTCTAGAGAGAACCGAGGTTACGTTAGTAACCGAGTACGTTTCCTTTTGTTCTATATTATGATTATCCCATCCAAAGAGCACCTCAAGCTAACATTTTGAGTCCTGGAAGCGCTCCTCTACAGACATTTGATCAAACTTGAACTAATGTAAACTTCTTACGATTAATTTTCACACTTTTATCATATAGTGACCAGTGGTGTTGTAAATACCTACAGAGTTACATATGCCAAGTAATAAAACATATAAGTGGCTACATGTTGTGTGATAGAACTTCAAGACCTTAGGCATAGTTGTCTATAAAAATCTCATACAGCAATTATGTGAAAAGCAACATGAAAGCAAATAAGAAGAACCCGTCAAAGTCTAGAACTCTTGATTAGTTTGATTCCATAATAACCCAATGGATGAATTGCAAAAAGCAAGTGCATATTTACTATCTGGATGGCAGGCTAAAGGAATAAACAATGTATGCAAAGTGGTGCAATGGATCGCTGGGTCCTACCACCTTGGTGAAAACTTGCTGGGACTCGAGGGGTATATATGCCTCCAGCAAAGGCTTCAGCCGATACCATTGGGGAACAGGCTTTGAACCCATAGGTGATGTCTTTTCCGTTAAAGGTTTAGTAATAGAACATCACTGGAACAGAACAATACATCCACACAGAGCAAAATTGAACTAATACAAACTTCTTCTTAAGATTAATTTTCTCACTTTAATCGTTGTAAATACCTAAAGAGTTACATATGCCAAGTAAGAAAACATATAAGTGGCTACATGTTGTGTGATAGAACTTCAAGGCCCTAGGCATAGTTGTCTATAAAAATCTCATACAGCAATCATGAGAACAGTAATATGAAAGCAAATAAGAAGAACTTGTCAAAGTCTAGAACTCTTGATTAGTTTGATTCCATAATAACCCAATGGATGAATTGCAAAAAGCAAGTGCATATTTACTATCTGGATGGCAGGCTAAAGGAATAAACAAGGTATGCAAAGTGGTGCAATGGATCGCTGGGTCCTACCACCTTGGTGAAAACTTGCTGGGACTCAAGGGGTATATATGCCTCCAGCAAAGGCTTCATCAGATACCATTGGGGAACAGGCTTTGACCCCATAGGTGATATCTTTTCCCTTCAAGGTTTAGTAATAGAACATCACTGGAACAGAACAATACATCCACACAGAGCAAACTTGAACTAATATAAACTTTTTCTTACAATTAATTTTCACACTTTAATCGTTGTAAATACATAAAGAGTTACATATGCCAAGTAAGAAAACATATAAGTGGCTACATGTTGTGTGATAGAACTTCAAGGCCCTAGGCATAGTTGTCTATAAAAATCTCATACAGCAATCATGAGAACAGTAATATGAAAGCAAATAAGAAGAACTTGTCAAAGTCTAGAACTCTTGATTAGTTTGATTCCATAATAACCCAATGGATGAATTGCACAAAGCAAGTGCATATTTACTATCTGGATGGCAGGCTACACGAATAAACAAGGTATGCAAAGTGGTGCAATGGATCGCTGGGTCCTACCACCTTGGTAAAAACTTGCTGGGACTCGAGGGGTATATATGCCTCCAGCAAAGGCTTCATCAGATACCATTGGGGAACAGGCTTTGACCCCATAGATGATATCTTTTCCCTTCAAGGTTTAGTAATAGAACATCACTGGAACAGAACAATACATCCACACAGAGCAAACTTGAACTAATATAAACTTCTTCTTAAGATTAATTTTTACACTTTAATCATATAGTGACCAGTGGTGCTGTAAATACCTAAAGAGTTACATATGCCAAGTAAGAAAACATATAAGTGGCTATATGTGGAGTGATAGAACTTCAAGGCCCTAGGCATAGTTGTCTATAAAAATCTCATACAGCAATCATGAGAACAGCAACATGAAAACAAATAAGAAGAACCCGTCAAAGTCTAGAACTCTTGATTAGTTTGATTCCATAATAACCCAATGGATGAATTGCAAAAACCAAGTGCATATTTACTATCTGGATGGCAGGCTACACAAATAAACAAGGTATGCAAAGTGGTGCAATGGATCGCTGGGTTTTACCACCTTGGTGAAAACTTGCTGGGACTCGAGGGGTATATATGCCTCCAGCAAAGGCTTCATCAGATTCCATTGGGGAACAGGCTTTGACCCCATAGGTGATATCTTTTCCCTTCAAGGTTTAGTAATAGAACATCACTGGAACAGAACAATACATCCACACAGAGCAAACTTGAACTAATATAAACTTTTTCTTACAATTAATTTTCACACTTTAATCGTTGTAAATACCTAAAGAGTTACATATGCCAAGTAAGAAAACATATAAGTGGCTATATGTGGAGTGATAGAACTTCAAGGCCCTAGGCATAGTTGTCTATAAAAATCTCATACAGCAACATGAAAACAAATAAGAAGAACCCGTCAAAGTCTAGAACTCTTGATTAGTTTGATTCCATAATAACCCAATGGATGAATTGCAAAAAGCAAGTGCATATTTACTATCTGGATGGCAGGCTAAAGGAATAAACAAGGTATGCAAAGTGGTGCAATGGATCGCTGGGTCCTACCAACTTGGTGAAAACTTGCTGGGACCAGAGGGGTATATATGCCTCCAGCAAAGGCTTCAGCAGAAACCATTGGGGAACAGGCTTTGACCCCATAGGTGATATCTTTTCCTTTCAAGGTTTAGTCATAGAACATCACTGGAACAGAACAATACATCCACACAGAGCAAACTTGAACTAATATAAACTTCTTCTTAAGATTAATTTTCTCACTTTAATCATATAGTGACCAGTGGTGCTGTAAATACCTAAAGAGTTACATATGCCAAGTAAGAAAACATATAAGTGGCTACATGTGGTGTGATAGAACTTCAAGGCCCTAGGCACAGTTGTCTATAAAAATCTCATACAGCAATCATGAGAACAGCAACATGAAAACAGATAAGAAGAACCCGTCAAAGTCTAGAACTCTTGATTAGTTTGATTCCATAATAACCCAATGGATGAATTGCAAAAAGCAAGTGCATATTTACTATCTGGATGGCAGGCTACACAAAAAAACAAGGTATGCAAAGTGGTGCAATGGATCGCTGGGTCCTACCACCTTGGTGAAAACTTGCTGGGACTCGAGGGGTATATATGCCTCCAGCAAAGGGTTCATCAGATACCATTGGGGAACAGGCTTTGACCCCATAGGTGATATCTTTTCCCTTCAAGGTTTAGTAATAGAACATCACTGGAACAGAACAATACATCCACACAGAGCAAAATTGAACTAATATAAACTTCTTCTTAAGATTAATTTTCACACTTTAATCATATAGTGACCAGTGGTGCTGTAAATACCTAAAGAGTTACATATGCCAAGTAAGAAAACATATAAGTGGCTATATGTGGAGTGATAGAACTTCAAGGCCCTAGGCATAGTTGTCTATAAAAATCTCATACAGCAATCATGAGCACAGCAACATGAAAACAAATAAGAAGAACCCGTCAAAGTCTAGAACTCTTGATTAGTTTGATTCCATAATAACCCAATGGATGAATTGCAAAAAGCAAGTGCATATTTACTATCTGGAGGGCAGGCTACACGAATAAACAAGGTATGCAAAGTGGTGCAATGGATCGCTGGGTCCTACCACCTTGGTGAAAACTTGCTGGGACCAGAGGGGTATATATGCCTCCAGCAAAGGCTTCATCAGATACCATTGGGGAACAGGTTTTGACCCCATAGGTGATATCTTTTCCCTTCAAGGTTTAGTCATAGAACATCACTGGAACAGAACAATACATCCACACAGAGCAAACTTGAACTAATATAAACTTCTTCTTAAGATTAATTTTCACACTTTAATCATATAGTGACCAGTGGTGTTGTAAATACCTAAAGAGTTACATATGCCAAGTAAGAAAACATATAAATTGCTACATGTGGTGTGATAGAACTTCAAGGCCCTAGGCATAGTTGTCTATAAAAATCTCATACAGCAATCATGAGCACAGCAACATGAAAACAAATAAGAAGAACTCGTCAAAGTCTAGAACTCTTGATTAGTTTGATTCCATAATAACCCAATGGATGAATTGCAAAAAGCAAGTGCATATTTACTATCTGGATGGCAGGCTACACGAATAAACAAGGTATGCAAAGTGGTGCAATGGATCGCTGGGTCCTACCACCTTTGTGAAATCTTGCTGGGACCCGAGGGGTATATATGCTTCCAGCAAAGGATTCGGCACATACCATTGGGGAACAGGCTTTGACCCCATAGGTGATATTTCTTTTCCCTTCAAAGTTTAGTCATAGAACATCACTGGAACAGAACAATACATCCACACAGAGCAAACTTGAACTAATATAAACTTCTTCTTAAGATTAATTTTCACACTTTAATCATATAGTGACCAGTGGTGTTGTAAATACCTAAAGAGTTACATATGCCAAGTAAGAAAACATATAAATTGCTACATGTGGTGTGATAGAACTTCAAGGCCCTAGGCATAGTTGTCTATAAAAATCTCATACAGCAATCATGAGCACAGCAACATGAAAACAAATAAGAAGAACCCGTCAAAGTCTAGATCTCTTGATTAGTTTGATTCCATAATAACCCAATGGATGAATTGCAAAAAGCAAGTGCATATTTACTATCTGGATGGCAGGCTACACGAATAAACAAGGTATGCAAAGTGGTGCAATGGATCGCTGGGTCCTACCACCTTGGTGAAAACTTGCTGGGACCAGAGGGGTATATTTGCCTCCAGCAAAGGCTTCAGCAGATACCATTGGGGAACAGGCTTTGACCCCATAGGTGATATCTTTTCCCTTCAAGGTTTAGTCATAGAACATCACTGGAACAGAACAATACATCCACAGAGAGCAAACTTGAACTAATGTAAACTTCTTACGATTCATTTTCACACTTTTATCATATAGTGAACAATGGTGTTGTAAATACCTACAGAGTTACATATGCCAAGTAAGAAAACATATAAATGGCTACATGTCGTGTGATAGAACTTCAAGACCTTAGGCATAGTTGTCTATAAAAATCTCATACAGCAATCATGTGAAAAGCAACATGAAAGCAAATAAGAAGAACTCGTCAAAGTCTAGAACTCTTGATTAGTTTGATTCCATAATAACCCAATGGATGAATTGCAAAAAGCAAGTGCATATTTACTATCTGGATGGCAGGCTACACAAATAAACAAGGTATGCAAAGTGGTGCAATGGATCGCTGGGTCCTACCACCTTGGTGAAAACTTGCTGGGACTCGAGGGGTATATATGCCTCCAGCAAAGGCTTCATCAGATACCATTGGGGAACAGGCTTTGACCCCATAGCTGATATCTTTTCCCTTCAAGGTTTAGTAATAGAACATCACTGGAACAGAACAATACATCCACACAGAGCAAACTTGAACTAATATAAACTTTTTCTTACAATTAATTTTCACACTTTAATCGTTGTAAATACCTAAAGAGTTACATATGCCAAGTAAGAAAACATATAAGTGGCTACATGTTGTGTGATAGAACTTCAAGGCCCTAGGCATAGTTGTCTATAAAAATCTCATACAGCAATCATGAGAACAGTAATATGAAAGCAAATAAGAAGAACTTGTCAAAGTCTAGAACTCTTGATTAGTTTGATTCCATAATAACCCAATGGATGAATTGCAAAAAGCAAGTGCATATTTACTATCTGGATGGCAGGCTAAAGGAATAAACAAGGTATGCAAAGTGGTGCAATGGATCGCTGGGTCCTACCACCTTGGTGAAAACTTGCTGGGACTCGAGGGGTATATATGCCTCCAGCAAAGGCTTCATCAGATACCATTGGGGAACAGGCTTTGACCCCATAGGTGATATCTTTTCCCTTCAAGGTTTAGTAATAGAACATCACTGGAACAGAACAATACATCCACACAGAGCAAACTTGAACTAATATAAACTTTTTCTTACAATTAATTTTCACACTTTAATCGTTGTAAATACATAAAGAGTTACATATGCCAAGTAAGAAAACATATAAGTGGCTACATGTTGTGTGATAGAACTTCAAGGCCCTAGGCATAGTTGTCTATAAAAATCTCATACAGCAATCATGAGAACAGTAATATGAAAGCAAATAAGAAGAACTTGTCAAAGTCTAGAACTCTTGATTAGTTTGATTCCATAATAACCCAATGGATGAATTGCACAAAGCAAGTGCATATTTACTATCTGGATGGCAGGCTACACGAATAAACAAGGTATGCAAAGTGGTGCAATGGATCGCTGGGTCCTACCACCTTTGTGAAAACTTGCTGGGACTCGAGGGGTATATATGCCTCCAGCAAAGGCTTCATCAGATACCATTGGGGAACAGGCTTTGACCCCATAGATGATATCTTTTCCCTTCAAGGTTTAGTAATAGAACATCACTGGAACAGAACAATACATCCACACAGAGCAAACTTGAACTAATATAAACTTTTTCTTACAATTAATTTTCACACTTTAATCGTTGTAAATACCTAAAGAGTTACATATGCCAAGTAAGAAAACATATAAGTGGCTACATGTGGTGTGATGGAACTTCAAGGCCCTAGGCATAGTTGTCTATAAAAATCTCATACACCAATCATGAGAACTGTAATATGAAAGCAAATAAGAAGAACTTGTCAAAGTCTAGAACTCTTGATTAGTTTGATTCCATAATAACCCAATGGATGAACTGCACAAAGCAAGTGCATATTTACTATCTGGATGGCAGGCTACACGAATAAACAAGGTATGCAAAGTGGTGCAATGGATCGCTGGGTCCTACCACCTTGGTGAAAACTTGCTGGGACTCGAGGGGTATATATGCCTCCAGCAAAGGCTTCATCAGATACCATTGGGGAACAGGCTTTGACCCCATAGATGATATCTTTTCCCTTCAAGGTTTTGTAATAGAACATCACTGGAACAGAACAATACATCCACACAGAGCAAACTTGAACTAATATAAACTTCTTCTTAAGATTAATTTTTACACTTTAATCATATAGTGACCAGTGGTGCTGTAAATACCTAAAGAGTTACATATGCCAAGTAAGAAAACATATAAGTGGCTATATGTGGAGTGATAGAACTTCAAGGCCCTAGGCATAGTTGTCTATAAAAATCTCATACAGCAATCATGAGAACAGCAACATGAAAACAAATAAGAAGAACCCGTCAAAGTCTAGAACTCTTGATTAGTTTGATTCCATAATAACCCAATGGATGAATTGCAAAAAGCAAGTGCATATTTACTATCTGGATGGCAGGCTACACAAATAAACAAGGTATGCAAAGTGGTGCAATGGATCGCTGGGTCCTACCACCTTGGTGAAAACTTGCTGGGACTCGAGGGGTATATATGCCTCCAGCAAAGGCTTCATCAGATTCCATTGGGGAACAGGCTTTGACCCCATAGGTGATATCTTTTCCCTTCAAGGTTTAGTAATAGAACATCACTGGAACAGAACAATACATCCACACAGAGCAAACTTGAACTAATATAAACTTTTTCTTACAATTAATTTTCACACTTTAATCGTTGTAAATACCTAAAGAGTTACATATGCCAAGTAAGAAAACATATAAGTGGCTATATGTGGAGTGATAAAACTTCAAGGCCCTAGGCATAGTTGTCTATAAAAATCGCATACAGCAACATGAAAACAAATAAGAAGAACCCGTCAAAGTCTAGAACTCTTGATTAGTTTGATTCCATAATAACCCAATGGATGAATTGCAAAAAGCAAGTGCATATTTACTATCTGGATGGCAGGCTAAAGGAATAAACAAGGTATGCAAAGTGGTGCAATGGATCGCTGGGTCCTACCACCTTGGTGAAAACTTGCTGGGACCAGAGGGGTATATATGCCTCCAGCAAAGGCTTCAGCAGAAACCATTGGGGAACAGGCTTTGACCCCATAGGTGATATCTTTTCCTTTCAAGGTTTAGTCATAGAACATCACTGGAACAGAACAATACATCCACACAGAGCAAACTTGAACTAATATAAACTTCTTCTTAAGATTAATTTTCTCACTTTAATCATATAGTGACCAGTGGTGCTGTAAATACCTAAAGAGTTACATATGCCAAGTAAGAAAACATATAAGTGGCTACATGTGGTGTGATAGAACTTCAAGGCCCTAGGCACAGTTGTCTATAAAAATCTCATACAGCAATCATGAGAACAGCAACATGAAAACAAATAAGAAGAACCCGTCAAAGTCTAGAACTCTTGATTAGTTTGATTCCATAATAACCCAATGGATGAATTGCAAAAAGCAAGTGCATATTTACTATCTGGATGGCAGGCTACACAAAAAAACAAGGTATGCAAAGTGGTGCAATGGATCGCTGGGTCCTACCACCTTGGTGAAAACTTGCTGGGACTCGAGGGGTATATATGCCTCCAGCAAAGGGTTCATCAGATACCATTGGGGAACAGGCTTTGACCCCATAGGTGATATCTTTTCCCTTCAAGGTTTAGTAATAGAACATCACTGGAACAGAACAATACATCCACACAGAGCAAAATTGAACTAATATAAACTTCTTCTTAAGATTAATTTTCACACTTTAATCATATAGTGACCAGTGGTGCTGTAAATACCTAAAGAGTTACATATGCCAAGTAAGAAAACATATAAGTGGCTATATGTGGAGTGATAGAACTTCAAGGCCCTAGGCATAGTTGTCTATAAAAATCTCATACAGCAATCATGAGCACAGCAACATGAAAACAAATAAGAAGAACCCGTCAAAGTCTAGAACTCTTGATTAGTTTGATTCCATAATAACCCAATGGATGAATTGCAAAAAGCAAGTGCATATTTACTATCTGGAGGGCAGGCTACATGAATAAACAAGGTATGCAAAGTGGTGCAATGGATCGCTGGGTCCTACCACCTTGGTGAAAACTTGCTGGGACCAGAGGGGTATATATGCCTCCAGCAAAGGCTTCATCAGATACCATTGGGGAACAGGTTTTGACCCCATAGGTGATATCTTTTCCCTTCAAGGTTTAGTCATAGAACATCACTGGAACAGAACAATACATCCACACAGAGCAAACTTGAACTAATATAAACTTCTTCTTAAGATTAATTTTCACACTTTAATCATATAGTGACCAGTGGTGTTGTAAATACCTAAAGAGTTACATATGCCAAGTAAGAAAACATATAAATTGCTACATGTGGTGTGATAGAACTTCAAGGCCCTAGGCCTAGTTGTCTATAAAAATCTCATACAGCAATCATGAGCACAGCAACATGAAAACAAATAAGAAGAACTCGTCAAAGTCTAGAACTCTTGATTAGTTTGATTCCATAATAACCCAATGGATGAATTGCAAAAAGCAAGTGCATATTTACTATCTGGATGGCAGGCTACACGAATAAACAAGGTATGCAAAGTGGTGCAATGGATCGCTGGGTCCTACCACCTTTGTGAAATCTTGCTGGGACCCGAGGGGTATATATGCTTCCAGCAAAGGATTCGGCACATACCATTGGGGAACAGGCTTTGACCCCATAGGTGATATTTCTTTTCCCTTCAAAGTTTAGTCATAGAACATCACTAGAACAGAACAATACATCCACAGAGAGCAAACTTGAACTAATGTAAACTTCTTACGATTCATTTTCACACTTTTATCATATAGTGAACAATGGTGTTGTAAATACCTACAGAGTTACATATGCCAAGTAAGAAAACATATAAATGGCTACATGTCGTGTGATAGAACTTCAAGACCTTAGGCATAGTTGTCTATAAAAATCTCATACAGCAATCATGTGAAAAGCAACATGAAAGCAAATAAGAAGAACCCGTCAAAGTCTAGAACTCTTGATTAGTTTGATTCCATAATAACCCAATGGATGAATTGCAAAAAGCAAGTGCATATTTACTATCTGGATGGCAGGCTACACGAATAAACAAGGTATGCAAAGTGGTGCAATGGATCGCTGGGTCCTACCACCTTGGTGAAAACTTGCTGGGACTCGAGGGGTATATATGCCTCCAGCAAAGGCTTCATCAGATACCATTGGGGAACAGGCTTTGACCCCATAGCTGATATCTTTTCCCTTCAAGGTTTAGTAATAGAACATCACTGGAACAGAACAATACATCCACACAGAGCAAACTTGAACTAATATAAACTTTTTCTTACAATTAATTTTCACACTTTAATCGTTGTAAATACCTAAAGAGTTACATATGCCAAGTAAGAAAACATATAAGTGGCTACATGTTGTGTGATAGAACTTCAAGGCCCTAGGCATAGTTGTCTATAAAAATCTCATACAGCAATCATGAGAACAGCAACATAAAAACAAATAAGAAGAACCCGTCAAAGTCTAGAACTCTTGATTAGTTTGATTCCATAATAACCCAATGGATGAATTGCAAAAAGCAAGTGCATATTTACTATCTGGATGGCAGGCTACACAAATAAACAAGGTATGCAAAGTGGTGCAATGGATCGCTGGGTCCTACCACCTTTGTGAAAAATTGCTGGGACTCGAGGGGTATATATGCCTCCAGCAAAGGCTTCATCAGATACAATTGGGGAACAGGCTTTGACCCCATAGGTGATATCTTTTCCCTTCAAGGTTTAGTAATAGAACATCACTGGAACAGAACAATACATCCACACAGAGCAAACTTAAACTAATATAAACTTTTTCTTACAATTAATTTTCACACTTTAATCGTTGTAAATACCTAAAGAGTTACATATGCCAAGTAAGAAAACATATAAGTGGCTACATGTGGTGTGATGGAACTTCAAGGCCCTAGGCATAGTTGTCTATAAAAATCTCATACAGCAATCATGAGAACAGTAATATGAAAGCAAATAAGAAGAACTCGTCAAAGTCTAGAACTCTTGATTAGTTTGATTCCATAATAACCCAATGGATGAATTGCAAAAAGCAAGTGCATATTTATTATCTGGAGGGAAAGCTACACGAATAAACAAGGTATGCAAAGGGGCGAAATGGATCGCTGGGTCCTACCACCTTGGTGAAAACTTGCTGGGACCCGAGGGGTATATATGTCTCTTGCAAAGACTTCAGCAGATACCATTGGGGAGCAGGTGTTGACCCCATAGGTGATATCTTTTCCCTTCAAGGTTTAGTAATAGAACATCACTGGAACAGAACAATACATCCACACAGAGCAAACTTGAACTAATGTAAACTTCTTACGATTAATTTTCACACTTTTATCATATAGTGACCAGTGGTGCTGTAAATACCTAAAGAGTTACATATGCCAAGTAAGAAAACATATAAGTGGCTATATGTGGAGTGATAGAACTTCAAGGCCCTAGGCATAGTTGTCTATAAAAATCTCATACAGCAATCATGAGAACAGCAACATGAAAACAAATAAGAAGAACCCGTCAAAGTCTAGAACTCTTGATTAGTTTGATTCCATAATAACCCAATGGATGAATTGAAAAAAGCAAGTGCATATTTACTATCTGGATGGCAGGCTACACGAATAAACAAGGTATGCAAAGTGGTGCAATGGATCGCTGGGTCCTACCACCTTGGTGAAAACTTGCTGGGACTCGAGGGGTATATATGCCTCCAGCAAAGGCTTCATCTGATACCATTGGGGAACAGGCTTTGACCCAATAGGTGATATCTTTTCCCTTCAAGGTTTAGTAATAGAACATCACTGGAACAGAACAATACATCCACACAGAGCAAACTTGAACTAATATAAACTTTTTCTTACAATTCATTTTTACACTTTAATCGTTGTAAATACCTAAAGAGTTACATATGCCAAGTAAGAAAACATATAAGTGGCTATAGGTGGAGTGATAGAACTTCAAGGCCCTAGGCATAGTTGTCTATAAAAATCTCATACAGCAATCATGAGAACAGTAATATGAAAGCAAATAAGAAGAACTCGTCAAAGTCTAGAACTCTTGATTAGTTTGATTCCATAATAACCCAATGGATGAATTGCAAAAAGCAAGTGCATATTTATTATCTGGAGGGAAAGCTACACGAATAAACAAGGTATGCAAAGGGGCGAAATGGATCGCTGGGTCCTACCACCTTGGTGAAAACTTGCTGGGACCCGAGGGGTATATATGTCTCTTGCAAAGACTTCAGCAGATACCATTGGGGAACAGGCTTTGACCCCATAGGTGATATCTTTTCCCTTCAAGGTTTAGTCATAGAACATCACTGGAACAGAACAATACATCCACACAGAGCAAACTTGAACTAATATAAACTTCTTCTTAAGATTAATTTTCACACTTTAATCATATAGTGACCAGTGGTGTTGTAAATACCTAAAGAGTTACATATGCCAAGTAAGAAAACATATAAATTGTTACATGTGGTGTGATAGAACTTCAAGGCCCTAGGCATAGTTGTCTATAAAAATCTCATACAACAATCATGAGCACAGCAACATGAAAACAAATAAGAAGAACCCGTCAAAGTCTAGAACTCTTGATTCGTTTGATTCCATAATAACCCAATGGATGAATTGCAAAAAGCAAGTGCATATTTACTATCTGAATGGCAGGCTACACGAATAAACAAGGTATGCAAAGTGGTGCAATGGATCGCTGGGTCCTACCACCTTGGTGAAAACTTGCTGGGACCAGAGGGGTATATATGCCTCCAGCAAAGGCTTCATCAGATACCATTGGGGAACAGGCTTTGACCCCATAGGTGATATCTTTTCCCTTCAAGGTTTAGTAATAGAACATCACTGGAAGAGAACAATACATCCACACAGAGCAAACTTGAACTAATGTAAACTTCTTACGATTAATTTTCACACTTTTATCATATAGTGACCAGTGGTGTTGTAAATACCTACAGAGTTACATATGCCAAGTAAGAAAACATATAAGTGGCTACATGTTGTGTGATAGAACTTCAAGACCTTAGGCATAGTTGTCTATAAAAATCTCATACAGCAATTATGTGAAAAGCAACATGAAAGCAAATAAGAAGAACCCGTCAAAGTCTAGAACTCTTAATTAGTTTGATTCCATAATAACCCAATGGATGAATTGCAAAAAGCAAGTGCATATTTACTATCTGGAAGGCAGGCTACACGAATAAACAAGGTATGCAAAGTGGTGCAATAGATCGCTGGGTCCTACCACCTTTGTGAAATCTTGCTGGGACCCGAGGGGTATATATGCTTCCAGCAAAGGATTCGGCACATACCATTGGGGAACAGGCTTTGACCCCATAGGTGATATCTTTTCCCTTCAAGGTTTAGTCATAGAACATCACTGGAACAGAACAATACATCCACACAGAGCAAACTTGAACTAATATAAACTTCTTCTGAAGATTAATTTTCACACTTTAATCATATAGTGACCAGCGGTGCTGTAAATACCTAAAGAGTTACATATGCCAAGTAAGAAAACATATAAGTGGCTATATGTGGAGTGATAGAACTTCAAGGCCCTAGGCATAGTTGTCTATAAAAATCTCATACAGCAATCATGAGAACAGCAACATGAAAACAAATAAGAAGAACCCGTCAAAGTCTAGAACTCTTGATTAGTTTGATTCCATAATAACCCAATGGATGAATTGCAAAAAGCAAGTGCATATTTACTATCTGGATGGCAGGCTACACAAATAAACAAGGTATGCAAAGTGGTGCAATGGATCGCTGGGTCCTACCACCTTTGTGAAAACTTGCTGGGACTCGAGGGGTATATATGCCTCCAGCAAAGGCTGATCATCAGATACCATTGGGGAACAAGCTTTGACCCCATAGGTGATATCTTTTCCCTTCAAGGTTTAGTAATAGAACATCACTGGAACAGAACAATACATCCACACAGAGCAAACTTGAACTAATATAAACTTTTTCTTACAATTAATTTTCACACTTTAATCGTTGTAAATACCTAAAGAGTTACATATGCCAAGTAAGAAAACACATAAGTGGCTACATGTGGTGTGATAGAACTTCAAGGCCCTACACAGCAAAAAGTCCAGTGTTAAATTAACTCTCCTGGGAGTTTATATGGCTCCAGAGTCAGTGTTAAAATATGAGTGTTAAATTAACACTCAAGAGTGTTAAAGTTAATGAGCTAATTAAGTGATTAATTGAGTGATATTTGAGCATTATTGAAGACACCTAATGTTAGCAAGCAGAATCACCGAAGGAGAAAATCTAATTTGTTAAGACACCGTTATGGTGATCAGTGTGTGTTTTAGTTGGGCTCTTGACCCAAAAAGCATTAACTTTAAATTTTGTTTGGCTGTTGTATCTGAGTTATAACTCTCAGATGAACAAAGAGAAAAGGTGATCAGGTGGTGTTGGTTATGATTTGATAATCATAATTTGACCTGAATATCAACTCTCATTTAGAGAGTCAGCTTTACCTTGTTGATTACAGCAGCCTGTGATTCTACAGCAAATGACTTTTATCATAATCAATATAATCCAAAATATTTCTTAAAAATTGTTCTGATAACAATACTTAAAAAATTGCTTTATTTAGACACACTGACATCAATAATCAGCCTGTGAATCTCAACAATGGTGACAATAATAAAGCATGTTGCAGTGCATTCTGGGTGCCACCAATCAAAACTCATTCATAGCTCCCATCATGCATTGCGGTATGAATAAATTATGATCTGAATTGTCTTACTAATTTCCTTTTCCTAATTTAATATTGTGTTTGTCACCATTGTTGAGCTTCATACACTGATTCTTGATGTCTGTGTGTGCCTAAAAGAAAGATTTTGTTTTATCAGAGCAACTTTTAAGAAATCCTTTAGACTAGTTAGAAAAAAAGATCTTATGCTGTAGAATTACAGTGATGCTGTAATCAACAATATACATTTAAGTCAGAGATTAGACTTTAAATGAGTTCAGTGATTCAGGTCAAATTATGATTAAGTCAAAACATAACCAACACCACCTGATCAACTTTTCTCTTTGTTCATCTAGCCATTTTAACTCAGATACAACAGCCAAAGATAAACTAATGTTTACAGTTTATGGGTCAAGAGCCCAACTAAAGCAAACACTGATCTCCATAACGGTGACTTAAAAAATGAGATTTTCTCCTTCAGTGATTCTGCTTGCTAACATTAGGTGTCTTCAATAATGCTCAATCATCACTCAATTAATCACTTAATGAGCTCATTAACTTTAACACTCTTGAGTGTTAATTTCACACTCATATTTTAACACTGACTCTGGAGCCATATAAACTCCCAGGAGAGTTAATTTAACACTGGACTTTTTGCTGTGTAGGCATAGTTGTCTATAAAAATCTCATACAGCAATCATGAGAACAGTAATATGAAAGCAAATAAGAAGAACTTGTCAAAGTCTAGAACTCTTGATTAGTTTGATTCCATAATAACCCAATGGATGAATTGCACAAAGCAAGTGCATATTTACTATCTGGATGGCAGGCTACACGAATAAACAAGATATGCAAAGTGGTGCAATGGATCGCTGGGTCCTACCACCTTGGTGAAAACTTGCTAGGACTCAAGGGGTATATATGCCTCCAGCAAAGGCTTCATCAGATACCATTGGGGAACAGGCTTTGACCCCATAGATGATATCTTTTCCCTTCAAGGTTTAGTAATAGAACATCACTGGAACAGAACAATACATCCACACAGAGCAAACTTGAACTAATATAAACTTTTTCTTACAATTAATTTTTACACTTTAATCGTTGTAAATACCTAAAGAGTTACATATGCCAAGTAAGAAAACATATAAATTGCTACATGTGGTGTGATAGAACTTCAAGGCCCTAGGCATAGTTGTCTATAAAAATCTCATACAGCAATCATGAGAACAGTAATATGAAAGCAAATAAGAAGAACTCGTCAAAGTCTAGAACTCTTGATTAGTTTGATTCCATAATAACCCAATGGATGAATTGCAAAAAGCAAGTGCATATTTACTATCTGGATGGCAGGCTACACGAATAAACAAGGTATGCAAAGTGGTGCAATGGATCGCTGGGTACTACCACCTTGGTGAAAACTTGCTGGGACTCGAGGGGTATATATGCCTTCAGCAAAGGCTTCAGCCGATACCATTGGGGAACAGGCTTTGACCCCATAGGTGATGTCTTTTCCCTTCAAGGTTTAGTAATAGAACATCACTGGAACAGAACAATACATCCACACAGAGCAAACTTGAACTAATATAAACTTCTTCTTAAGATTAATTTTCACACTTTAATCATATAGTGACCAGTGGTGTTGTAAATACCTAAAGAGTTACATATGCCAAGTAAGAAAACATATAAATTGCTACATGTGGTGTGATAGAACTTCAAGGCCCTAGGCATAGTTGTCTATAAAAATCTCATACAGCAATCATGAGCACAGCAACATGAAAACAAATAAGAAGAACCCGTCAAAGTCTAGATCTCTTGATTAGTTTGATTCCATAATAACCCAATGGATGAATTGCAAAAAGCAAGTGCATATTTACTATCTGGATGGCAGGCTACACGAATAAACAAGGTATGCAAAGTGGTGCAATGGATCGCTGGGTCCTACCACCTTGGTGAAAACTTGCTGGGACCAGAGGGGTATATATGCCTCCAGCAAAGGCTTCAGCAGATACCATTGGGGAACAGGCTTTGACCCCATAGGTGATATATTTTCCCTTCAAGGTTTAGTAATAGAACATCACTGGAACAGAACAATACATCCACACAGAGCAAACTTGAACTAATATAAACTTCTTCTTAAGATTAATTTTCACACTTTAATCATATAGTGTCCAGTGGTGCTGTAAATACCTAAAGAGTTACAAGTAAGAAAACATATAAGTGGCTACATGTGGTGTGATAGAATTTCAAGGCCCTAGGCACAGTTGTCTATAAAAATCTCATACAGCAATCATGAGCACAGCAACAGGAAAACAAATAAGAATAACCCGTCAAAATCTAGAACTCTTGATTAGTTTGATTCCATAATAACCCAATGGATGAATTGCAAAAAGCAAGTGCATATTTACTATCTGGATGGCAGGCTACACGAATAAACAAGGTATGCAAAGTGGTGCAATGGATCGCTGGGTCCTACCACCTTGGTGAAAACTTGCTGGGACTCGAGGGGTATATATGCCTCCAGCAAAGGCTTCAGCCGATACCATTGGGGAACAGGCTTTGACCCCATAGGTGATATCTTTTCCCTTCAAGGTTTAGTCATAGAACATCACTGGAACAGAACAATACATCCACACAGAGCAAACTTGAACTAATATAAACTTCTTCTTAAGATTAATTTTCACACTTTAATCGTTGTAAATACCTAAAGAGTTACATATGCCAAGTAAGAAAACATATAAGTGGCTACATGTGGTGTCATAGAACTTCAAGGCCCTAGGCACAGTTGTCTATAAAAATCTCATACAGCAATCATGAGAACAGCAATATGAAAGCAAATAAGAAGAACTCGTCAAAGTCTAGAACTCTTGATTAGTTTGATTCCATAATAACCCAATGGATGAATTGCAAAAAGCAAGTGCATATTTACTATCTGGAAGGCAGGCTACACGAATAAACAAGGTATGCAAAGTGGTGCAATGGATCGCTGGGTCCTACCACCTTTGTGAAATCTTGCTGGGACCCGAGGGGTATATATGCTTCCAGCAAAGGATTCGGCACATACCATTGGGGAACAGGCTTTGACCCCATAGGTGATATCTTTTCCCTTCAAGGTTTAGTCATAGAACATCACTGGAACAGAACAATACATCCACACAGAGCAAACTTGAACTAATATAAACTTCTTCTTAAGATTAATTTTCACACTTTAATCATATAGTGACCAGTGGTGCTGTAAATACCTAAAGAGTTACATATGCCAAGTAAGAAAACATATAAGTGGCTATATGTGGAGTGATAGAACTTCAAGGCCCTAGGCATAGTTGTCTATAAAAATCTCATACAGCAATCATGAGAAAAGCAACATAAAAACAAATAAGAAGAACCCGTCAAAGTCTAGAACTCTTGATTAGTTTGATTCCATAATAACCCAATGGATGAATTGCAAAAAGCAAGTGCATATTTACTATCTGGATGGCAGGCTACACAAATAAACAAGGTATGTAAAGTGGTGCAATGGATCGCTGGGTCCTACCACCTTGGTGAAAACTTGCTGGGACTCGAGGGGTATATATGCCTCCAGCAAAGGCTTCATCAGATACCATTGGGGAACAGGCTTTGACCCCATAGGTGATATCTTTTCCCTTCAAGGTTTAGAAATAGAACATCACTGGAACAGAACAATAGATCCACACAGAGCAAACTTGAATGTAAACTTCTTACGATTAATTTTCACACTGTAATGGCAATTTTGAGAAGTTAATAACAAACAGCATCAATGGTGTAAGAACTTTCAAAAGGCAAAATTGTAATAAAGAGAAAAGGTTTATTTCAATTAGGATTCTTTTCACAAAAGCCGCAGCTACCCAGCTTTGAAACAGAATACCTATTAGACACAATAAAACATAGACATTTTATACAATTTCTAGGCAAAAAACTCCTCCTTCCAGGTTTCTTGTAAATTTCCAGAAAGATACCCCCTATCTTCAGCTAGTTCGGACTGGTTTCTACCCCCCCTGGTGCAGGTCACACTGTTCTTTGTCCCTGAGACACCCAAAGGCCTTCATCTACGAACTAAATTGCCTCTCGCTTCCCTGTCCCCCCTCAGCTGCTAGAAAACCTCACAGAAACATATGATTAAACAGTTTAAAAACAAATGATTATAAGAAATACTGAATTTTCCAAAACAATTCCTCCTCTTTATCATTCTCTGATAAACGTATTAAAGGAAAATTTACCCTTGTCTTCTAATTTCTTGATCAAACATCATTACATCATTACATCATTACATTTCAAGAACAGAATTGATTCAAGTCTTTAAATCACCGTTATACTCTTCATGTCTGACTTTTATATACCTGATCATTTTACTTGAACCTTCATTAAAATTTAGAATGAAAAAGCTTAGGCTGTTTTTGTAAGGATAGGCCCTTAATTTTGTATCAAGCAAGTAAAGGTTTATATAAGGCCGGGCTAGGTGAACAAGCACTGTTATTGCACCCCCAAAAACTATAGTTCGGACCCTCGGTCACCTATATATAAACAAGAAATAGTGTAGTTCTTGTTTATCCAAAAATGTTAAATACCTTTTGACTAGTAAACAAAAGTCCAAATCATAGTCTCTGCTGCACCAATTTAACTGATATAAATAGTGTAGAACATTGCATAGAAACTGTGTCTATTCCTCGTTTAGTGAGATCAAATCATAAATCTACTGCAGGATCTAGAAAAAATCTAATTGTTATTAAACCAGAAAATGTTGCTATTGGTAATCAAAAACAATTTTTAAAGCTAGGTCTTCTAAACATTAGATCACTCACACCTAAGGCAGTTATTGTAAATGAAATAGTCACAGATAATAGCTTCGATGTACTTTGCCTTACTGAAACCTTGCTTAAACCAAATGATTATTTTGGTTTAAATGAGTCTACTCCAGCAGGATACTCCTATAAGCACGAGCCCCGTCTGAATGGTCGTGGCGGCGGTGTTGCAACAATCTATAGAGATTTTCTCAATGTTACTCAGAAAACGGGTTATAAGTTTATTTCATTTGAAGTACTTGTACTAAATGTTACGCTCTTAGATGTTCGAAAAACATCCCTATTATCTCTGGCCTTGGCTACCGTATATAGACCGCCTGGGCCTTACGCTGATTTCCTAAAAGAGTTTGCAGATTTTCTCTCAGACCTATTAGTTAACTTCGATAAAGCATTAATTGTTGGAGACTTTAATATCCATGTAGATAATCAAAATGATGCGTTAGGGGCTGCGTTTACAGATTTATTAAACTCCTTTGGGGTCAAGCAAAACATTACCGGACCGACTCATCGATTTAATCATACACTCGATTTAATTATATCACATGGAACCGATCCAACCGATATAGATATCATTCCACAAAGTGACGATGTCACTGACCATTACATGGTAACTTGCATATTACGTACTCCTGTAATATATCATGCTGCGCCGCGTTATCGATTAGGCAGAACAATCCTTCCATCTACCATAGATAATTTTTCAAACAGCTTATCGGATCTGTCTCAGCTGCTCAGTGAACCCAAACAAACAGATGAACTTGAGGAATTAACTAGCACTATGAGCACCATTCTCTCTGGATCATTGGATATTGTTGCGCCCATTAGATTAAAAAAGGTCAGAGAGAAAAGTAAAGCACCATGGTACAACAATACTACGCATGTTCTAAAGAGAGAAACCCGTAATTTAGAGCGTAAATGGAAACAAACCAACTTAGAGGTCTTTAGAATCGCATGGAAAGACAGTATGTCACGTTATAAAAAGGCCCTAAAAGCGGCCAGGGCTGAGCATCTACGCAAACTAATAGAAAACAACCATAACAATCCTAAGTTCTTATTTAACACCGTGGCGAGACTAACAAATAAACAGATGTCTCCTGAACAAAATATTCCATTACAGTTTAGTAGTAATGATTTCATGAAGTTCTTCACTGAGAAAATAGAAAACATCAGAACCACAATTGTAAACGTTCAATCCTCAATCGCGCCTTATAATTCAGCCTCAATTATCACGCCGCAAGAACAATTACAGTGCTTCACAACTATAGAACAAAAAGAGTTAAATAAACTTTTTACTTCATCTAAAACAACAACATGTTTATTAGATCCCATACCAACTAAACTATTGAAAGAAGTGTTACCTATAGTGGAAGAGCCTCTCCTCAATATTATTAACTCGTCTTTATCTTTAGGTTATGTTCCAAAAACATTTAAACTGGCAGTTATAAAACCTCTCATTAAGAAACCACAATTAGATCCGAATAATCTAGTAAATTATAGACCCATTTCAAATCTACCTTTTATGTCTAAAATACTAGAAAAAGTTGTGTCCGCTCAACTGGGCTCTTTCTTACAAGAAAATGACACCTATGAAAAGTTTCAGTCTGGGTTCAGGCCGCATCATAGCACTGAAACTGCGCTCGTTAAAATCACAAATGATTTACTTTTAGCTTCTGACCAAGGCTGTATCTCAATATTAGTTTTACTTGATCTTAGTGCTGCGTTCGATACTATAGATCATACAATACTCTTAGATCGACTACAAAATTATACTGGTGTTCAAGGACAAGCATTAAGCTGGTTTAGATCGTATTTATCTGACCGCTACCATTTTGTTTATTTAAATGGAGAAAAATCTATCATAACTCCAGTAAACTATGGAGTGCCGCATGCAGGGATCTGTGTTAGGCCCTCTATTATTCTCAATATATATGCTACCACTTGGAAATATTATAAGGAAACATGGAATTAGTTTCCATTGTTATGCTGATGACACTCAAATCTATATTTCATCACGGCCAGATGAAAACGCTAAATTATCCAAATTGACAGAGTGTGTTAAAGATATAAAAGATTGGATGACGCATAATTTTCTTTTATTAAATCCAGACAAGACAGAGGTACTACTTATCGGTTCAAAAAACCACCCACAAAACCTCTCACAATACAACTTTAACATAGTAGGATGTCCTGTTACTTCATCCTCTACAGTAAAAGACCTGGGTGTTATATTAGACTGCAACCTGTCTTTTGAAAATCATATTTCATATGTTACAAGAACAGCCTTTTCCACCTTAGAAACATTGCTAAGCTACGTAATATGCTATCAGTTTCTGACGCAGAAAAGTTAGTTCATGCATTCATGACCTCGAGACTAGATTACTGTAATGTGTTATTAGCCGGTTGTCCTGCATCCTCAATAAACAAGCTACAGTTAGTCCAAAATGCCGCCGCTAGAGTTCTAACTAGATCAAGAAAATATGATCATATAACACCAATTTTATCATCCCTACATTGGTTACCTATAAAGTCCCGTATTAATTACAAGGTATTGCTACTGACTTATAAAGCCCTAAACGGCTTAGCTCCAGTCTATTTAACGGATCTTCTATCGCCCTATAATCCATCGCGCTCTTTAAGGTCACTAAATTCGAGGCTTTTGGTCATACCTAGGATATCTAGGTCCACCAAAGGAGGGAGAGCATTTTCACATTTAGCACCAAAACTCTGGAATAGTCTTCCGGATACTGTTCGTTGCTCAGACTCGCTCTCCCAGTTTAAAACTAGATTAAAGACGCATCTCTTCAGCCAGGCATTCATATAATACTTTTAATCCTACAGTTAAATCCGACCTCTAGTTCATAAACGCCAGAGGAGAACTGGCCCCCGACTGAGCCCGGGTTCTCCCAAGGTTTTTTTTTCTCCATTAGGTCACCTGATGGAGTTTTTCGGTTCCTTGCCACTGTTGCCTTTGGCTTGCTCAGTTGGGGATATTTGGGGATATTTAATTTAATTAATCAATCAACGATACTATTGATCAGCATTACCAAACGTAGACGTTCCACTAGAAACAAACATTGATGTATTGTTCTAATTTATTACTGTGAAGCTGCTTTGATACAACCTGTGTTGTGAAAAGCGCTATATAAATAAACTTGACTTGACTTGACTTAGTTATATTTAGTAGGAAAACAACACATCAGTTCAACACATATCAATTTCAGCAACCTGGTTGATTTGACTCTTAAAAAAGCAAAGAAATAGTATACATAAAAATCCCTCATTTCAAACCCTTCCACTTGTACGTCACCTCGTAACACGGATGACCGCTGTTTTTAACCTTCTGAACATATCATTCTTACAATGGAAAAATATATAAAAATAAAAATAATGAAAACAATAATAATAATAAAAACAGTGAATAGAACAGTCAATCATTGACATCAAAACCTAAACAATCAAAGTTTAGAAAATCCCTTTCCTGGTCCCAGGAAGGCAAACAAAAACACATTTAACTCATGTCTGCATACATGTCATCGCTGTCATAATCATCACATTGCTCTCCATCAGTTATTGGGTACAGAGTCAGTTTCACTGCTTGGACTGACGTGCTAACCGTCCCTGCCCTGATCAATCTCTGCACTGAGCTGGAAAGGCACTTCATAATGCATGGTAAACAAAACAGAATCAGTAATCCCATACCCACAATTGGCAAGACAGTTTGAATTATTCTATAAAACCACCCTGACCATGCAGACATCAGCCACCCCACCCACTCACTATCAGTAGCTTGAGGCGGCTCTTTTACCGCTTTCCTCATGTGCTCGATGATATTGGTTATGTTGTCACTGTAATCAGGAATATTAAAACAACATGATACCCCCAACATTTTACAAACTCCACATTTCTTTGAAGTCAAAGCTTCAGAGCACAGCTGCTTACAGCGTTTGCTCTCCTCTTTTCACTGTTTGTTTCAGGACTCTTCACAAAAGTATAAGAATTTGTACTACATGTCATCAATTTCATTAAAACTTTGTTGAAACAGTATTCCTCTATCAAGTTGTTAGTCTGCAGATTCAACTTAATGTTATCAATATTTTCTCAGTCCCAATTATCTCTGCTGTTTCACAAAAAAACAAAATATCATATTACTCATCTCTCAATCCGTAGATCGCACAGGCTCAGTTAACAGCTTTTAGCTGACATTGAATGAGAGAGACTCTTAGGCATTTAGTACTGGCACACTGTACTCTCATAAACTTCTAAAATCAAACTTTATCTACCACTTAAACTTTTAACTCTAGCCCGCCAGTAAGGCATCTTTGCCAGAATTTACATCTATTTTCAAATAAACATAATTTTTAGATTTGTCTTTTGCCCACATCAGGGAAGTTAGACATTACATTACCACTAAAATACAATTATGCCCCATTCCGCTTAATAAAACCTTTGTTCATTCCTCATCTTCATGTCACTTAACTTGACATAAATAGTTCCATAAATTCTATCAGAAATTTTATTTTCATAACATACATTTCACTATATTTCTTCTCATCTTTCCCTACATGCTAGTTCCTTCTGCATCCTCCAATCTTCTTACGACTTCCATCTATTAACTTTCCTTTAAACTTTCTTTTCTCCCTTATTTACTTGCACATTCTTTTCACTTTCTTTAGCACTGCATTCACATTCTTAGTTCTTTCTCAGACGAAAACTTTAATATCGTCATTTAAATACTGTTCTACTCCAAAAAAAAAAAAAAAAACCCACATTAATACACGTCACTTTCTTTTCTGAGTGTCCATTTACAATTACAGGCTAAATGGCCCCGCTGACCATAATTAAAACACTCTCTTTGCCTATAGTTTGATCATTGAGCTTGCAAACGGCTCCAACTTACTGCACACCCTTGAAGCAGTGTGTCCCCATCAGGAATGTAAACACAGCCACTGATAAGCAGTTCTCTGTATTCTTTTACAGTCCACCCGTGGCGGATTCAATCACAATAGCCGAATCATAATCTTCATCATTATCATTGGCAGCACATTAATTTCCATAAGTTATAAAGAAAATCATTCAACATATTCTAAAGGTTTTCACTAAACATTTTCGTTTTTTTTTTTAACTTCAACCACCTTGTTTGGCAGATACACAGAAGTTCCCACATTCATTAAAGCTGGATAACAGCACCCTGACCAGTCCTTTTTTGCAGACGGTGATATGATATTACCACAAACCCAAACTGCCGCCGGTGAACTTTGATACGGTTTATCGAATGGACACTTGAAGTTGATTTCTTCGTGGTTGGTTTTAATTCTGCAGTCTGACCACCCAGTTTTCAATTGTCTCGGCCTGACTTGTCCCCTCGTCTCTCATCCAGGCCAGCTCCTCTCCAGAGGCCCGTTCGATCTCGGGTGGCCCTGGCAGCACGAGAGGTATCGCCGTTGTTGTTGTTTGTCGTTCGGGTTCCTCCTCCTGTTGCTCTCCTGATATGGGTGGAACTCTCCTGCAGTGATTGGAATTCACCCACGTGGCTCGTTCTCCGACCTTCACCGCCGTATGCGTGATAAGCAAGACTTGGAACGGTCCTAGCCACCGTTTCGCCCTCCAGCTCTTCCTCCTGAGGTCTCGAATCACCGCGTAGTCACCCGGTCTGATTTTGTGCAGGAACGTCTCTGCTACTTTGCCCCTGGTATTTCTGTGGGCGTTCACCCACGAAGGTCCTGTTTCTTCACAGCATTTTGCCAATTTGTTCTTTACCGTCTGGTTTTCACGCTCAACAGCGCCCCCGCTGGCAGCGTGTTAGGCACAGTGTGTTCCATCGTGACCACATATCCACGACTACCAAACAATATTTCTGTTTTTCCACACGGGGTTAGTTCAATGAAATCAATCATTAAATATTCAAATGGCCCGTCTGGGGCTGGCTGACTTGCCAGTGGTGTTTTAATGCCCCGTGCAATGTTATATGCGGTGCAAATCACACATCTTTTGCAAAAATTTTCAGTATATATTGTGAAACCTTTGGTAAACCACAATTCCCTCATTTGCATAATCATCCCCTCTTTTAATGCATGGTCCCACCCATGCATTAATTTAGCGTAATGCAAGAAAAAAAATGACTAGGCAGACATGGCTGTCCACCAACAGATCTCCATACACCATCAACAAGGCTGCAGCCTGCCGTCTTCCATTTGTTTTTCTCAGCTCCTGTCGAAAAAGACTGCATGCTCTCTAAACAAGGAGAAATGTCATTGTTAAGGTTATTGTCGACTTGTGCGCAAGTGGCGTCACTGGTATCAGCTTCAGTCTGGTTTGTTGCCGCTGCCTTCGCAGCCATATCAGCTCTTTACTATTAGAGTAGTACGTAACTACTCTTTACTCAGCTCAACTTTTAGCATTAATATGCGCTGCGCATTTACAAATTGCAATCTCGTCTGGCAGCATAATGGCCTCCAAAAGGTCAGATACTAACGTAGCGTTCAGTATTGGTCGTCCGTCTGACTTAAAAAATTTTCTGTGCTTCCACGGAGCACCAAAGTCATGCGTGACCCCAAAAGCATAACGCGAGTCTGTGTAAATCGTTACACACTTGTCAGTCATCAATTTACATGCTTCAGTCAAAGCGACTAATTCAGCTGCCTGTGCAGAGTAATGACATGGTAATTTGCCAGATCTTACAGTTTCAATTTCAGCAAATATGCCGTGCTTTTGTAATTATGTTTTACTCAAAATCTTCTCATGAGCACCTTCCAGCGCTCGATTGATTCTGATTCACCTAATTAATCTGGCGTGGCTCTTCCGTCCACCTTTGCAAGATTTCTTCGGGTTACAGAGACTTTGAGCAAAACTAATTAATCAGCACCTGTGATTACCTGAATCACCAGTGGTACTTCCGTCCACTAACGAGCTAAGTGTGGCAGGAACCGGTCTGATTTCCGTCAGACCAATTTCTCCCTCAAAAATTGTGATTATCTGAATCACCTCTCGCTCGTACCAAAAGCAAACTCAGCCAAAATGGTTCACGTTCACTCACAATTATCAAATTGCACTTAACATCAATAAAACAATTCTGCCGTTTCTTACCCAGAGATGCTTTCTCTTTTCTGTAATTGCCGCGGATTTTTTCTGATCCTGGTGGGAGTTCCCTCACTGGTCCTGAACGCGGAATTGGCTCTCTCTCCCTTAACTTGTTGAGTTTACTATCTCAAACCGTCGGGGTATGAGACGGCCGCCTGATGCCGGCGGGTTTGCAGTTCCGTCCAAATCCGTTCTTCAGGACCAGGAGAAGAAGATCCGCACAGGATCCCACGTTCTGACACCAAGTTGTAATGGCAATTTTGAGAAGTTAATAACAAACAGCATCAATGGTGTAAGAACTTTCAAGAGGCAAAATTGTAATAAAGAGAAAAGGTTTATTTCAATGAGGATTCTTTTCACAAAAGCCGCAGCTACCCAGCTTTGAAACAGAATACCTATTAGACACAATAAAACATAGACATTTTATACAATTTCTTGGCAAAAAACTCCTCCTTCCAGGTTTCTTGTAAATTTCCAGAAAGATACCCCCTATCTTCAGCTAGTTCGGACTGGTTTCTACCCCCCCTGGTGCAGGTCACACTGTTCTTTGTCCCTGAGACACCCAAAGGCCTTCATCTACGGCCTAAATTGCCTCTCGCTTCCCTGTCCCCCCTCAGCTGCTAGAAAACCTCACAGAAACATATGATTAAACAGTTTAAAAACAAATGATTATAAGAAATACTGAATTTTCCAAAACAACACTTTTATCATATAGTGACCAGTGGTGTTGTAAATACCTACAGATTTACATATGCCAAGTAAGAAAACATATAAGTGGCTACATGTTGTGTGATAGAACTTCAAGACCTAAGGCATAGTTGTCTATAAAAATCTCATACAGCAATTATGTGAAAAGCAACATGAAAGCAAATAAGAAGAACCCGTCAAAGTCTAGAACTCTTGATTAGTTTGATTCCATAATAACCCAATGGATGAATTGCAAAAAGCAAGTGCATATTTACTATCTGGATGGCAGGCTAAAGGAATAAACAAGGTATGCAAAGTGGTGCAATGGATCGCTGGGTCCTACCACCTTGGTGAAAACTTGCTGGGACCAGAGGGGTATATATGCCTCCAGCAAAGGCTTCATCACATACCATTGGGGAACAGGCTTTGACCCCATAGGTGATATCTTTTCCCTTCAAGGTTTAGTAATAGAACATCACTGGAACAGAACAATACATCCACACAGAGCAAACTTGAACTAATATAAACTTCTTCTTAAGATTAATTTTCACACTTTAATCGTTGTAAATACCTAAAGAGTTACATATGCCAAGTAAGAAAACATATAAGTGGCTACATGTGGTGTCATAGAACTTCAAGGCCCTAGGCATAGTTGTCTAAAAAAATCTCATACAGCAATCATGAGCACAGCAACATGAAAACAAATAAGAAGAACCCGTCAAAGTCTAGAACTCTTGATTAGTTTGATTCCATAATAACCCAATGGATGAATTGCAAAAAGCAAGTGCATATTTACTATCTGGATGGCAGGCTAAAGGAATAAACAAGGTATGCAAAGTGGTGCAATGGATCGCTGGGTCCTACCACCTTGGTGAAAACTTGCTGGGACTCGAGGGGTATATATGCCTCCAGCAAAGGCTTCAGCAGATACCATTGGGGAACAGGCTTTGACCCCATAGGTGGTATCTTTTCCCTTCAAGGTTTAGTCATAGAACATCACTGGAACAGAACAATGCATCCACACAGAGCAAACTTGAACTAATATAAACTTCTTCTTAAGATTAATTTTCACACTTTAATCATATAGTGACCAGCGGTGCTGTAAATACCTAAAGAGTTACATATGCCAAGTAAGAAAACATATAAGTGGCTATATGTGGAGTGATAGAACTTCAAGGCCCTAGGCATAGTTGTCTATAAAAATCTCATACAGCAATCATGAGAACAGCAACATGAAAACAAATAAGAAGAACCCGTCAAAGTCTAGAACTCTTGATTAGTTTGATTCCATAATAACCCAATGGATGAATTGCAAAAAGCAAGTGCATATTTACTATCTGGATGGCAGGCTACACAAATAAACAAGGTATGCAAAGTGGTGCAATGGATCGCTGGGTCCTACCACCTTTGTGAAAACTTGCTGGGACTCGAGGGGTATATATGCCTCCAGCAAAGGCTTCATCAGATACCATTGGGGAACAGGCTTTGACCCCATAGGTGATATCTTTTCCCTTCAAGGTTTAGTAATAGAACATCACTGGAACAGAACAATACATCCACACAGAGCAAACTTGAACTAATATAAACTTTTTCTTACAATTAATTTTCACACTTTAATCGTCACACTTTAAATACCTAAAGAGTTACATATGCCAAGTAAGAAAGCATATAAGTGGCTACATGTGGTGTGATAGAACTTCAAGGCCCTAGGCATAGTTGTCTATAAAAATCTCATACAGCAATCATGAGAACAGTAATATGAAAGCAAATAAGAAGAACTTGTCAAAGTCTAGAACTCTTGATTAGTTTGATTCCATAATAACCCAATGGATGAATTGCACAAAGCAAGTGCATATTTACTATCTGGATGGCAGGCTACACGAATAAACAAGGTATGCAAAGTGGTGCAATGGATCGCTTGGTCCTACCACCTTGGTGAAAACTTGCTGGGACTCTAGGGGTATATATGCCTCCAGCAAAGGCTTCATCAGATACCATTGGGGAACAGGCTTTGACCCCATAGGTGATATCTTTTCCCTTCAAGGTTTAGTCATAGAACATCACTGGAACAGAACAATACATCCACACAGAGCAAACTTGAACTAATATAAACTTCTTCTTAAGATTAATTTTCACACTTTAATCATATAGTGACCAGTGGTTCTGTAAATACCTAAAGAGTTACATATGCCAAGTAAGAAAACATATAAGTGGCTATATGTGGAGTGATAGAACTTCAAGGCCCTAGGCATAGTTGTCTATAAAAATCTCATACAGCAATCATGAGAACAGCAACATGAAAACAAATAAGAAGAACCCGTCAAAGTCTAGAACTCTTGATTAGTTTGATTCCATAATAACCCAATGGATGAATTGCAAAAAGCAAGTGCATATTTACTATCTGGATGGCAGGCTACACAAATAAACAAGGTATGCAAAGTGGTGCAATGGATCTCTGGGTCCTACCACCTTGGTGAAAACTTGCTGGGACTCGAGGGGTATATATGCCTCCAGCAAAGGCTTCATCAGATTCCATTGGGGAACAGGCTTTGACCCCATAGGTGATATCTTTTCCCTTCAAGGTTTAGTAATAGAACATCACTGGAACAGAACAATACATCCACACAGAGCAAACTTGAACTAATATAAACTTTTTCTTACAATTAATTTTTACACTTTAATCGTTGTAAATAACTAAAGAGTTACATATGCCAAGTAAGAAAACATATAAGTGGCTACATGTGGTGTGATAGAACTTCAAGGCCCTAGGCATAGTTGTCTATAAAAATCTCATACAGCAATCATGAGAACAGTAATATGAAAGCAAATAAGAAGAACCCGTCAAAGTCTAGAACTCTTGATTATTTTGATTCCATAATAACCCAATGGATGAATTGCAAAAAGCAAGTGCATATTTACTATCTGGATGGCAGGCTAAAGGAATAAACAAGGTATGCAAAGTGGTGCAATGGATCGCTGGGTCCTACCACCTTGGTGAAAACTTGCTGGGACTCGAGGGGTATATATGCCTCCAGCAAAGGCTTCATCAGATACCATTGGGGAACAGGCTTTGACCCCATAGGTGATATCTTTTCCCTTCAAGGTTTAGTAATAGAACATCACTGGAACAGAACAATACATCCACACAGAGCAAACTTGAACTAATATAAACTTATTCTTACAATTAATTTTCACACTTTAATCGTCACACTTTAAATACCTAAAGAGTTACATATGCCAAGTAAGAAAGCATATAAGTGGCTACATGTGGAGTGATAGAACTTCAAGGCCCTAGGCATAGTTGTCTATAAAAATCTCATACAGCAACATGAAAACAAATAAGAAGAACCCGTCAAAGTCTAGAACTCTTGATTAGTTTGATTCCATAATAACCCAATGGATGAATTGCAAAAAGCAAGTGCATATTTACTATCTGGATGGCAGGCTAAAGGAATAAACAAGGTATGCAAAGTGGTGCAATGGATCGCTGGGTCCTACCACCTTGGTGAAAACTTGCTGGGACTCGAGGGGTATATATGCCTCCAGCAAAGGCTTCATCAGATACCATTGGGGAACAGGCTTTGACCCCATAGGTGATATCTTTTCCCTTCAAGGTTTAGTAATAGAACATCACTGGAACAGAACAATACATCCACACAGAGCAAACTTGAACTAATATAAACTTTTTCTTACAATTAATTTTCACACTTTAATCGTCACACTTTAAATACCTAAAGAGTTACATATGCCAAGTAAGAAAGCATATAAGTGGCTACATGTGGAGTGATAGAACTTCAAGGCCCTAGGCATAGTTGTCTATAAAAATCTCATACAGCAACATGAAAACAAATAAGAAGAACCCGTCAAAGTCTAGAACTCTTGATTAGTTTGATTCCATAATAAACCAATGGATGAATTGCAAAAAGCAAGTGCATATTTACTATCTGGATGGCAGGCTAAAGGAATAAACAAGGTATGCAAAGTGGTGCAATGGATCGCTGGGTCCTACCACCTTGGTGAAAACTTGCTGGGACCAGAGGGGTATATATGCCTCCAGCAAAGGCTTCAGCAGAAACCATTGGGGAACAGGCTTTGACCCCATAGGTGATATCTTTTCCTTTCAAGGTTTAGTCATAGAACATCACTGGAACAGAACAATACATCCACACAGAGCAAACTTGAACTAATATAAACTTCTTATTAAGATTCATTTTCAGACTTTAATCATATAGTGACCAGTGGTGTTGTAAATACCTAAAGAGTTACATATGCCAAGTAAGAAAACATATAAGTGGCTATATGTGGAGTGATAGAACTTCAAGGCCCTAGGCATAGTTGTCTAAAAAAATCTCATACAGCAATCATGAGAAAAGCAACATGAAAACAAATAAGAAGAACCCGTCAAAGTCTAGAACTCTTGATTAGTTTGATTCCATAATAACCCAATGGATGAATTGCAAAAAGCAAGTGCATATTTACTATCTGGATGGCAGGCTACACAAATAAACAAGGTATGCAAAGTGATGCAATGGATCGCTGGGTCCTACCACCTTGGTGAAAACTTGCTGGGACTCGAGGGGTATATATGCCTCCAGCAAAGGCTTCATCAGATACCATTGGAGAACAGGCTTTGACCCCATAGGTGATATCTTTTCCTTTCAAGGTTTAGTAATAGAACATCACTGGAACAGAACATTACAACCACACAGAGCAAACTTGAACTAATGTAAACTTCTTACGATTAATTTTCACACTTTTATCATATAGTGACCAGTGGTGTTGTAAATACCTACAGAGTTACATATGCCAAGTAAGAAAACATATAAGTGGCTACATGTTGTGTGATAGAACTTCAAGACCTTAGGCATAGTTGTCTATAAAAATCTCATACAGCAATTATGTGAACAGCAACATGAAAGCAAATAAGAAGAACCCGTCAAAGTCTAGAACTCTTGATTTGTTTGATTCCATAATAACCCAATGGATGAATTGCAAAAAGCAAGTGCATATTTACTATCTGGATGGCAGGCTACACGAATAAACAAGGTATGCAAAGTGGTGCAATGGATCGCTGGGTCCTACCACCTTGGTGAAAACTTGCTGGGACTCGAGGGGTATATATGCCTCCAGCAAAGGCTTCAGCAGATACCATTGGGGAACAGGCTTTGACCCCATAGGTGATATCTTTTCCCTTCAAGGTTTAGTAATAGAACATCACTGGAACAGAACAATACATCCACACAGAGCAAACTTGAACTAATACAAACTTCTTCTTAAGATTAATTTTCTCACTTTAATCGTTGTAAATACCTAAAGAGTTACATATGCCAAGTAAGAAAACATATAAGTGGCTACATGTGGTGTGATAGAACTTCAAGGCCCTAGGCACAGTTGTCTATAAAAATCTCATACAGCAATCATGAGAACAGCAATATGAAAGCAAATAAGAAGAACTCGTCAAAGTCTAGAACTCTTGATTAGTTCCCCTTCGTTATGGGGAACTCCCGCTGCGTCGAATACAACGCTACGGGGAATGCCTTCGGCATGCGTTATCTGAAGTCACTATACAACTATTCCAATCTGGGTTGGTGTGCGTCATCGTGCATCATGACGTTGCATGTGACGGTGACCCGGACGCTATATAAGGGTCACAGGAACAAGGAAATGACAGCTTCTGTTCTTCAGCAGCGTTCTATGTCAAACTGTACGTCTTATTTGGTGTTGTCTGTCAAATCTACTATGGCGAAGGCAGTGTGCGTCTCCTTGATTTAAGAAAAATTAAAGAAGCAAGGATGGTGCACACTTGCTTTGTGGTGTTGGGTTGTGAGCGGAGGTTGCACGGACAGTTCTCGAGGGCACTGTCTATTTTGTGCAAACTGAAAGGATTCTGTGACTGGGATCTCGCGTTTGCCGAGGCAGCGCGTAGGTTTATGTCTGCATTGCAATACAGAATCTATAGTGGCTCGGATCTCGCGTTTGCCGAGGCAGCGCGTAGATTATGGCTACTCTGCAATAAAGATTCTGTGACTAATCTCGCGTTTGCCGAGGCAGCGCGTAGATTAATGTCTGCATTGCAATACAGAATCTATAGTGGCTTGGATCTCGCGTTTGCCGAGGCAGCGCGTAGATTACAGGTCTGCAGGGTGTAGACTCTGAGTGTACTCTTCCGCTCCCGCCTGAGCCTGTTTAAAAATAATAAAATAGGCTTGCGTTCCTAGTGCATCAGCTCGTGTCTGTCGAGGCAGCGCGTTGTCTGTTTGCATTGGGTTCGCACGTGGAGCAGTGTTTACAGGTCTCGCGCACGGTTCGGAAGCCCGCGTCACTGTGGCTTCTTCCGACCGTGTTAAAGACCCGGTGTTTGATTTATTTGATTCTGAGGAGTCAGATACTATCAACACTGAATCACGAATATTCACCACATTATGAGGAGTTGCTGGAGAAAGACTGGGGCTGTAATGAAATTAAATGTTTGGTAATTTAATAAGAAGGAAGCGTCTAAAAAGAGTGCTTCCTGCAAACCCAGTCAAAATCCTTGTGTCAGAGTCTTCCTTTTTCAAACGATCTCCATACTGAGGTACTGAGATTGTGGAATAATTGAAGAGGAAAATTAAAGGGGAATTTAATGATGCAGGGGGTAGAAGAATATTTCTCCCAGATATCGTATTACCTCTGATGACTCAGACACGTCCCTCTAAAATTAAAGTGGAGCTAATATAAATATTATCTCGAATTTGGTAGGGAAGGCTTATATGGAGGACAGTCACCAGCTCCTCATATTCTGGAAAGTCACCTCTTCCCCTCCCCTTCCCCCTGTACAGGGCTCGGGGTCAGAGGAGACGTTCTCATAAAAAAAAAAAAAAAAAAAAGTATTATTTTCGGTTAGTTCCTGCCGGTCTATCGCTTCAGGTCACCGAATCTCAAAACCTGAGGTCAGTCTCGAGGGACTGATCTCCTTATTAGATTATTCATCGGTTACGTCCTGCCAGTAAACTGCTTCAGACCACCGATAAGCACATTATATCACCTGAGACTAACCCAGAGAAATTGATTCCTCTTGTAGATTGTTTAGACGCCTGGTCAGGCCTTCCGAATATATCTAAATGGACCCTGGGTATAGTTAAAGGATATAAAATCCAGTTTAAAGTAAGACCACCCGATTTTAACGGGGTATTTCACACACTGGTTTTCTCACATCAGCGCCAGGTGATGGAAAATGAAGTTGAATCTCTTTTAGCAAAAGCAATAGAAATTGCCCTTAATCAGGAGAGGGATTCAGGTTTTTACTGCCGTTACTTCATTGTTCCGAAAAAGGATGGTGGACTTCATCCTATTGTAGATCTTAGAGTATTGAATAAATCTTTGAGGAGATTTAGTTTCAATATGCTCACTATACCCAGTATCATTCAGCAAATCAGATCTGAAGACTGGCTTGTGACATAGATCTCATGGATGCTTATTTTCATAACTTCATCATCCATTATCATAGGAAGTTCCTTAGGTTCGCTTTTGGGGGGAAAAGCTTACCAATATAGGGTTCTTCCTTTCGGCCTAACTCTATCCCCTTGCCCTTCTGTATGGATGCTGCCCCTGAGACTTCAGGGGAACCGCATCCTAAATTATTAGATGACTGGCTTATTCTGGCAGAACCAGAGACGCTAGCAATCCAACATCGAGATGTTGTTTTGCGTCATCTTCAGTGCTTGGGGCTAAGGCTCAGTGTCAAGAAAAGTTCTCTGTCTCCTCTTCAAAGAATAACATTTCTTGGAGCTGAGTGGGACTCGCAATCTATGCAAGTTCACTTGACCCAGCCACGTATTTAAAGTATCGTGGCTGCAGTTAGAGCTATCAGGTTAGGCCAGGCCATCACTGTCAAACATTTTCAAAGAATTTTGGGCCTTATGGCAACCGCATCAGTAGTGATTCTACTCGGCTTGCTTCATATGAGGGCCCTACAGTGGTGGCTCAGGACCAGGGGGTTTTCCCCAAGGGGCAACCCCTTCCGTACGATTAGAGTTACGTCCAGATAACCTCGTTCTCTAGTCATATGGAAAGACATACGGTTCCTGTCCCAAGGCCAGGTGCTTGGAGCTTCGTGTCCCAGAAAGATTCTGACCACGGATGCTTCCCGCATGGGCTGGGGTGCGTTCATGGAGGGCCGGTACACCCGCGGGGTCTGGAAGGACCATCACCTCGCATGGCACATCAGTTGCCTGGAGATGCTGGCAGTATTCTTTGCCCTTAGGCATTTCCTTCCAGACCTCAGAGGCCATCAGGTCCTTGTTAGGTCTGATAATATATCGGTGGTCTTCTACATCAACCATCAGGGGGGCTTGAGGTCTCGTCCTCTGTGCAAATTGGCCCATCATATTCTATTATGGTCTAAGGACAAATTTCTCTCTGTGAGGGCCATGTATATACCTGGGGTTGATAATGTGGGAGCAGACACCCTGTCGAGGCAGGGGCCCAGGCCAGGGGAATGGAGGCTCCACCCCGAGGTGGTGGAGCTTATATCGGAGAAATTCGGCCAGGCGGCGGTAGATTTATTCGCTTCTCATGAGAATTCTCATTGCCCGCTCTGGTTCTCTCTCTCGCATCCAGCCCCGTTGGGTCTGGAGGCCATGGTACAGACGTGGCCGAGGCAACGTCTGTACGCCTTTTCCCCCGGTCGCTCTACTCCCTGGAGTTCTGGAGAGGGTCAGAGGATTTTGAGTAGATCTTATTCTCGAAAAACCACACTGGCCTTCTCGAATAGGGTGATCTGGTGGCCGAGGTCATCAGATCAGCTACCTCCAGAACTCCCCGGCTCAGGAAGTTTTAATTGAGTTAGCTGGACCCAGCCTTTTACTGCCCTATGGCTTCAGTACTGGGATTCTTCTATACTCTAATCGGGACCTCTCGTCCACGCTCAGAGCCGCTATGGCGCCTACGGCCTCCGTATGCTCTCAGGGTGGTCCACCCGGGTCGTCCCATGACCTCCATATTTCCCTGTAGCCTTCTAGGATGAATCCTGTTATCCTTGCAGGCTGACAGGTCTGTGGAAAAAAAAGCCCCTGTCGGTTCTGCGGGATACGTGTATATATGTCAGATTAAAAGAAAATCTACATATTTTGGAAATCTGTTAGCTTTCTAGTAGGAAATTTCCCCGGTCACCAATAAGGGTACCGGAGGCTATCTTATGATTTCCTCTGGCTCTTCATCCTTCGTTGCTATAAGTGTGACAGGAGAGCCTTCTAGGCTTTTAGGGTTATCCATTAATGGTGCCTTGGAGTCAGTGTCCTGCCTTTTTAGGCATATGTATATATTGGACCTCACTTCTGAGGCTGTTAACTCAGCCTTTTTCTTACACCAAAAAAGACAAGAATAAAATTCTTAGTATAGTGGGTTCTATAAATTCTCCCCTGTCCTTAGCAATGATCCTCACCTTCAGAGTGCTTTCTGCCTCTGTATGCTGCGTCAGAATCTGGATGAACCCTGTCTCTGCAGGCTATCATATTAAATTGCTTAGAGCCTTTATTCGGCTCCGCAGAGTATATCTATATAGGGTATTAAATGGGAGTTTGTTAGCTTTCTTTGAGATATTTCTCCCCGGTGACCAAGGTACCGGAGGCTATTCTAAAAATTCCTCAGCTCTTCATCCTTCGTTGCATGTACGGTGTAAGCAAGAGAGCCTCTTAGGCTTCCAGAGATTATCCACTAAAAAGGGTGTTAGGAGTTAAGTGTTCTGCCTGTCATTAATCAGGCCTATCTACTTGGACCTTAATATCGAGGTTGCTGATGCGACCTTCCCTTTGTACACCAAACAAGAAAGAATAAAATTCTTAGCACAGTTGGATCTTTCACTCTCCCTTGCTTTAGTGCTCTTGAGTGTGCCAGATGCTTCACACCCAGGGCGCTTGTTCTCTGTGGGGGCTAGCTGGTACTCGTTCCCCGTAGCGTTGTATTCGACGCAGCGGGAGTTCCCCGTAACGAAGGGGAACGTCTCGGGTTACTGGATGTAACCCTGGTTCCCCGAGAGAGGGGAACGAGACGCTGCGTCCCCTCTCCCCACCTTCGGGGCGCCCTGAGAACAGCTGCTTTGAACCTTTTTCGAAGCTGTCATTTCCTTGTTCCTGTGACCCTTATATAGCGTCCGGGTCACCGTCACATGCAACGTCATGACGCACGATGACGCACACCAATCCAGATAGGAATAGTTGTATAGTGACTTCAGATAACGCATGCCGAAGGCATTCCCCGTAGCGTTGTATTCGACGCAGCGTCTCGTTCCCCTCTCTCGGGGGAACCAGGGTTACATCCAGTAACCCGAGACGTTTGATTCCATAATAACCCAATGGATGAATTGCAAAAAGCAAGTGCATATTTACTATCTGGATGGCAGGCTACACGAATAAACAAGGTATGCAAAGTGGTGCAATGGATCGCTGGGTCCTACCACCTTTGTGAAATCTTGCTGGGACCCGAGGGGTATATATGCTTCCAGCAAAGGATTCGGCACATACCATTTGGGGAACAGGCTTTGACCCCATAGGTGATATCTTTTCCCTTCAAGGTTTAGTCATAGAACATCACTGGAACAGAACAATACATCCACACAGAGCAAACTTGAACTAATATAAACTTCTTCTTAAGATTAATTTTCACACTTTAATCATATAGTGACCACTGGTGTTGTAAATACCTAAAGAGTTACATATGCCAAGTAAGAAAACATATAAATTGCTACATGTGGTGTGATAGAACTTCAAGGCCCTAGGCATAGTTGTCTATAAAAATCTCATACAGCAATCATGAGCACAGCAACATGAAAACAAATAAGAAGAACCCGTCAAAGTCTAGAACTTTTGATTAGTTTGATTCCATAATAACCCAATGGATGAATTGCAAAAAGCAAGTGCATATTTACTATCTGGATGGCAGGCTACACGAATAAACAAGGTATGCAAAGTGGTGCAATGGATCGCTGGGTCCTACCACCTTGGTGAAAACTTGCTGGGACCAGAGGGGTATATATGCCTCCAGCAAAGGCTTTTGCAGATACCATTGGGGAACAGGCTTTGACCCCATAGGTGATATCTTTTCCCTTCAAGGTTTAGTCATAGAACATCACTGGAACAGAACAATACATCCACACAGAGCAAACTTGAACTAATATAAACTTCTTCTTAAGATTAATTTTCACACTTTAATCATATAGTGACCAGTGGTGTTGTAAATACCTAAAGAGTTACATATGCCAAGTAAGAAAACATATAAATTGCTACATGTGGTGTGATAGAACTTCAAGGCCCTAGGCATAGTTGTCTATAAAAATCTCATACAGCAATCATGAGCACAGCAACATGAAAACAAATAAGAAGAACCCGTCAAAGTCTAGATCTCTTGATTAGTTTGATTCCATAATAACCCAATGGATGAATTGCAAAAAGCAAGTGCATATTTACTATCTGGATGGCAGGCTACACGAATAAACAAGGTATGCAAAGTGGTGCAATGGATCGCTGGGTCCTACCACCTTGGTGAAAACTTGCTGGGACCAGAGGGGTATATATGCCTCCAGCAAAGGCTTCAGCAGATACCATTGGGGAACAGGCTTTGACCCCATAGGTGATATCTTTTCCCTTCAAGGTTTAGTAATAGAACATCACTGGAACAGAACAATACATCCACACAGAGCAAACTTGAACTAATATAAACTTTTTCTTACAATTAATTTTTACACTTTAATCGTTGTAAATACCTAAAGAGTTACATATGCCAAGTAAGAAAACATATAAGTGGCTAGATGTGGTGTCATAGAACTTCAAGGCCCTAGGCACAGTTGTCTATAAAAATCTCATACAGCAATCATGAGAAAAGCAACATGAAAACAAATAAGAAGAACCCGTCAAAGTCTAGAACTCTTGATTAGTTTGATTCCATAATAACCCAATGGATGAATTGCAAAAAGCAAGTGCATATTTACTATCTGGATGGCAGGATACACAAATAAACAAGGTATGCAAAGTGATGCAATGGATCGCTGGGTCCTACCACCTTGGTGAAAACTTGCTGGGACTCGAGGGGTATATATGCCTCCAGCAAAGGCTTCAGCAGATACCACTGGGGAAAAGGCTTTGACCCCATAGGTGATATCTTTTCCGTTCAAGGTTTAGTAATAGAACATCACTGGAACAGAACAATACATCCACACAGAGCAAACTTGAACTAATACAAACTTCTGCTTAAGATTAATTTTCTCACTTTAATCGTTGTAAATACCTAAAGAGTTACATATGCCAAGTAAGAAAACATATAAGTGGCTAGATGTGGTGTCATAGAACTTCAAGGCCCTAGGCACAGTTGTCTATAAAAATCTCATACAGCAATCATGAGAAAAGCAACATGAAAACAAATAAGAAGAACCCGTCAAAGTCTAGAACTCTTGATTAGTTTGATTCCATAATAACCCAATGGATGAATTGCAAAAAGCAAGTGCATATTTACTATCTGGATGGCAGGATACACAAATAAACAAGGTATGCAAAGTGATGCAATGGATCGCTGGGTCCTACCACCTTGGTGAAAACTTGCTGGGACTCGAGGGGTATATATGCCTCCAGCAAAGGCTTCAGCAGATACCACTGGGGAACAGGCTTTGACCCCATAGGTGATATCTTTTCCGTTCAAGGTTTAGTAATAGAACATCACTGGAACAGAACAATACATCCACACAGAGCAAACTTGAACTAATACAAACTTCTGCTTCAGATTAATTTTCTCACTTTAATCGTTGTAAATACCTAAAGAGTTACATATGCCAAGTAAGAAAACATATAAATTGCTACATGTGGTGTGATAGATCTTCAAGGCCCTAGGCATAGTTGTCTATAAAAATCTCATACAGCAATCATGAGCACAGCAACATGAAAACAAATAAGAAGAACCCGTCAAAGTCTAGAACTCTTGATTAGTTTGATTCCATAATAACCCAATGGATGAATTGCAAAAAGCAAGTGCATATTTACTATCTGGATGGCAGGCTACACGAATAAACAAGGTATGCAAAGTGGTGCAATGGATCGCTGGGTCCTACCACCTTGGTGAAAACTTGCTGGGACTCGAGGGGTATATATGCCTCCAGCAAAGGCTTCAGCCGATACCATTGGGGAACAGGCTTTGACCCCATAGGTGATGTCTTTTCCCTTCAAGGTTTAGTAATAGAACATCACTGGAACAGAACAATACATCCACACAGAGCAAACTTGAACTAATATAAACTTCTTCTTAAGATTAATTTTCACACTTTAATCGTTGTAAATACCTAAAGAGTTACATATGCCAAGTAAGAAAACATATAAGTGGCTACATGTGGTGTCATAGAACTTCAAGGCCCTAGGCACAGTTGTCTATAAAAATCTCATACAGCAATCATGAGAACAGCAATATGAAAGCAAATAAGAAGAACTCGTCAAAGTCTAGAACTCTTGATTAGTTTGATTCCATAATAACCCAAATGGATGAATTGCAAAAAGCAAGTGCATATTTACTATCTGGAAGGCAGGCTACACGAATAAACAAGGTATGCAAAGTGGTGCAATGGATCGCTGGGTCCTACCACCTTTGTGAAATCTTGCAGGGACCCGAGGGGTATATATGCTTCCAGCAAAGGATTCGGCACATACCATTGGGGAACAGGCTTTGACCCCATAGGTGATATCTTTTCCCTTCAAGGTTTAGTCATAGAACATCACTGGAACAGAACAATACATCCACACAGAGCAAACTTGAACTAATATAAACTTCTTATTAAGATTCATTTTCAGACTTTAATCATATCGTGACCAGTGGTGTTGTAAATACCTAAAGAGTTACATATGCCAAGTAAGAAAACATATAAGTGGCTATATGTGGAGTGATAGAACTTCAAGGCCCTAGGCATAGTTGTCTAAAAAAATCTCATACAGCAATCATGAGAAAAGCAACATGAAAACAAATAAGAAGAACTCGTCAAAGTCTAGAACTCTTGATTAGTTTGATTCCATAATAACCCAATGGATGAATTGCAAAAAGCAAGTGCATATTTACTATCTGGATGGCAGGCTACACAAATAAACAAGGTATGCAAAGTGGTGCAATGGATCGCTGGGTCCTACCACCTTGGTGAAAACTTGCTGGGACTCGAGGGGTATATATGCCTCCATCAAAAGCTTCATTAGATGCCATTGGGGAACAGGCTTTGAGCCCATAGGTGATATATTTTCCTTTCAAGGTTTAGTAATAGAACATCACTGGAACAGAACAATACATCCACACAGAGCAAAATTGAACTAATATAAACTTCTTCTTAAGATTAATTTTCACACTTTAATCATATAGTGACCAGTGGTGCTGTAAATACCTAAAGAGTTACATATGCCAAGTAAGAAAACATATAAGTGGCTATATGTGGAGTGATAGAACTTCAAGGCCCTAGGCATAGTTGTCTATAAAAATCTCATACAGCAATCATGAGAAAAGCAACATGAAAACAAATAAGAAGAACCCGTCAAAGTCTAGAACTCTTGATTAGTTTGATTCCATAATAACCCAATGGATGAATTGCAAAAAGCAAGTGCATATTTACTATCTGGATGGCAGGCTACACAAATAAACAAGGTATGCAAAGTGGTGCAATGGATCGCTGGGTCCTACCCCCTTGGTGAAAACTTGCTGGGACTCGAGGGGTATATATGCCTCCAGCAAAGGCTTCAGCAGATACCATTGGGGAACAGGCTTTGACCCCATAGGTGATATCTTTTCCTTTCAAGGTTTAGTAATAGAACATCACTGGAAGAGAACAATACATCCACAAAGAGCAAACTTGAACTAATGTAAACTTCTTACGATTAATTTTCACACTTTTATCATATAGTGACCAGTGGTGTTGTAAATACCTACAGAGTTACATATGCCAAGTAAGAAAACATATAAGTGGCTACATGTTGTGTGATAGAACTTCAAGACCTTAGGCATAGTTGTCTATAAAAATCTCATACAGCAATTATGTGAAAAGCAACATGAAAGCAAATAAGAAGAACCCGTCAAAGTCTAGAACTCTTGATTAGTTTGATTCCATAATAACCCAATGGATGAATTGCAAAAAGCAAGTGCATATTTACTATCTGGATGGCAGGCTACACGAATAAACAAGGTATGCAAAGTGGTGCAATGGATCGCTGGGTCCTACCACCTTGGTGAAAACTTGCTGGGACTCGAGGGGTATATATGCCTCCAGCAAAGGCTTCAGCAGATACCATTGGAGAACAGGCTTTGACCCCATAGGTGATATCTTTTCCCTTCAAGGTTTAGTAATAGAACATCACTGGAACAGAACAATACATCCACACAGAGCAAACTTGAACTAATATAAACTTTTTCTTACAATTAATTTTTACACTTTAATCGTTGTAAATACCTAAAGAGTTACATATGCCAAGTAAGAAAACATATAAGTGGCTACATGTGGTGTGATAGAACTTCAAGGCCCTAGGCATAGTTGTCTATACAAATCTCATACAGCAATCATGAGAACAGTAATATGAAAGCAAATAAGAAGAACTCGTCAAAGTCTAGAACTCTTGATTAGTTTGATTCCATAATAACCCAATGGATGAATTGCAAAAAGCAAGTGCATATTTATTTACTGGAGGGCAGGCTACACGAATACACAAGGTATGCAAAGGGGCGAAATAAATCGCTGGGTCCTACCACCTTGGTGAAAACTTGCTGGGACCCGAGGGGTATACATGTCTCTTGCAAAGACTTCATCAGATGCCATTGGGGAACAGGCTTTGACCCCATAGGTGATATCTTTTCCCTTCAAGGTTTAGTAATAGAACATCACTGGAACAGAACAATACATCCACACAGAGCAAACTTGAACTAATGTAAACTTCTTACGATTCATTTTCACACTTTTATCATATAGTGACCAATGGTGTTGTAAATACCTACAGAGTTACATATGCCAAGTAAGAAAACATATAAGTGGCTACATGTTGTGTGATAGAACTTCAAGACCTTAGGCATAGTTGTCTATAAAAATCTCATACAGCAATCATGTGAAAAGCAACATGAAAGCAAATAAGAAGAACCCGTCAAAGTCTAGAACTCTTGATTAGTTTGATTCCATAATAACCCAATGGATGAATTGCAAAAAGCAAGTGCATATTTACTATCTGGATGGCAGGCTAAAGGAATAAACAAGGTATGCAAAGTGGTGCAATGGATCGCTGGGTCCTACCACCTTGGTGAAAACTTGCTGGGACTCGAGGGGTATATATGCCTCCAGCAAAGGCTTCAGCAGATACCATTGGGGAACAGGCTTTGACCCCATAGGTGATATCTTTTCCCTTCAAGGTTTAGTCATAGAACATCACTGGAACAGAACAATACATCCACACAGAGCAAACTTGAACTAATATAAACTTTTTCTTACAATTAATTTTCACACTTTAATCGTTGTAAATACCTAAAGAGTTACATATGCCAAGTAAGAAAACATATAAGTGGCTACATGTGGTGTGATAGAACTTCAAGGCCCTAAGCATAGTTGTCTATAAAAATCTCATACAGCAATCATGAGAACAGTAATATGAAAGCAAATAAGAAGAACTTGTCAAAGTCTAGAACTCTTGATTAGTTTGATTCCATAATAACCCAATGGATGAATTGCACAAAGCAAGTGCATATTTACTATCTGGATGGCAGGCTACACAAATAAACAAGGTATGCAAAGTGGTGCAATGGATCGCTGGGTCCTACCAGCTTGGTGAAAACTTGCTGGGACCAGAGGGGTATATATGCCTCCAGCAAAGGCTTCAGCAGATACCATTGGGGAACAGGCTTTGACCCCATAGGTGATGTCTCTTCCCTTCAAGGTTAAGTAATAGAACATCACTGGAAAAAAAACAATACATCCACATAGAGCAAACTTGAACTAATATAAACTTCTTCTTAAGATTAATTTTCACACTTTAATCGTTGTAAATACCTAAAGAGTTACATATGCCAAGTAAGAAAACATATAAGTGGCTATATGTGGAGTGATAGAACTTCAAGGCCCTAGGCATAGTTGTCTATAAAAATCTCATACAGCAACATGAAAACAAATAAGAAGAACCCGTCAAAGTCTAGAACTCTTGATTAGTTTGATTCCATAATAACCCAATGGATGAATTGCAAAAAGCAAGTGCATATTTACTATCTGGATGGCAGGCTAAAGGAATAAACAAGGTATGCAAAGTGGTGCAATGGATCGCTGGGTCCTACCACCTTGGTGAAAACTTGCTGGGACCAGAGGGGTATATATGCCTCCAGCAAAAGCTTCAGCAGAAACCATTGGGGAACAGGCTTTGACCCCATAGGTGATATCTTTTCCCTTCAAGGTTTAGTAATAGAACATCACTGGAACAGAACAATACATCCACACAGAGCAAACTTGAACTAATATAAACTTCTTCTTAAAATTAATTTTTACACTTTAATCATATAGTGACCAGTGGTGCTGTAAATACCTAAAGAGTTACATATGCCAAGTAAGAAAACATATAAGTGGCTATATGTGGAGTGATAGAACTTCAAGGCCCTAGGCATAGTTGTCTATAAAAATCTCATACAGCAATCATGAGAACAGCAACATGAAAACAAATAAGAAGAACCCGTCAAAGTCTAGAACTCTTGATTAGTTTGATTCCATAATAACCCAATGGATGAACTGCAAAAAGCAAGTGCATATTTACTATCTGGATGGCAGGCTACACAAATAAACAAGGTATGCAAAGTGGTGCAATGGATCGCTGGGTCCTACCACCTTGGTGAAAACTTGCTGGGACTCGAGGGGTATATATGCCTCCAGCAAAGGCTTCATCAGATTCCATTGGGGAACAGGCTTTGACCCCATAGGTGATATCTTTTCCCTTCAAGGATTAGTAATAGAACATCACTGGAACAGAACAATACATCCACACAGAGCAAACTTGAACTAATATAAACTTTTTCTTACAATTAATTTTCACACTTTAATCGTTGTAAATACCTAAAGAGTTACATATGCCAAGTAAGAAAACATATAAGTGGCTATATGTGGAGTGATAGAACTTCAAGGCCCTAGGCATAGTTGTCTATAAAAATCTCATACAACAACATGAAAACAAATAAGAAGAACCCGTCAAAGTCTAGAACTCTTGATTAGTTTGATTCCATAATAACCCAATGGATGAATTGCAAAAAGCAAGTGCATATTTACTATCTGGATGGCAGGCTAAAGGAATAAACAAGGTATGCAAAGTGGTGCAATGGATCGCTGGGTCCTACCACCTTGGTGAAAACTTGCTGGGACCAGAGGGGTATATATGCCTCCAGCAAAGACTTCAGCAGAAACCATTGGGGAACAGGCTTTGACCCCATAGGTGATATCTTTTCCTTTCAAGGTTTAGTCATAGAACATCACTGGAACAGAACAATACATCCACACAGAGCAAACTTGAACTAATATAAACTTTTTCTTACAATTAATTTTTACACTTTAATCGTTGTAAATACCTAAAGAGTTACATATGCCAAGTAAGAAAACATATAAATTGCTACATGTGGTGTGATAGAACTTCAAGGCCCTAGGCATAGTTGTCTATAAAAATCTCATACAGCAATCATGAGCACAGCAACATGAAAACAAATAAGAAGAACTCGTCAAAGTCTAGATCTCTTGATTAGTTTGATTCCATAATAACCCAATGGATGAATTGCAAAAAGCAAGTGCATATTTACTATCTGGATGGCAGGCTACACGAATAAACAAGGTATGCAAAGTGGTGCAATGGATCGCTGGGTCCTACCACCTTGGTGAAAACTTGCTGGGACCAGAGGGGTATATATGCCTCCAGCAAAGGCTTCAGCAGATACCATTGGGGAACAGGCTTTGACCCCATAGGTGATATCTTTTCCCTTCAAGGTTTAGTCATAGAACATCACTGGAACAGAACAATACATCCACACAGAGCAAACTTGAACTAATGTAAACTTCTTACGATTCATTTTCACACTTTTATCATATAGTGACCAATGGTGTTGTAAATACCTACAGAGTTACATATGCCAAGTAAGAAAACATATAAGTGGCTACATGTTGTGTGATAGAACTTCAAGACCTTAGGCATAGTTGTCTATAAAAATCTCATACAGCAATCATGTGAAAAGCAACATGAAAGCAAATAAGAAGAACCCGTCAAAGTCTAGAACTCTTGATTAGTTTAATCCCATAATAACCCAATGGATGAATTGCAAAAAGCAAGTGCATATTTACTATCTGGATGGCAGGCTAAAGGAATAAACAAGGTATGCAAAGTGGTGCAATGGATCGCTGGGTCCTACCACCTTGGTGAAAACTTGCTGGGACTCGAGGGGTATATATGCCTCCAGCAAAGGCTTCATCAGATACCATTGGGGAACAGGCTTTGACCCCATAGGTGATATCTTTTCCCTTCAAGGTTTAGTAATAGAACATCACTGGAACAGAACAATACATCCACACAGAGCAAACTTGAACTAATATAAACTTTTTCTTACAATTAATTTTCACACTTTAATCGTTGTAAATACCTAAAGAGTTACATATGCCAAGTAAGAAAACATATAAGTGGCTATATGTGGAGTGATAGAACTTCAATGCCCTAGGCATAGTTGTCTATAAAAATCTCATACAGCAATCATGAGAACAGCAACATGAAAACAAATAAGAAGAACCCGTCAAAGTCTAGAACTCTTGATTAGTTTGATTCCATAATAACCCAATGGATGAATTGCAAAAAGCAAGTGCATATTTACTATCTGGATGGCAGGCTAAAGGAATAAACAAGGTATGCAAAGTGGTGCAATGGATCGCTGGGTCCTACCACCTTGGTGAAAACTTGCTGGGACTCGAGGGGTATATATGCCTCCAGCAAAGGCTTCAGCAGATACCATTGGGGAACAGGCTTTGACCCCATAGGTGATATATTTTCCCTTCAAGGTTTAGTAATAGAACATCACTGGAACAGAACAATACATCCACACAGAGCAAACTTGAACTAATATAAACTTTTTCTTACAATTAATTTTCACACTTTAATCGTTGTAAATACCTAAAGAGTTACATATGCCAAGTAAGAAAACATATAAGTGGCTATATGTGGAGTGATAGAACTTCAATGCCCTAGGCATAGTTGTCTATAAAAATCTCATACAGCAATCATGAGAACAGCAACATGAAAACAAATAAGAAGAACCCGTCAAAGTCTAGAACTCTTGATTAGTTTGATTCCATAATAACCCAATGGATGAATTGCAAAAAGCAAGTGCATATTTACTATCTGGATGGCAGGCTAAAGGAATAAACAAGGTATGCAAAGTGGTGCAATGGATCGCTGGGTCCTACCACCTTGGTGAAAACTTGCTGGGACTCGAGGGGTATATATGCCTCCAGCAAAGGCTTCAGCAGATACCATTGGGGAACAGGCTTTGACCCCATAGGTGATATCTTTTCCCTTCAAGGATTAGTAATAGAACATCACTGGAACAGAACAATACATCCACACAGAGCAAACTTGAACTAATATAAACTTTTTCTAACAATTAATTTTCACACTTTAATCGTCACACTTTAAATACCTAAAGAGTTACATATGCCAAGTAAGAAAACATATAAGTGGCTACATGTGGTGTGATAGAACTTCAAGGCCCTAGGCATAGTTGTCTATAAAAATCTCATACAGCAATCATGAGAACAATAATATGAAAGCAAATAAGAAGAACCCGTCAAAGTCTAGAACTCTTGATTAGTTTGATTCCATAATAACCCAATGGATGAATTGCACAAAGCAAGTGCATATTTACTATCTGGATGGCAGGCTACACGAATAAACAAGGTATGCAAAGTGGTGCAATGGATCGCTGGGTCCTACCACCTTTGTGAAATCTTGCTGGGACCCGAGGGGTATATATGCTTCCAGCAAAGGATTCGGCACATACCATTGGGGAACAGGCTTTGACCCCATAGGTGATATCTTTTCCCTTCAAGGTTTAGTCATAGAACATCACTGGAACAGAACAATACATCCACACAGAGCAAACTTGAACTAATATAAACTTCTTCTTAAGATTAATTTTCACACTTTAATCATATAGTGACCAGTGGTGTTGTAAATACCTAAAGAGTTACATATGCCAAGTAAGAAAACATATAAGTGGCTACATGTTGTGTGATAGAACTTCAAGACCTTAGGCATAGTTGTCTATAAAAATCTCATACAGCAATCATGTGAAAAGCAACATGAAAGCAAATAAGAAGAACCCGTCAAAGTCTAGAACTCTTGATTAGTTTGATTCCATAATAACCCAATGGATGAATTGCAAAAAGCAAGTGCATATTTACTATCTGGATGGCAGGCTAAAGGAATAAACAAGGTATGCAAAGTGGTGCAATGGATCGCTGGGTCCTACCACCTTGGTGAAAACTTGCTGGGACTCGAGGGGTATATATGCCTCCAGCAAAGGCTTCAGCAGATACCATTGGGGAACAGGCTTTGACCCCATAGGTGATATCTTTTCCCTTCAAGGTTTAGTCATAGAACATCACTGGAACAGAACAATACATCCACACAGAGCAAACTTGAACTAATATAAACTTCTTCTTAAGATTAATTTTCACACTTTAATCATATAGTGAACAGCGGTGCTGTAAATACCTAAAGAGTTACATATGCCAAGTAAGAAAACATATAAGTGGCTATATGTGGAGTGATAGAACTTCAAGGCCCTAGGCATAGTTGTCTATAAAAATCTCATACAGCAATCATGAGAACAGCAACATGAAAACAAATAAGAAGAACCCGTCAAAGTCTAGAACTCTTGATTAGTTTGATTCCATAATAACCCAATGGATGAATTGCAAAAAGCAAGTGCATATTTACTATCTGGATGGCAGGCTACACAAATAAACAAGGTATGCAAAGTGGTGCAATGGATCGCTGGGTCCTACCACCTTTGTGAAAACTTGCTGGGACTCGAGGGGTATATATGCCTCAGGCAAAGGCTTCAGCAGATACCATTGGGGAACAGGCTTTGACCCCATAGGTGATATCTTTTCCCTTCAAGGTTTAGTAATAGAACATCACTGGAACAGAACAATACATCCACACAGAGCAAACTTGAACTAATATAAACTTTTTCTTAAGATTAATTTTCACACTTTAATCGTCACACTTTAAATACCTAAAGAGTTACATATGCCAAGTAAGAAAACATATAAGTGGCTACATGTGGTGTGATAGAACTTCAAGGCCCTAGGCATAGTTGTCTATAAAAATCTCATACACCAATCATGAGAACAGTAATATGAAAGCAAATAAGAAGAACTTGTCAAAGTCTAGAACTCTTGATTAGTTTGATTCCATAATAACCCAATGGATGAATTGCATAAAGCAAGTGCATATTTACTATCTGGATGGCAGGCTACACGAATAAACAAGGTATGCAAAGTGGTGCAATGGATCGCTGGGTCCTACCACCTTGGTGAAAACTTGCTGGGACTCGAGGGGTATATATGCCTCCAGCAAAGGCTTCATCAGATACCATTGGGGAACAGGCTTTGACCCCATAGATGATATCTTTTCCCTTCAAGGTTTAGTAATAGAACATCACTGGAACAGAACAATACATCCACACAGAGCAAACTTGAACTAATATAAACTTCTTCTTAAGATTAATTTTTACACTTTAATCATATAGTGACCAGTGGTGCTGTAAATACCTAAAGAGTTACATATGCCAAGTAAGAAAACATATAAGTGGCTATATGTGGAGTGATAGAACTTCAAGGCCCTAGGCATAGTTGTCTATAAAAATCTCATACAGCAATCATGAGAACAGCAACATGAAAACAAATAAGAAGAACCCGTCAAAGTCTAGAACTCTTGATTAGTTTGATTCCATAATAACCCAATGGATGAATTGCAAAAAGCAAGTGCATATTTATTATCTGGAGGGCAGGCTACACAAATAAACAAGGTATGCAAAGTGGTGCAATGGATCGCTGGGTCCTACCACCTTGGTGAAAACTTGCTGGGACTCGAGGGGTATATATGCCTCCAGCAAAGGCTTCATCAGATTCCATTGGGGAACAGGCTTTGACCCCATAGGTGATATCTTTTCCCTTCAAGGTTTAGTTATAGAACATCACTGGAACAGAACAATACATCCACACAGAGCAAAATTGAACTAATATAAACTTTTTCTTACAATTAATTTTCACACTTTAATCGTTGTAAATACCTAAAGAGTTACATATGCCAAGTAAGAAAACATATAAGTGGCTATATGTGGAGTGATAGAACTTCAAGGCCCTAGGCATAGTTGTCTATAAAAATCTCATACAGCTACATGAAAACAAATAAGAAGAACCCGTCAAAGTCTAGAACTCTTGATTAGTTTGATTCCATAATAACCCAATGGATGAATTGCAAAAAGCAAGTGCATATTTACTATCTGGATGGCAGGCTAAAGGAATAAACAAGGTATGCAAAGTGGTGCAATGGATCGCTGGGTCCTACCACCTTGGTGAAAACTTGCTGGGACCAGTGGGGTATATATGCCTCCAGCAAAGGCTTCAGCAGAAACCATTGGGGAACAGGCTTTGACCCCATAGGTGATATATTTTCCTTTCAAGGTTTAGTCATAGAACATCACTGGAACAGAACAATACATCCACACAGAGCAAACTTGAACTAATATAAACTTCTTCTTAAGATTAATTTTCTCACTTTAATCATATAGTGACCAGTGGTGCTGTAAATACATAAAGAGTTACATATGCCAAGTAAGAAAACATATAAGTGGCTACATGTGGTGTGATAGAACTTCAAGGCCCTAGGCACAGTTGTCTATAAAAATCTCATACAGCAATCATGAGAACAGCAACATGAAAACAAATAAGAAGAACCCGTCAAAGTCTAGAACTCTTGATTAGTTTGATTCCATAATAACCCAATGGATGAATTGCAAAAAGCAAGTGCATATTTACTATCTGGATGGCAGGCTACACAAAAAAACAAGGTATGCAAAGTGGTGCAATGGATCGCTGGGTCCTACCACCTTGGTGAAAACTTGCTGGGACTCGAGGGGTATATATGCCTCCAGCAAAGGCTTCATCAGATACCATTGGGGAACAGGCTTTGACCCCATAGGTGATATCTTTTCCCTTCAAGGTTTAGTAATAGAACATCACTGGAACAGAACATTACAACCACACAGAGCAAACTTGAACTAATGTAAACTTCTTACGATTAATTTTCACACTTTTATCATATAGTGACCAGTGGTGTTGTAAATACCTACAGAGTTACATATGCCAAGTAAGAAAACATATAAGTGGCTACATGTTGTGTGATAGAACTTCAAGACCTTAGGCATAGTTGTCTATAAAAATCTCATACAGCAATTATGTGAACAGCAACATGAAAGCAAATAAGAAGAACCCGTCAAAGTCTAGAACTCTTGATTAGTTTGATTCCATAATAACCCAATGGATGAATTGCAAAAAGCAAGTGCATATTTACTATCTGGATGGCAGACTACACGAATAAACAAGGTATGCAAAGGGGTGCAATAGATCGCTGGGTCCTACCACCTTGGTGAAAACTTTCTGGGACCCGAGGGGTATATATGTCTCTTGCAAAGGCTTCAGCAGATACCATTGGGGAACAGGCTTTGACCCCATAGGTGATATATTTTCCCTTCAAGGTTTAGTAATAGAACATCACTGGAACAGAACAATACATCCACACAGAGCAAACTTGAACTAATATAAACTTTTTCTTACAATTAATTTTCACACTTTAATCGTTGTAAATACCTAAAGAGTTACATATGCCAAGTAAGAAAACATATAAGTGGCTATATGTGGAGTGATAGAACTTCAAGGCCCTAGGCATAGTTGTCTATAAAAATCTCATACAGCAACATGAAAACAAATAAGAAGAACCCGTCAAAGTCTAGAACGTACTCGGTTACTAACGTAACCTCGGTTCTCTCTAGAGAGGGAACGAGTACTTGCGTAATATCTTACGCTAGGGGAAAACCTCTTTTCCTCGAGATACTGAAGCCAAAAAATTATCCTTAATTTTGCAATAATGTAAAACGCATTGCAGCAGCATGCAGACATGGGCGAGACAGCTCGCGCGCCTATTGGCTGCTCTGCGGCAACTGCACCAGCCTATCGAGAGAGGCCCCTCATGACGTCAGAACCAATGAGGGCGCTTCGCGCCCAATACGTCATGTCCCGCCAAAAGAGGGTGGGGCTCAGCTATAAATATAGCCTCGAAGGGCTGGTTTGACCAGTTTTTTTATCGCCGAAGCGAACCGGAGCGTGATGCATGCACGGCAAGATACGCAAGTACTCGTTCCCTCTCTAGAGAGAACCGAGGTTACGTTAGTAACCGAGTACGTTCTCTTACGAGAGTTTCTCTCGTACTTGCGTAATATCTTACGCTAGGGGAACACAGTGTAAAACGCTGTGCGTGCTTGAGATACAACACTAAAGTCAAACACTATCAATCAAACAGTGCATACATTTTCTTAGCAGAAAAGAATGCTCACCATCTCGTAGTTTTCCCCCGGTTGGGATCGTCCTGATCCAGGAAAGAAAAGGTGAAGCGTACTCAAAAATCCAAGTTCCAGTCAGATGATTTGTAATAAATGTTTAACAAATATTTATTAAAAGAATCAAAATGAAAGATATACTTGTTACAGATTTTAATAGAGTACTAAACTTAACAGAGTAATGTTAGCTAAGCTTGGAACTTCTTGCACCCAGAAACTGCTGGTGTTCTGGGTTGGAGATGCAAGGAAGAGCAATGAGTCTTGTCCATTTCTCTTCTTTTATATCCCGAATTGAGGTGCCTTCATCATATTTACTGTAAGGCACACATGATTTGAATCACATGTACAACTGCTGATCCCAGCTAGTGTAGTCTATTTCTGTACCCTGACTGTCCAGTCAGTGGCTGTTCCTCCGAAGATACAATAGTTCCTTTGTATGTGTGGACAACGACCCTTGTCACTGCTCTCTCATGTGACTTGTGAGAGGCAGAGATGGACAATGAACTCTTTATTTGCAACATTATTTTTAGACTGTCATATGCTTTAGCAACCCAGAGAGTGCATCTGCAGCTACAGGTTTCTTATTGTGACCCTTTCTGCGCTGACATCGAGTTAGAGGTGTGGTTGAAGTGAATGAAATGTCGCTCTCAGGTGGAGTCTCGTGACCTGACATTACACCCCCTCTCGGCATTGAATGAGCTTCTTTAATTCTTCTATACTTGTTCAATCTAACTTTATGTTTTCTGGGTCTTTGTTTCAGTTTACCTACAAAATCTCTTACATTAAACCTATCCATTTTGCTTGCAAAATCAGTACAGTAAATGCTTGGAGTAATGCCGTCAAATTCTATCTCGTACAGGCGATGACTGATTCCATCATTTTTACATATCATCACTTTTAATGAATTGGCTTGCTCCCGGCTCATCCCAGCTTGAAGACACCAGGTTTTCAGACTCTGGATAACCCTCTGCCTGTACCACGGTTTGAGTGCTGACCGCCACTGAAACTCGTGTGGGTTTCGCCAGACCTTAAGCAGTTTGTCCAGGTTTAACTGGTTGACTGCGAAGACGAGTCCTCTTTCGGCCATGTCCAGAGTCAATGGTACCATTGTCCATTTTCCCGGGGCCTTTGAGATGAGAACGTTCTGTTGGAACATAAACACAACTATAGCTGAACTTCTGTTTAGCACTTCCGGGTTGGCTTGGTTTATCCAAAATCCAATGCCTGTAAACAATTCCTATTATTTCTTTTATGCCTCCACTTCTCTTTTTCTTTTGATATACCCTTGGTTCCAGGTTATATCTAGTAGCCGTATAATTATTTCTACAGCCAGCCTGTACGGTTAGAATTTCACTGACCTTACAGCATTCAAATTTCATTGCCATACACCATTCTATATAATTATCTGACACCCAGGGACCGCTATGGTCCATTCTTCTTCCTCGTTGAGTTACAGTCACTTGTACAATCTCATTCATTTTCACATTTTGTATCACAGTACAATTTGAACAGAGGTCTTGCCACTGATTCATCAAAAAACATCTTATTCTTAAACCTCCTGGAAGCATTCCACATATAACACAATTTGTCCGTCTTTTAATTAGCTGAGATGAGAACGACTGACATCTCTCTCTTTGCATACATATTACATAAACTGTGAATATTTGTTTTTCATAAAAATTACTTCATTTAAAAGAAGAAAATTCAAGCTTCATGCCTGTGTGACTGTATGCCTGTTTGACTGAGTATTCGCTGAGTTACAGTTCATTTTCGGACGCGTTTCAGAATTGACTTTACTGACGGAGAGTAGGCAGAACTCGCATCATGTTTATTTTTCTTTATTTGGCAAAAAGCACAACACTTTGTTTTTATTATGAGCATACACAAAAAAAATACACACTAAACAGGATCGATTGATGTATAACACAAGCATATAAGATAAAAATTATTATTTTTTTTTATTTTTTTTTTGCACTCATACGGAAAAAAACGAGCCTATCGCGCCGGCGCGACAGCCGACCTCAGGGGGTTAAATCCAGACAAGACAGAGGTACTACTTATCGGTTAAAAAACCACCCACAAAACCTCTCACAATACAACTTTAACATAGTAGGATGTCCTGTTACTTCATCCTCTACAGTAAAAGACCTGGGTGTTATATTAGACTGCAACCTGTCTTTTGAAAATCATATTTCATATGTTACAAGAACAGCCTTTTTCCACCTTAGAAACATTGCTAAGCTACGTAATATGCTATCAGTTTCTGATGCAGAAAAGTTAGTTCATGCATTCATGACCTCGAGACTAGATTACTGTAATGCGTTATTAGCCGGTTGTCCTGCATCCTCAATAAACAAGCTACAGTTAGTCCAAAATGCCGCCGCTAGAGTTCTAACTAGATTAAGAAAATATGATCATATAACACCGATTTTATCATCTCTACATTGGTTACCTATAAAGTCCCGTATTAATTACAAGGTATTGCTACTGACTTATAAAGCCCTAAACGGCTTAGCTCCAGTCTATTTAACGGATCTTCTATCACCCTATAATCCATCGCGCTCTTTAAGGTCACTAAATTCGAGGCTTTTGGTCATACCTAGGATATCTAGGTCCACCAAAGGAGGGAGAGCATTTTCACATTTAGCACCAAAACTCTGGAATAGTCTTCCGGATACTGTTCGTTGCTCAGACTCGCTCTCCCAGTTTAAAACTAGATAAAAGACGCATCTCTTCAGCCAGGCATTCATATAATACTTTTAATCCTACAGTTAAATCCGACCTCTAGTTCATAAACGCCAGAGGAGAACTGGCCCCCGACTGAGCCCGGGTTCTCCCAAGGTTTTTTTTTCTCCATTAGGTCACCTGATGGAGTTTTTCGGTTCCTTGCCACTGTTGCCTTTGGCTTGCTCAGTTCGGGATATTTGGGGATATTTAATTGAATTAATCAATCAACGATACTATTGATCAGCATTACCAAACGTATACGTTCCACTAGAAACAAACATTGATGTATTGTTCTAATTTATTACTGTGAAGCTGCTTTGATACAACCTGTGTTGTGAAAAGCGCTATATAAATAAACTTGACTTGACTTGACTTGACTTGACATGTATACCCCTCGAGTCCCAGCAAGTTTTCACCAAGGTGGTAGGACCCAGCGATCCATTTCGCCCCTTTGCATACCTTGTGTATTCGTGTAGCCTGCCCTCCAGATAATAAATATGCACTTGCTTTTTGCAATTCATCCATTGGGTTATTATGGAATCAAACTAATCAAGAGTTCTAGACTTTGACGAGTTCTTGTTATTTGCTTTCATATTACTGTTCTAATGATTGCTGTATGAGATTTGTATGGACAACTATGCCTAGGGGCTTGAAGTTCTATCACACCACATGTAGCCACTTATATGTTTTCTTACTTGGCATATGTAACTCTTTAGGTATTTACAATGATTAAAGTGTAAAAATTAATTGTAAGAAAAAGTTTATATTAGTTCAAGTTTGCTCTGTGTGGATGTATTGTTCTGTTCCAGTGATGTTCTATTACTAAACCTTGAAGGGAAAAGATATCACCTATGGGGTCAAAGCCTGTTCCCCAATGGTATCTGATGAAGCCTTTGCTGGAGGCATATATACCCCTCTGGTCCCAGCAAGTTTTCACCAAGGTGGTAGGACCCAGCGATCCATTGCACCACTTTGCATACCTTGTTTATTTGTGTAGCCTGCCATCCAGATAGTAAATATGCACTTGCTTTTTGCAATTCATCCATTGGGTTATTATGGAATCAAACTAATCAAGAGTTCTAGACTTTGACGGGTTCTTCTTATTTGCTTTCATGTTGCTGTTCACATAATTGCTGTATGAGATTTTTATAGACAACTATGCCTAAGGTCTTGAAGTTCTATCACACAACATGTAGCCACTTATATGTTTTCTTACTTGGCATATGTAACTCTGTAGGTATTTACAACACCACTGGTCACTATATGATAAAAGTGTGAAAATTAATCGTAAGAAGTTTACATTAGTTCAAGTTTGCTCTGTGTGGTTGTAATGTTCTGTTCCAGTGATGTTCTATTACTAAACCTTGAAGGGAAAAGATATCACCTATGGGGTCAAAGCCTGTTCCCCAATGGTATCTGATGAAGCCTTTGCTGGAGGCATATATACCCCTCGAGTCCCAGCAAGTTTTCACCAAGGTGGTAGGACCCAGCGATCCATTGCACCACTTTGCATACCTTGTTTTTTTGTGTAGCCTGCCATCCAGATAGTAAATATGCACTTGCTTTTTGCAATTCATCCATTGGGTTATTATGGAATCAAACTAATCAAGAGTTCTAGACTTTGACGGGTTCTTCTTATTTGTTTTCATGTTGCTGTTCTCATGATTGCTGTATGAGATTTTTATAGACAACTGTGCCTAGGGCCTTGAAGTTCTATCACACCACATGTAGCCACTTATATGTTTTCTTACTTGGCATATGTAACTCTTTATGTATTTACAGCACCACTGGTCACTATATGATTAAAGTGAGAAAATTAATCTTAAGAAGAAGTTTATATTAGTTCAAGTTTGCTCTGTGTGGATGTATTGTTCTGTTCCAGTGATGTTCTATGACTAAACCTTGAAAGGAAAATATATCACCTATGGGGTCAAAGCCTGTTCCCCAATGGTTTCTGCTGAAGCCTTTGCTGGAGGCATATATACCCCTCTGGTCCCAGCAAGTTTTCACCAAGGTGGTAGGACCCAGCGATCCATTGCACCACTTTGCATACCTTGTTTATTCCTTTAGCCTGCCATCCAGATAGTAAATATGCACTTGCTTTTTGCAATTCATCCATTGGGTTATTATGGAATCAAACTAATCAAGAGTTCTAGACTTTGACGGGTTCTTCTTATTTGTTTTCATGTAGCTGTATGAGATTTTTATAGACAACTATGCCTAGGGCCTTGAAGTTCTATCACTCCACATATAGCCACTTATATGTTTTCTTACTTGGCATATGTAACTCTTTAGGTATTTACAACGATTAAAGTGTGAAAATTAATTGTAAGAAAAAGTTTATATTAGTTCAAGTTTGCTCTGTGTGGATGTATTGTTCTGTTCCAGTGATGTTCTATAACTAAACCTTGAAGGGAAAAGATATCACCTATGGGGTCAAAGCCTGTTCCCCAATGGAATCTGATGAAGCCTTTGCTGGAGGCATATATACCCCTCGAGTCCCAGCAAGTTTTCACCAAGGTGGTAGGACCCAGCGATCCATTGCACCACTTTGCATACCTTGTTTATTTGTGTAGCCTGCCCTCCAGATAATAAATATGCACTTGCTTTTTGCAATTCATCCATTGGGTTATTATGGAATCAAACTAATCAAGAGTTCTAGACTTTGACGGGTTCTTCTTATTTGTTTTCATGTTGCTGTTCTCATGATTGCTGTATGAGATTTTTATAGACAACTATGCCTAGGGCCTTGAAGTTCTATCACTCCACATATAGCCACTTATATGTTTTCTTACTTGGCATATGTAACTCTTTAGGTATTTACAGCACCACTGGTCACTATATGATTAAAGTGTAAAAATTAATCTTAAGAAGAAGTTTATATTAGTTCAAGTTTGCTCTGTGTGGATGTATTGTTCTGTTCCAGTGATGTTCTATTACTAAACCTTGAAGGGAAAAGATATCATCTATGGGGTCAAAGCCTGTTCCCCAATGGTATCTGATGAAGCCTTTGCTGGAGGCATATATACCCCTCGAGTCCCAGCAAGTTTTCACCAAGGTGGTAGGACCCAGCGATCCATTGCACCACTTTGCATACCTTGTTTATTCGTGTAGCCTGCCATCCAGATAGTAAATATGCACTTGCTTTATGCAATTCATCCATTGGGTTATTATGGAATCAAACTAATCAAGAGTTCTAGACTTTGACAAGTTCTTCTTATTTGCTTTCATATTACTGTTCTCATGATTGGTGTATGAGATTTTTATAGACAACTATGCCTAGGGCCTTGAAGTTCTATCACACCACATGTAGCCACTTATATGTTTTCTTACTTGGCATATGTAACTCTTTAGGTATTTAAAGTGTGACGATTAAAGTGTGAAAATTAATCTTAAGAAAAAGTTTATATTAGTTCAAGTTTGCTCTGTGTGGATGTATTGTTCTGTTCCAGTGATGTTCTATTACTAAACCTTGAAGGGAAAAGATATCACCTATGGGGTCAAAGCCTGTTCCCCAATGGTATCTGCTGAAGCCTTTGCCTGAGGCATATATACCCCTCGAGTCCCAGCAAGTTTTCACAAAGGTGGTAGGACCCAGCGATCCATTGCACCACTTTGCATACCTTGTTTATTTGTGTAGCCTGCCATCCAGATAGTAAATATGCACTTGCTTTTTGCAATTCATCCATTGGGTTATTATGGAATCAAACTAATCAAGAGTTCTAGACTTTGACGGGTTCTTCTTATTTGTTTTCATGTTGCTGTTCTCATGATTGCTGTATGAGATTTTTATAGACAACTATGCCTAGGGCCTTGAAGTTCTATCACTCCACATATAGCCACTTATATGTTTTCTTACTTGGCATATGTAACTCTTTAGGTATTTACAGCACCGCTGTTCACTATATGATTAAAGTGTGAAAATTAATCTTAAGAAGAAGTTTATATTAGTTCAAGTTTGCTCTGTGTGGATGTATTGTTCTGTTCCAGTGATGTTCTATGACTAAACCTTGAAGGGAAAAGATATCACCTATGGGGTCAAAGCCTGTTCCCCAATGGTATCTGCTGAAGCCTTTGCTGGAGGCATATATACCCCTCGAGTCCCAGCAAGTTTTCACCAAGGTGGTAGGACCCAGCGATCCATTGCACCACTTTGCATACCTTGTTTATTCCTTTAGCCTGCCATCCAGATAGTAAATATGCACTTGCTTTTTGCAATTCATCCATTGGGTTATTATGGAATCAAACTAATCAAGAGTTCTAGACTTTGACGGGTTCTTCTTATTTTCTTTTTATGTTGCTTTTCACATGATTGCTGTATGAGATTTTTATAGACAACTATGCCTAAGGTCTTGAAGTTCTATCACACAACATGTAGCCACTTATATGTTTTCTTACTTGGCATATGTAACTCTGTAGGTATTTACAACACCATTGGTCACTATATGATAAAAGTGTGAAAATGAATCGTAAGAAGTTTACATTAGTTCAAGTTTGCTCTGTGTGGATGTATTGTTCTGTTTCAGTGATGTTCTATTACTAAACCTTGAAGGGAAAAGATATCACCTATGGGGTCAAAGCCTGTTCCCCAATGGTATCTGATGAAGTCTTTGCAAGAGACATGAAACTGCGCTCGTTAAAATCACAAATGATTTACTTTTAGCTTCTGACCAAGGCTGTATCTCAATATTAGTTTTACTTGATCTTAGTGCTGCGTTCGATACTATAGATCATACAATACTCTTAGATCGACTACAAAATTATACTGGTGTTCAAGGACAAGCATTAAGCTGGTTTAGATCGTATTTATCTGACCGCTACCATTTTGTTTATTTAAATGGAGAAAAATCTATCATAACTCCAGTAAACTATGGAGTGCCGCAGGGATCTGTGTTAGGCCCTCTATTATTCTCAATATATATGCTGCCACTTGGAAATATTATAAGGAAACATGGAATTAGTTTCCATTGTTATGCTGATGACACTCAAATCTATATTTCATCACGGCCAGATGAAAACGCTAAATTATCCAAATTGACAGAGTGTGTTAAAGATATAAAAGATTGGATGACGCATAATTTTCTTTTATTAACAGCTACATGCTGACTATTTAAAGTACTATTGAGAACCTGTTGAGGATTTGTTGAATGTCTACAAATACGCTGTTGAACATCTACAACCTAAATTGGTAACACTTTACTGACAGAATGTTTAATAGCAGTTTACATGTTACATACAGTATAATGATTGCTACAAACATTTAATAGACAATCTACAGATACTACACTGATGAGAGTAAGTAGATAAGTACTTGTAAAGTAAGTTATAGTCAGCAGATTATCAATAGACTATCTATAGGGGGACCATCAAAATAAAGTGTTACCCAGTAATATGAAAGCAAATAAGAAGAACTTGTCAAAGTCTAGAACTCTTGATTAGTTTGATTCCATAATAACCCAATGGATGAATTGCAAAAAGCAAGTGCATATTTACTATCTGGATGGCAGGCTAAAGGAATAAACAAGGTATGCAAAGTGGTACAATGGATCGCTGGTTCCTACCACCTTGGTGAAAACTTGCTGGGACCAGAGGGGTATATATGCCTCCAGCAAAGGCTTCAGCAGATACCATTGGGGAACAGGCTTTGACCCCATAGGTGATATCTTTTCCCTTCAAGGTTTAGTAATAGAACATCACTGGAACAGAACAATACATCCACACAGAGCAAACTTGAACTAATATAAACTTCTTCTTAAGATTAATTTTCACACTTTAATCGTTGTAAATACCTAAAGAGTTGCATATGCCAAGTAAGAAAACATATAAGTGGCTACATGTGGTGTGATAGAATGCCCTAGGCATAGTTGTCTATAAAAATCTCATACAGCAATCATGAGAACAGTAATATGAAAGCAAATAAGAAGAACTCGTCAAAGTCTAGAACTCTTGATTAGTTTGATTCCATAATAACCCAATGGATGAATTGCAAAAAGCAAGTGCATATTTACTATCTGGATGGCAGACTACACGAATAAACAAGGTATGCAAAGGGGTGCAATAGATCGCTGGGTCCTACCACCTTGGTGAAAACTTTCTGGGACCCGAGGGGTATATATGTCTCTTGCAAAGGCTTCGGCACATACCATTGGGGAACAGGCTTTGACCCCATAGGTGATATCTTTTCCCTTCAAGGTTTAGTCATAGAACATAACTGGAACAGAACAATACATCCACACAGAGCAAACTTGAACTAATATAAACTTCTTCTTAAGATTAATTTTCACACTTTAATCATATAGTGACCAGTGGTGTTGTAAATACCTAAAGAGTTACATATGCCAAGTAAGAAAACATATAAGTGGCTATATGTAGAGTGATAGAACTTCAAGGCCCTAGGCATAGTTGTCTATAAAAATCTCATACAGCAATCATGAGACCAGCAGCATGAAAAAAAATTAGAAGAACCCGTGAAAGTCTAGAACTCTAGTTTGATTCCATAATAACCCAATGGATGAATTGCAAAGCAAGTGCATATTTGTTATCTGGAGGGCAGGCTACACGAATAAACAAGGTATGCAAAGGGGCGAAATGGATCGCTGGGTCCTACCACCTTGGTGAAAACTTGCTGGGACCCGAGGGGTATATATGTCTCTTGCAAAGACTTCAGCAGATACCATTGGGGAACAGGCTTTGACCCCATAGGTGATGTCTTTTCCCTTCAAGGTTTAGTAATAGAACATCACTGGAACAGAACAATACATCCACACAGAGCAAACTTGAACTAATATAAACTTCTTCTTAAGATTAATTTCCACACTTTAATCATTGTAAATACCTAAAGAGTTACATATGCCAAGTAAGAAAACATATAAGTGGCTACATGTGGTGTGATAGAACTTCAAGGCCCTAGGCACAGTTGTCTATAAAAATCTCATACAGCAATCATGAGAACAGCAATATGAAAGCAAATAAGAAGAACTCGTCAAAGTCTAGAGCTCTTGATTAGTTTGATTCCATAATAACCCAATGGATGAATTGCAAAAAGCAAGTGCATATTTACTATCTGGATGGCAGGCTACACGAATAAACAAGGTATGCAAAGTGGTGCAATGGATCGCTGGGTCCTACCACCTTTGTGAAATCTTGCTGGGACCCGAGGGGAATATATGCTTCCAGCAAAAGATTCGGCATATACCATTGGGGAACAGGCTTTGACCCCATAGGTGATATCTTTTCCCTTCAAGGTTTAGTCATAGAACATCACTGGAACAGAATAATACAAACACACAGATCAAACTTGAACTAATATAAACTTCTTCTTAAGATTAATTTTCACACTTTAATCATATAGTGACCAGTGGTGTTGTAAATACCTAAAGAGTTACATATGCCAAGTAAGAAAACATATAAATTGCTACATGTGGTGTGATAGAACTTCAAGGCCCTAGGCATAGTTGTCTATAAAAATCTCATACAGCAATCATGAGCACAGCAACATGAAAACAAATAAGAAGAACCCGTCAAAGTCTAGAAGTCTTGATTAGTTTGATTCCATAATAACCCAATGGATGAATTGCAAAAAGCAAGTGCATATTTACTATCTGGATGGCAGGCTAAACAAGGTATGCAAAGTGGTGCAATGGATCGCTGGGTCCTACCACCTTGGTGAAAACTTGCTGGGACCAGAGGGGTATATATGCCTCCAGCAAAGGCTTCAGCAGATACCATTGGGGAACAGGCTTTGACCCCATAGGTGATATCTTTTCCCTTCAAGGTTTAGTAATAGAACATCACTGGAACAGAACAATACATCCACACAGAGCAAACTTGAACTAATATAAACTTCTTCTTAAGATTAATTTTCACACTTTAATCGTTGTAAATACCTAAAGAGTTACATATGCCAAGTAAGAAAATATATAAGTGGCTACATGTGGTGTGATAGAACTTCAAGGCCCTAGGCACAGTTGTCTATAAAAATCTCATACAGCAATCATGAGAACAGCAATATGAAAGCAAATAAGAAGAACTCGTCAAAGTCTACAACTCTTGATTAGCTTGATTCCATAATAACCCAATGGATGAATTGCAAAAAGCAAGTGCATATTTACTATCTGGATGGCAGGCTACACGAATAAACAAGGTATGCAAAGTCGTGCAATGCATCGCTGGGTCCTACCACCTTTGTGAAATCTTGCTGGGAACCGAGGGGTATATATGCTTCCAGCAAAGGATTCGGCACATACCATTGGGGAACAGGCTTTGACCCCATAGGTGATATCTTTTCCCTTCAAGGTTTAGTCATAGAACATCACTGGAACAGAACAATACATCCACACAGAGCAAACTTGAACTAATATAAACTTCTTCTTAAGATTAATTTTCACACTTTAATCATATAGTGACCAGTGGTGTTGTAAATACCTAAAGAGTTACATATGCCAAGTAAGAAAACATATAAATTGCTACATGTGGTGTGATAGAACTTCAAGGCCCTAGGCATAGTTGTCTATAAAAATCTCATACAGCAATCATGAGCACAGCAACATGAAAACAAATAAGAAGAACCCGTCAAAGTCTAGAACTCTTGATTAGTTTGATTCCATAATAACCCAATGGATGAATTGCAAAGCAAGTGCATATTTGTTATCTGGAGGGCAGGCTACACGAATAAACAAGGTATGCAAAGGGGCGAAATGGATCGCTGGGTCCTACCACCTTGGTGAAAACTTGCTGGGACCGAGGGGTATATATGTCTCTTGCAAAGACTTCAGCAGATACCATTGGGGAACAGGCTTTGACCCCATAGGTGATATCTTTTCCCTTCAAGGTTTAGTAATAGAACATCACTGGAACAGAACAATACATCCACACAGAGCAAACTTGAACTAATGTAAACTTCTTACGATTAATTTTCACACTTTTATCATATAGTGACCAGTGGTGTTGTAAATACCTACAGAGTTACATATGCCAAGTAAGAAAACATATAAGTGGCTACATGTTGTGTGATAGAACTTCAAGACCTTAGGCATAGTTGTCTATAAAAATCTCATACAGCAATTATGTGAAAAGCAACATGAAAGCAAATAAGAAGAACCCGTCAAAGTCTAGAACTCTTGATTAGTTTGATTCCATAATAACCCAATGGATGAATTGCAAAAAGCAAGTGCATATTTACTATCTGGATGGCAGGCTACACGAATAAACAAGGTATGCAAAGTGGTGCAATGGATCGCTGGGTCCTACCACATTGGTGAAAACTTGCTGGGACCAGAGGGGTATATATGCCTCCAGCAAAGGCTTCAGCAGATACCATTGGGGAACAGGCTTTGACCCCATAGGTGATATCTTTTCCCTTCAAGGTTTAGTAATAGAACATCACTGGAACAGAACAATACATCCACACAGAGCAAACTTGAACTAATATAAACTTCTTCTTAAGATTAATTTTCACACTTTAATCATATAGTGACCAGTGGTGCTGTAAATACCTAAAGAGTTACATATGCCAAGTAAGAAAACATATAAGTGGCTATATGTGGAGTGATAGAACTTCAAGGCCCTAGGCATTGTTGTCTATAAAAATCTCATACAGCAATCATGAGAACAGCAACATGAAAACAAATAAGAAGAACCCGTCAAAGTCTAGAACTCTTGATTAGTTTGATTCCATAATAACCCAATGGATGAATTGCAAAAAGCAAGTGCATATTTACTATCTGGATGGCAGGCTACACGAATAAACAAGGTATGCAAAGTGGTGCAATGGATCGCTGGGTCCTACCACCTTGGTGAAAACTTGCTGGGACTCGAGGGGTATATATGCCTCCAGCAAAGGCTTCAGCAGATACCATTGGGGAACAGGCTTTGACCCCATAGGTGATGTCTTTTCCCTTCAAGGTTTAGTAATAGAACATCACTGGAACAGAACAATACATCCACACAGAGCAAACTTGAACTAATATAAACTTCTTCTTAAGATTAATTTTCACACTTTAATCGTTGTAAATACCTAAAGAGTTACATATGCCAAGTAAGAAAATATATAAGTGGCTACATGTGGTGTGATAGAACTTCAAGGCCCTAGGCACAGTTGTCTATAAAAATCTCATACAGCAATCATGAGAAAAGCAATATGAAAGCAAATAAGAAGAACTCGTCAAAGTCTAGAACTCTTGATTAGTTTGATTCCATAATAACCCGATGGATGAATTGCAAAAAGCAAGTGCATATTTACTATCTGGATGGCAGGCTACACGAATAAACAAGGTATGCAAAGTGGTGCAATGGATCGCTGGGTCCAACCACCTTTGTGAAATCTTGCTAGGACCCGAGGGGTATATATGCTTCCAGCAAAGGATTCGGCACATACCATTGGGGAACAGGCTTTGACCCCATAGGTGATATCTTTTCCCTTCAAGGTTTAGTCATAGAACATCTCTGGAACAGAACAATACATCCACACAGAGCAAACTTGAACTAATATAAACTTCTTCTTAAGATTAATTTTCACACTTTAATCATATAGTGACCAGTGGTGTTGTAAATACCTAAAGAGTTACATATAACAAGTAAGAAAACATATAAATTGCTACATGTGGTGTTATAGAACTTCAAGGCCCTAGGCATAGTTGTCTATAAAAATCTCATACAGCAATCATGAGCACAGCAACATGAAAACAAATAAGAAGAACCCGTCAAAGTCTAGAACTCTTGATTAGTTTGATTCCATAATAACCCAATGGATGAATTGCAAAAAGCAAGTGCATATTTACTATCTGGATGGCAAGCTACACGAATAAACAAGGTATGCAAAGTGGTGCAATGGATCGCTGGGTCCTACCACATTGGTGAAAACTTGCTGGGACCAGAGGGGTATATATGCCTCCAGCAAAGGCTTCAGCAGATACCATTGGGGAACAGGCTTTGACCCCATAGGTGATATCTTTTCCCTTCAAGGTTTAGTAATAGAACATCACTGGAACAGAACAATACATCCACACAGAGCAAACTTGAACTAATATAAACTTCTTCTTAAGATTAATTTTCACACTTTAATCGTTGTAAATACCTAAAGAGTTACATATGCCAAGTAAGAAAATATATAAGTGGCTACATGTGGTGTGATAGAACTTCAAGGCCCTAGGCACAGTTGTCTATAAAAATCTCATACAGCAATCATGAGAACAGCAATATGAAAGCAAATAAGAAGAACTCGTCAAAGTCTACAACTCTTGATTAGCTTGATTCCATAATAACCCAATGGATGAATTGCAAAAAGCAAGTGCATATTTACTATCTGGATGGCAGGCTACACGAATAAACAAGGTATGCAAAGTCGTGCAATGCATCGCTGGGTCCTACCACCTTTGTGAAATCTTGCTGGGAACCGAGGGGTATATATGCTTCCAGCAAAGGATTCGGCACATACCATTGGGGAACAGGCTTTGACCCCATAGGTGATATCTTTTCCCTTCAAGGTTTAGTCATAGAACATCACTGGAACAGAACAATACATCCACACAGAGCAAACTTGAACTAATATAAACTTCTTCTTAAGATTAATTTTCACACTTTAATCATATAGTGACCAGTGGTGTTGTAAATACCTAAAGAGTTACATATGCCAAGTAAGAAAACATATAAATTGCTACATGTGGTGTGATAGAACTTCAAGGCCCTAGGCATAGTTGTCTATAAAAATCTCATACAGCAATCATGAGCACAGCAACATGAAAACAAATAAGAAGAACCCGTCAAAGTCTAGAACTCTTGATTAGTTTGATTCCATAATAACCCAATGGATGAATTGCAAAGCAAGTGCATATTTGTTATCTGGAGGGCAGGCTACACGAATAAACAAGGTATGCAAAGGGGCGAAATGGATCGCTGGGTCCTACCACCTTGGTGAAAACTTGCTGGGACCGAGGGGTATATATGTCTCTTGCAAAGACTTCAGCAGATACCATTGGGGAACAGGCTTTGACCCCATAGGTGATATCTTTTCCCTTCAAGGTTTAGTAATAGAACATCACTGGAACAGAACAATACATCCACACAGAGCAAACTTGAACTAATGTAAACTTCTTACGATTAATTTTCACACTTTTATCATATAGTGACCAGTGGTGTTGTAAATACCTACAGAGTTACATATGCCAAGTAAGAAAACATATAAGTGGCTACATGTTGTGTGATAGAACTTCAAGACCTTAGGCATAGTTGTCTATAAAAATCTCATACAGCAATTATGTGAAAAGCAACATGAAAGCAAATAAGAAGAACCCGTCAAAGTCTAGAACTCTTGATTAGTTTGATTCCATAATAACCCAATGGATGAATTGCAAAAAGCAAGTGCATATTTACTATCTGGATGGCAGGCTACACGAATAAACAAGGTATGCAAAGTGGTGCAATGGATCGCTGGGTCCTACCACATTGGTGAAAACTTGCTGGGACCAGAGGGGTATATATGCCTCCAGCAAAGGCTTCAGCAGATACCATTGGGGAACAGGCTTTGACCCCATAGGTGATATCTTTTCCCTTCAAGGTTTAGTAATAGAACATCACTGGAACAGAACAATACATCCACACAGAGCAAACTTGAACTAATATAAACTTCTTCTTAAGATTAATTTTCACACTTTAATCATATAGTGACCAGTGGTGCTGTAAATACCTAAAGAGTTACATATGCCAAGTAAGAAAACATATAAGTGGCTATATGTGGAGTGATAGAACTTCAAGGCCCTAGGCATTGTTGTCTATAAAAATCTCATACAGCAATCATGAGAACAGCAACATGAAAACAAATAAGAAGAACCCGTCAAAGTCTAGAACTCTTGATTAGTTTGATTCCATAATAACCCAATGGATGAATTGCAAAAAGCAAGTGCATATTTACTATCTGGATGGCAGGCTACACGAATAAACAAGGTATGCAAAGTGGTGCAATGGATCGCTGGGTCCTACCACCTTGGTGAAAACTTGCTGGGACTCGAGGGGTATATATGCCTCCAGCAAAGGCTTCAGCAGATACCATTGGGGAACAGGCTTTGACCCCATAGGTGATGTCTTTTCCCTTCAAGGTTTAGTAATAGAACATCACTGGAACAGAACAATACATCCACACAGAGCAAACTTGAACTAATATAAACTTCTTCTTAAGATTAATTTTCACACTTTAATCGTTGTAAATACCTAAAGAGTTACATATGCCAAGTATGAAAATATATAAGTGGCTACATGTGGTGTGATAGAACTTCAAGGCCCTAGGCACAGTTGTCTATAAAAATCTCATACAGCAATCATGAGAAAAGCAATATGAAAGCAAATAAGAAGAACTCGTCAAAGTCTAGAACTCTTGATTAGTTTGATTCCATAATAACCCGATGGATGAATTGCAAAAAGCAAGTGCATATTTACTATCTGGATGGCAGGCTACACGAATAAACAAGGTATGCAAAGTGGTGCAATGGATCGCTGGGTCCAACCACCTTTGTGAAATCTTGCTAGGACCCGAGGGGTATATATGCTTCCAGCAAAGGATTCGGCACATACCATTGGGGAACAGGCTTTGACCCCATAGGTGATATCTTTTCCCTTCAAGGTTTAGTCATAGAACATCTCTGGAACAGAACAATACATCCACACAGAGCAAACTTGAACTAATATAAACTTCTTCTTAAGATTAATTTTCACACTTTAATCATATAGTGACCAGTGGTGTTGTAAATACCTAAAGAGTTACATATAACAAGTAAGAAAACATATAAATTGCTACATGTGGTGTTATAGAACTTCAAGGCCCTAGGCATAGTTGTCTATAAAAATCTCATACAGCAATCATGAGCACAGCAACATGAAAACAAATAAGAAGAACCCGTCAAAGTCTAGAACTCTTGATTAGTTTGATTCCATAATAACCCAATGGATGAATTGCAAAAAGCAAGTGCATATTTACTATCTGGATGGCAAGCTACACGAATAAACAAGGTATGCAAAGTGGTGCAATGGATCGCTGGGTCCTACCACATTGGTGAAAACTTGCTGGGACCAGAGGGGTATATATGCCTCCAGCAAAGGCTTCAGCAGATACCATTGGGGAACAGGCTTTGACCCCATAGGTGATATCTTTTCCCTTCAAGGTTTAGTAATAGAACATCACTGGAACAGAACAATACATCCACACAGAGCAAACTTGAACTAATATAAACTTCTTCTTAAGATTAATTTTCACACTTTAATCATATAGTGACCAGTGGTGCTGTAAATACCTAAAGAGTTACATATGCCAAGTAAGAAAACATATAAGTGGCTATATGTGGAGTGATAGAACTTCAAGGCCCTAGGCATTGTTGTCTATAAAAATCTCATACAGCAATCATGAGAACAGCAACATGAAAACAAATAAGAAGAACCCGTCAAAGTCTAGAACTCTTGATTAGTTTGATTCCATAATAACCCAATGGATGAATTGCAAAAAGCAAGTGCATATTTACTATCTGGATGTCAGGCTACACGAATAAACAAGGTATGCAAAGTGGTGCAATGGATCGCTGGGTCCTACCACCTTGGTGAAAACTTGCTGGGACTCGAGGGGTATATATGCCTCCAGCAAAGGCTTCAGCAGATACCATTGGGGAACAGGCTTTGACCCCATAGGTGATGTCTTTTCCCTTCAAGTTTTAGTAATAGAACATCACTGGAACAGAACAATACATCCACACAGAGCAAACTTGAACTAATATAAACTTCTTCTTAAGATTAATTTTCACACTTTAATCGTTGTAAATACCTAAAGAGTTACATATGCCAAGTAAGAAAATATATAAGTGGCTACATGTGGTGTGATAGAACTTCAAGGCCCTAGGCACAGTTGTCTATAAAAATCTCATACAGCAATCATGAGAAAAGCAATATGAAAGCAAATAAGAAGAACTCGTCAAAGTCTAGAACTCTTGATTAGTTTGATTCCATAATAACCCGATGGATGAATTGCAAAAAGCAAGTGCATATTTACTATCTGGATGGCAGGCTACACGAATAAACAAGGTATGCAAAGTGGTGCAATGGATCGCTGGGTCCAACCACCTTTGTGAAATCTTGCTAGGACCCGAGGGGTATATATGCTTCCAGCAAAGGATTCGGCACATACCATTGGGGAACAGGCTTTGACCCCATAGGTGATATCTTTTCCCTTCAAGGTTTAGTCATAGAACATCTCTGGAACAGAACAATACATCCACACAGAGCAAACTTGAACTAATATAAACTTCTTCTTAAGATTAATTTTCACACTTTTATCATATAGTGACCAGTGGTGTTGTAAATACCTAAAGAGTTACATATGCCAAGTAAGAAAACATATAAATTGCTACATGTGGTGTGATAGAACTTCAAGGCCCTAGGCATAGTTGTCTATAAAAATCTCATACAGCAATCATGAGCACAGCAACATGAAAACAAATAAGAAGAACCCGTCAAAGTCTAGAACTCTTGATTAGTTTGATTCCATAATAACCCAATGGATGAATTGCAAAAAGCAAGTGCATATTTACTATCTGGATGGCAGGCTACACGAATAAACAAGGTATGCAAAGTGGTGCAATGGATCGCTGGGTCCTACCACCTTGGTGAAAACTTGCTGGGACCAGAGGGGTATATATGCCTCCAGCAAAGGCTTCAGCAGATACCATTGGGGAACAGGCTTTGACCCCATAGGTGATATCTTTTCCCTTCAAGGTTTAGTAATAGAACATCACTGGAACAGAACAATACATCCACACAGAGCAAACTTGAACTAATATAAACTTCTTCTTAAGATTAATTTTCACACTTTAATCATATAGTGACCAGTGGTGCTGTAAATACCTAAAGAGTTACATATGCCAAGTAAGAAAACATATAAGTGGCTATATGTGGAGTGATAGAACTTCAAGGCCCTAGGCATAGTTGTCTATAAAAATCTCATACAGCAATCATGAGAACAGCAACATGAAAACAAATAAGAAGACCCCGTCAAAGTCTAGAACTCTTGATTAGTTTGATTCCATAATAACCCAATGGATGAATTGCAAAAAGCAAGTGCATATTTACTATCTGGATGTCAGGCTACACAAATAAACAAGGTATGCAAAGTGGTGCAATGGATCGCTGGGTCCTACCACCTTGGTGAAAACTTGCTGGGACTCGAGGGGTATATATGCCTCCAGCAAAGGCTTCAGCAGATACCATTGGGGAACAGGCTTTGACCCCATAGGTGATGTCTTTTCCCTTCAAGGTTTAGTAATAGAACATCACTGGAACAGAACAATACATCCACACAGAGCAAACTTGAACTAATATAAACTTCTTCTTAAGATTAATTTTCACACTTTAATCGTTGTAAATACCTAAAGAGTTACATATGCCAAGTAAGAAAATATATAAGTGGCTACATGTGGTGTGATAGAACTTCAAGGCCCTAGGCACAGTTGTCTATAAAAATCTCATACAGCAATCATGAGAACAGCAATATGAAAGCAAATAAGAAGAACTCGTCAAAGTCTAGAACTCTTGATTAGCTTGATTCCATAATAACCCAATGGATGAATTGCAAAAAGCAAGTGCATATTTACTATCTGGATGGCGGCTACACGAATAAACAAGGTATGCAAAGTCGTGCAATGGATCGCTGGGTCCTACCACCTTTGTGAAATCTTGCTGGGAACCGAGGGGTATATATGCTTCCAGCAAAGGATTCGGCACATACCATTGGGGAACAGGCTTTGACCCCATAGGTGATATCTTTTCCCTTCAAGGTTTAGTCATAGAACATCACTGGAACAGAACAATACATCCACACAGAGCAAACTTGAACTAATATAAACTTCTTCTTAAGATTAATTTTCACACTTTAATCATATAGTGACCAGTGGTGTTGTAAATACCTAAAGAGTTACATATGCCAAGTAAGAAAACATATAAATTGCTACATGTGGTGTGATAGAACTTCAAGGCCCTAGGCATAGTTGTCTATAAAAATCTCATACAGCAATCATGAGCACAGCAACATGAAAACAAATAAGAAGAACCCGTCAAAGTCTAGAACTCTTGATTAGTTTGATTCCATAATAACCCAATGGATGAATTGCAAAGCAAGTGCATATTTGTTATCTGGAGGGCAGGCTACACGAATAAACAAGGTATGCAAAGGGGCGAAATGGATCGCTGGGTCCTACCACCTTGGTGAAAACTTGCTGGGACCGAGGGGTATATATGTCTCTTGCAAAGACTTCAGCAGATACCATTGGGGAACAGGCTTTGACCCCATAGGTGATATCTTTTCCCTTCAAGGTTTAGTAATAGAACATCACTGGAACAGAACAATACATCCACACAGAGCAAACTTGAACTAATGTAAACTTCTTACGATTAATTTTCACACTTTTATCATATAGTGACCAGTGGTGTTGTAAATACCTACAGAGTTACATATGCCAAGTAAGAAAACATATAAGTGGCTACATGTTGTGTGATAGAACTTCAAGACCTTAGGCATAGTTGTCTATAAAAATCTCATACAGCAATTATGTGAAAAGCAACATGAAAGCAAATAAGAAGAACCTGTCAAAGTCTAGAACTCTTGATTAGTTTGATTCCATAATAACCCAATGGATGAATTGCAAAAAGCAAGTGCATATTTACTATCTGGATGGCAGGCTACACGAATAAACAAGGTATGCAAAGTGGTGCAATGGATTGCTGGGTCCTACCACCTTGGTGAAAACTTGCTGGGACTCGAGGGGTATATATGCCTCCAGCAAAGGCTTCAGTAGATACCATTGGGGAACAGGCTTTGACCCCATAGGTGATGTCTTTCCCTTCAAGGTTTAGTAATAGAACATAACTGGAACAGAACAATACATCCACACAGAGCAAACTTGAACTAATATAAACTTCTTCTTAAGATTAATTTTCACACTTTAATCGTTGTAAATACCTAAAGAGTTACATATGCCAAGTAAGAAAATATATAAGTGGCTACATGTGGTGTGATAGAACTTCAAGGCCCTAGGCACAGTTGTCTATAAAAATCTCATACAGCAATCATGAGAACAGCAATATGAAAGCAAATAAGAAGAACTCGTCAAAGTCTAGAACTCTTGATTAGTTTGATTCCATAATAACCCAATGGATGAATTGCAAAAAGCAAGTGCATATTTACTATCTGGATGGCAGGCTACACGAATAAACAAGGTATGCAAAGTGGTGCAATGGATCGCTGGGTCCTACCACCTTTGTGAAATCTTGCTGGGACCCGAGGGGTATATATGCTTCCAGCAAAGGATTCGGCACATACCATTGGGGAACAGGCTTTGACCCCATAGGTGATATCTTTTCCCTTCAAGGTTTAGTCATAGAACATCACTGGAACAGAACAATACATCCACACAGAGCAAACTTGAACTAATATAAACTTCTTCTTAAGATTAATTTTCACACTTTAATCATATAGTGACCAGTGGTGTTGTAAATACCTAAAGAGTTACATATGCCAAGTAAGAAAACATATAAATTGCTACATGTGGTGTGATAGAACTTCAAGGCCCTAGGCATAGTTGTCTATAAAAATCTCATACAGCAATCATGAGCACAGCAACATGAAAACAAATAAGAAGAACCCGTCAAAGTCTAGAACTCTTGATTAGTTTGATTCCATAATAACCCAATGGATGAATTGCAAAAAGCAAGTGCATATTTACTATCTGGATGGCAGGCTACACGAATAAACAAGGTATGCAAAGTGGTGCAATGGATCGCTGGGTCCTACCACCTTGGTGAAAACTTGCTGGGACCAGAGGGGTATATATGCCTCCAGCAAAGGCTTCAGCAGATACCATTGGGGAACAGGCTTTGACCCCATAGGTGATATCTTTTCCCTTCAAGGTTTAGTAATAGAACATCACTGGAACAGAACAATACATCCACACAGAGCAAACTTGAACTAATATAAACTTCTTCTTAAGATTAATTTTCACACTTTAATCATATAGTGACCAGTGGTGCTGCAAATACCTAAAGAGTTACATATGCCAAGTAAGAAAACATATAAGTGGCTATATGTGGAGTGATAGAACTTCAAGGCCCTAGGCATAGTTGTCTATAAAAATCTCATACAGCAATCATGAGAACAGCAACATGAAAACAAATAAGAAGAACCAATCAAGTAATCACAGAAATAATGCAGGTCACCAGATTGTTTTAAAGAAATTAAAGTATAAATAAAGGTGAATCTTTATTTAAAGAAAATAGGCTTCTGCTTTTGCAACACACAAATGTATAAATGTTTAAGTCGTTTGTGTCTTTTGGTAATTTACTTCCAATCCATACTTTGAAGCATCATGATTTTAGGTCTGTAAAAATAAATAAATAACTATATGCCCACTTTAGGGGTAAATGAAATATTAAATTTTGTGCCTTGTTTTAGTGTAATACCAGTTTTTGTAAAGCAAGAGTTGTATTAATGTTTTTAAAAATAGTTTGAGACATATTTTAACTACTTTTGCATGATATGTTTAATGCCAAAAGTTTAGTGTGATTTGTAATGTTAAAAGGTTTTGCTTAAAAACTATTCGTTTTACGTATTTTTTAACTGTTGTTGTCTGGTATGTTAAATGCTCACATTTGAAACATTGCTTAAAAACATAATTTTCCATTTTTTCTGGTAGGCTATCTTTAAAAGTCGTTCGTGAAAGACATTCTATAACTTGTTTTAAATGATTTAACGTTGACTTTTTTAGTTTTTAACAGGTTTTTAAATCTGTATGTGAAGGACCACATTGTAACTTTTTTCAGATAACGCTGTAAAATGTACAAATACTAAACAATTGCATTTTAACTTTAAACAGTGTTTTTAAAAAAGTTTTACGTATATATGGAAAACAAAACTTTTCTTTCATTAAAAACAAGTCGCTGATCTGTTACCCAATACATTGCTTCACTTTTTAAAAAGTTTAAAGCACAACGTTTTTAACGTTTTAACATTTTACAAATGTATTTTCAACTTATACAACGTTTTAATGCCTTTAAACACTATGTAATTGTGAAAGTACAACTTTTCTTCAAATGTATGTTAGAAAATAGAACTATTTGCTTGATATAATTTTAATACATGTTGTTTTAGATGTTTTAATTCTAGAACATGTTTGCAATTCAAACTTTTTTAACATTTTACAAATGTGTGTTTACCACCCTTTGTATTTTAGTGATAAACATTGTTTTAATGTCTTTTTTGTATGTGATTGTGAAAAGTACAACTTTAAATGTGGACCATGGGAATTTTCCCACATTGGAGGGCTCAGTCCAAAAGTGAGGTGGGGTGGGGTGGGAGTTTGAGTGTACAGAGTTGTAAATTAAATATAATTTCTCCTGTGACATAGACGAAGCAAAGCATAGCAAATTTATTTATATAACACAATTTATACACTGGCAATTCAAAGTAGAAAGGATTAAATAATCACAAAAATGTATTCAGCCAATCGATGCTTTTCTGTGGGTATCCATTCGTTGCAGCCGTTAATCCTATTGGTGCGTATATCCATCAACAGATCAACAGATCCAAATGTGTCGCTCCATTTAAAAAACCTACGTGATTTTAGAAAAAATCTGTTCCAACACAGGTAAACCTTCCATTGAAACACGAATTTTAAATCGTAGTAGGCTATAAGTGCTCATCCTCAGAAATAGACCACGAACATTCGGGTACATCCATTCCAAAAAAGTATGTAAACGTAATCCACGAGAAATCGGTTTCGTGTAGCCGTGGTTAATCCAGCCCACTCGCCAATAAAGAGAGGCATATTCATTCCGTCATCTCTCCATACTCCTGTATAAAATAAAATCCAATTCCTTTCCGTAAAAAAAAAACCAAATTGGGATCGTCCGTTGATTTTGTGCTGTATCGCTCGTCGTTATCCAAGTTAACCAATCTGACTTCTCTATTGATTTAGTCATAAACATACATAGCCTACACGCACGTCCTCCAGACAAGGAAAAAAAAAAAGATGCACATGGACCTTGTTTAACGGCGCTAAGGTCGAATCCTCCATAGGTTGTCTCATCGTCTGACGTAGTCATAGTGTTCTACTTGAATAAAACCACAAGTAGCCTATCTCGGGTCATGTTTGCGCTCCTTTTTAAACACCTCATGTCATGTGACTGTGACGCTGTGGGAGGGGGATTCCCGTGAGTGATGTCATTTTAGGGATGTTCTTAAATCGAAAATAACCTCTCAGCTTTGAGAGGGGTGTGTTAGGGGGTGTGGTCTCTTTGAGCCGCTACACCGGTTTTCTATGGCCATTCAAGTCCGGCCAAGGAGCTGCGCGGTCGCTTTTTCTATTTGGGAGCTCGAAGGGGGGCGTGGGAAATTCCCACGGTGACTTCTGAGGAAACACTTTTATATCTTTTAAACTCTGAGTCTTTAACAATTGGTTATGTAAAAACGTAAGCTTTTAGTTTTATGTAAAAGTTTTACAAATAGCCTACTGTATGGAAGTTAGATCTTTTTTTTTTTTTTTTTTTTGTAAATGAAAAAAACTCTCTTAAGTTGTTTTTACTTTTCTGTATATGACTGAAGGTTGTATTTTTAATGTTTTAACATCTTAAAATAACACTAACTATTTTTTTTTATAACTCTTTTAGAGAAAATGCAATTTTAACTTATTTCACTGTTGTTTTAACGTTTAATATGTAATGAGTGTAATTAATGCACATATGTCTTCTTTAATGAAAACACTGTGATGTCACGTCACATCTGTGTCATCCGGAGGCCTCCAATGAGACATAAGTAAAAAGATCTAATACTGAATTAATAACTAAATTAAATAAAACGTACAAAATTTAAAACAATGTTTTGATTAAGTATTTTTTACCAACGTAGACTTGGCTTCACAGACCGGATTTCTCATTCATGTTTTGCTTTCCGAGCGCATGGATGCTTTTGTGAGACAGTGAAAGATATATATTTTAGCTAAAAACTAAACAAAAGTTTATAGTGAATTGTAATGTATAAAAGTTTTGCTTAAAAACTATTCACTTCATGTATTATTTTTTAACTGTTGTTTGATATGTCTGATATGATGTTCACGTTTAAAACATAATTTACCATTTTTCTGCTATCTTTAAAAGTTGTTAGTGAAAGACATTCTATAAATTGTTTTAAATGATTTAACGTTGACTTTTTGTTTTTAACAGTGTTTTAAAATCTGTATATGTAAGAAGACATTGTTTACATTTTTCTGATAGGCCTAACATTTTAAATACTACCCTATACACCTTTGTATTTTAAAGGTCTGTATCATTTTATTAAAGTTAAAGTTATTTTATTATTAAAATTGTATGTGAAAGTGTCACATGTGTGTGGAAAATGTTTGCCTAGCGCTTACGTTTCACGGTTTAAAGTTAAAAGGACATAGTTTTGAACAGAATCGTTATTTTTATTCCAAATACACATTCTCAAACAATAATTAGATTTCTCCATTGGGCTGTAGTGAATAAATCAGTAAATTAGTGAATATAACTCAACTAAAGCATGAATTAACTCTAACTTAACTAATAATTTAAACTATTAATTTTAAATAAAATCTAGCTATTAATTCTAGCTTTTTCAGATAACGTTGTAAACGTACGAATACTAAACCGTTGTATTTTAACTTTATACATACATTGTTTTAAAAAAGTTTTTAAATGATTAGGTGAAACAAAACTCTTCTTTAATTAAAACAACTCACTGATCTGTTACTAGATACATAGGTGGCTTGGGAGGGGGTCTTGGTGTGGGAGGTGTCTAGGGGTGGGAGGTGTCTAGGGGTGGGAGGTGTCTAGGGGTGGGAGTGGTCTACCTGTGGCTACTGGGCAGATGTCACACAGGTCAGTCTAACTTTTGGGGTGTAACTGTTCGGACATGTTTCATTGAGCTCCCAGGATATTCCTTTGGTGTTGGATTATTCTTTCGTGTTTTGGATATACCTTTTGGATACACATTGGATATACCTTTGATGTGGAATACACCATTGGATATATCTTTTGGCTCTCTTTCAACAAACGGATTTACAATAACGTAAGGCTATTTTTTAGATACTGTGATTTTTAACATGGTGTGGTTTTAATATTATGTGTTTGAGACACTTTTTAAAGATATTTTATGTTAAATGTAGCATTTTACACATAATGTGTGGATGGATACATTTACCTTTCTGTAAATTATTGATTTTAACATCTTAAAATAACGCTAACTCATTTTTCATAACTCTTTTAGAGAAAAATGCAATTTTAACTTATTTCATTAATGTTTTAAAAGTGATGGACACTTCATGTAATGAAATTACATCTGCCTTCTTTAATAAATAAAAAACACTGATCTCATCCCTGATCATGTCTTTATTGTACATTTCTTAAAAAAGTTTTAATATATATTGTCATAATGTTATTTGTTAAACAATATGATGTTTAAACATTATTGTAACTGGATATATCTTTGGAGATAATGAGACTTTTGTACTTCTTTCAACAAGTGAAATTGTAAAAACGTAAGTCAGTTTTTAAATATACGTATGTGTTTACGCATTTGATATGTTTTAATATTTGTTTAATGTTGTTTTAGATGTTTTAATTCTAACACATTTTGATATCTTTAAGAAAATGCAATTTAAACTTTTAAAGATACTTCATGTAAAATGTAACATTTTATAAATAATGTGTGAAAGTTAAATGCTTATGGATCAACATTTTTAAAAAATGTGGGGAGGGGTAGGGGTGTTTGTAGGGAAGGGGATCATGGGAAAATTCCCACGGTCCGGAGCTGAACATTGATTTTTCAATGTTTTAACATTTATGTTTTAACATAAAATGCTGTTTTAGATGTTTTAATGCTAACGCATTTTTTATATCTTTAAGAAAATACACACTTTTAAAGATATTTTATGTAAAATGTAACATTTTATAAATAATGTGTGAAAGTTAAATGATTATGGATCTACATTTTTAAAAAAATATCTTTTTGTAATGAAAAAACTCTTAACTTGTTATACTCTCCTGTAAATGACTGAACCATGATTTATTTTCAATGTCTTTAAACACAATGTAATTGTGAAAGTACAACTTTTTCTTGTAATTGTGAATGTACAACTTTTCTTCAAATGTATTAGAAAATAGAACTATTTGCTCGGCATAATTTTAATACATGTTGTTTTAAATGTTTTAATGTGGATCGTAGGAAAATTTCCCACGGTTTATGTTTTAACATAAAATGTTGTTTTAGATGTTTTTCATTGACATTTTAAAGTTTTTAATGTGCAACTAATGTGTTTTACAAATGTGTGAGAACACATGTGTATTTTAACTTTATACAACGTTTTATATTATTAAATATATAATTTAATATATAATTTAATTTATAATATATCCCTGGTTCTGATCACGCCCATATGGGAGGAGCAAGCGTGGGAATATTCTCACGGTCACGTGACCTGTCCGGAGGTGGGAGGGAGGGGGTAGAAAGGGGCGGGGCAAGCGTGGGAAAATTCCCACGGTCAAAAAGGGGGCGGGGCTTAAGGGTCATAAAACTGTCAGTTTGATGGATGTCGCACTCTAACCTCTCTCTGATGATTATGACAGCGATGACATGTATGCAGACATGAGATAAATGTGTTTTTGTTTGCCTTCCTGGGACCAGGAAAGGGATTTTCTAAACTTTGATTGTTTAGGTTTTGATGTCAATGATTGACTGTTCTATTCACTGTTTTTATTATTATTATTGTTTTCATTATTTTTATTTTTATATATTTTTCCATTGTAAGAATGATGATATGTTCAGAAGGTTAAAAACAGCGGTCATCCGTGTTACGAGGTGACGTACAAGTGGAAGGGTTTGAAATGAGGGATTTTTATGTATACTATTTCTTTGCTTTTTTAAGAGTCAAATCAACCAGGTTGCTGAAATTGATATGTGTTGAACTGATGTGTTGTTTTCCTACTAAATATAACTACACTATTTCTTGTTTATATATAGGTGACCGAGGGTCCGAACTATAGTTTTTGGGGGTGCAATAACAGTGCTTGTTCACCTAGCCCGGCCTTATATAAACCTTTACTTGCTTGATACAAAAACAGCCTAAGCTTTTTCATTCTAAATTTTAATGAAGGTTCAAGTAAAATGATCAGCTATATAAAAGTCAGACTTGAAGAGTATAACGGTGATTTAAAGACTTGAATCAATTCTGTTCTTGAAATGTAATGATGTAATGATGTAATGATGTAATGACGTTTGATCAAGAAATTAGAAGACAAGGGTAAATTTTCCTTTAATACGTTTATCAGAGAATGATAAAGAGGAGGAATTGTTTTGGAAAATTCAGTATTTCTTATAATCATTTGTTTTTAAACTGTTTAATCATATGTTTCTGTGAGGTTTTCTAGCAGCTGAGGGGGGACAGGGAAGCGAGAGGCAATTTAGGTCGTAGATGAAGGCCTTTGGGTGTCTCAGGGACAAAGAACAGTGTGACCTGCACCAGGGGGGGTAGAAACCAGTCCGAACTAGCTGAAGATAGGGGGTATCTTTCTGGAAATTTACAAGAAACCTGGAAGGAGGAGTTTTTTGCCAAGAAATTGTATAAAATGTCTATGTTTTATTGTGTCTAATAGGTATTCTGTTTCAAAGCTGGGTAGCTGCGGCTTTTGTGAAAAGAATCCTCATTGAAATAAACCTTTTCTCTTTATTACAATTTTGCCTCTTGAAAGTTCTTACACCATTGATGCTGTTTGTTATTAACTTCTCAAAATTGCCATTACAGTGTGAAAATTAATCGTAAGAAGTTTACATTAGTTCAAGTTTGCTCTGTGTGGATGTATTGTTCTCTTCCAGTGATGTTCTATTACTAAACCTTGAAAGGAAAAGATATCACCTATGGGGTCAAAGCCTGTTCCCCAATGGTATCTGATGAAGCCTTTGCTGGAGGCATATATACCCCTCGAGTCCCAGCAAGTTTTCACCAAGGTGGTAGGACCCAGCGATCCATTGCACCACTTTGCATACCTTGTTTATTTGTGTAGCCTGCCATCCAGATAGTAAATATGCACTTGCTTTTTGCAATTCATCCATTGGGTTATTATGGAATCAAACTAATCAAGAGTTCTAGACTTTGACAAGTTCTTCTTATTTGTTTTCATGTTGCTTTTCTCATGATTGCTGTATGAGATTTTTATAGACAACTATGCCTAGGGCCTTGAAGTTCTATCACTCCACATATAGCCACTTATATGTTTTCTTACTTGGCATATGTAACTCTTTAGGTATTTACAGCACCACTGGTCACTATATGATTAAAGTGTGAAAATTAATCTTAAGAAGAAGTTTATATTAGTTCAATTTTGCTCTGTGTGGATGTATTGTTCTGTTCCAGTGATGTTCTATTACTAAACCTTGAAAGGAAAAGATATCACCTATGGGGTCAAAGCCTGTTCCCCAATGGTATCTAATGAAGCTTTTGCTGGAGGCATATATACCCCTCGAGTCCCAGCAAGTTTTCACCAAGGTGGTAGGACCCAGCGATCCATTGCACCACTTTGCATACCTTGTTTATTTGTGTAGCCTGCCATCCAGATAGTAAATATTCACTTGCTTTTTGCAATTCATCCATTGGGTTATTATGGAATCAAACTAATCAAGAGTTCTAGACTTTGACGGGTTCTTCTTATTTGTTTTCATGTTGCTGAGCTCATGATTGCTGTATGAGATTTTTTTAGACAACTATGCCTAGGGCCTTGAAGTTCTATCACTCCACATATAGCCACTTATATGTTTTCTTACTTGGCATATGTAACTCTTTAGGTATTTGCAACACCACTTGTCAATATATGATTAAAGTGTGAAAATGAATCTTAAGAAGAAGTTCATATTAGTTCAAGTTTGCTCTGTGTGGATGTATTGTTCTGTTCCAGTGATGTTCTATGACTAAACCTTGAAGGGAAAAGATATCACCTATGGGGTCAAAGCCTGTTCCCCAATGGTATGTGCCGAATCCTTTGCTGGAAGCATATATACCCCTCGGGTCCCTGCAAGATTTCACAAAGGTGGTAGGACCCAGCGATCCATTGCACCACTTTGCATACCTTGTTTATTCGTGTAGCCTGCCTTCCAGATAGTAAATATGCACTTGCTTTTTGCAATTCATCCATTGGGTTATTATGGAATCAAACTAATCAAGAGTTCTAGACTTTGACGAGTTCTTCTTATTTGCTTTCATATTGCTGTTCTCATGATTGCTGTATGAGATTTTTATAGACAACTGTGCCTAGGGCCTTGAAGTTCTATGACACCACATGTAGCCACTTATATGTTTTCTTACTTGGCATATGTAACTCTTTAGGTATTTACAACGATTAAAGTGTGAAAATTAATCTTAAGAAGAAGTTTATATTAGTTCAAGTTTGCTCTGTGTGGATGTATTGTTCTGTTCCAGTGATGTTCTATTACTAAACCTTGAAGGGAAAAGACATCACCTACGGGGTCAAAGCCTGTTCCCCAATGGTATCGGCTGAAGCCTTTGCTGGAGGCATATATACCCCTCGAGTCCCAGCAAGTTTTCACCAAGGTGGTAGGACCCAGCGATCCATTGCACCACTTTGCATACCTTGTTTATTCGTGTAGCCTGCCATCCAGATAGTAAATATGCACTTGCTTTTTGCAATTCATCCATTGGGTTATTATGGAATCAAACTAATCAAGAGTTCTAGACTTTGACGGGTTCTTCTTATTTGCTTTCATGTTGCTTTTCACATAATTGCTGTATGAGATTTTTATAGACAACTATGCCTAAGGTCTTGAAGTTCTATCACACAACATGTAGCCACTTATATGTTTTCTTACTTGGCATATGTAACTCTGTAGGTATTTACAACACCACTGGTCACTATATGATAAAAGTGTGAAAATTAATCGTAAGAAGTTTACATTAGTTCAAGTTTGCTCTGTGTGGATGTATTGTTCTGTTCCAGTGATGTTCTATTACTAAACCTTGAAGGGAAAAGATATCACCTATGGGGTCAAAGCCTGTTCCCCAATGGTATCTGATGAAGCCTTTGCTGGAGGCATATATACCCCTCGAGTCCCAGCAAGTTTTCACCAAGGTGGTAGGACCCAGCGATCCATTGCACCACTTTGCATACCTTGTTTATTCCTTTAGCCTGCCATCCAGATAGTAAATATGCACTTGCTCTTTGCAATTCATCCATTGGGTTATTATGGAATCAAACTAATCAAGAGTTCTAGACTTTGACGAGTTCTTCTTATTTGTTTTCATGTTGCTGTGCTCATGATTGGTATATGAGATTTTTATAGACAACTATGCCTAGGGCCTTGAAGTTCTATCACACCACATGTAACAATTTATATGTTTTCTTACTTGGCATATGTAACTCTTTAGGTATTTACAACACCACTGGTCACTATATGATTAAAGTGTGAAAATTAATCTTAAGAAGAAGTTTATATTAGTTCAAGTTTGCTCTGTGTGGATGTATTGTTCTGTTCCAGTGATGTTCTATGACTAAACCTTGAAGGGAAAAGATATCACTAATGGGGTCAAAGCCTGTTCCCCAATGGTATGTGCCGAATCCTTTGCTGGAAGCATACATACCCCTCGGGTCCCAGCAAGATTTCACAAAGGTGGTAGGACCCAGCGATCCATTGCACCACTTTGCATACCTTGTTTATTCGTGTAGCCTGCCATCCAGATATGAAATATGCACTTGCTTTTTGCAATTCATCCATTGGGTTATTATGGAATCAAACTAATCAAGAGTTCTAGACTTTGACGAGTTCTTCTTATTTGCTTTCATATTGCTGTTCTCATGATTGCTGTATGAGATTTTTATAGACAACTGTGCCTAGGGCCTTGAAGTTCTATCACACCACATGTAGCCACTTATATGTTTTCTTACTTGGCATATGTAACTCTTTAGGTATTTACAGCACCACTGGTCACTATATGATTAAAGTGAGAAAATTAATCTTAAGAAGAAGTTTATATTAGTTCAAGTTTGCTCTGTGTGGATGTATTGTTCTGTTCCAGTGATGTTCTATGACTAAACCTTGAAGGGAAAAGACATCACCTATGGGGTCAAAGCCTGTTCCCCAATGGTTTCTGCTGAAGCCTTTGCTGGAGGCATATATACCCCTCTGGTCCCAGCAAGTTTTCACCAAGGTGGTAGGACCCAGAGATCCATTGCACCACTTTGCATACCTTGTTTATTCCTTTAGCCTGCCATCCAGATAGTAAATATGCACTTGCTTTTTGCAATTCATCCATTGGGTTATTATGGAATCAAACTAATCAAGAGTTCTAGACTTTGACGGGTTCTTCTTATTTGTTTTCATGTTGCTGTATGAGATTTTTATAGACAACTATGCCTAGGGCCTAGAAGTTCTATCACACCACATGTAGCAATTTATATGTTTTCTTACTTGGCATATGTAACTCTTTAGGTATTTACAACGATTAAAGTGTAAAAATTAATTGTAAGAAAAAGTTTATATTAGTTCAAGTTTGCTCTGTGTGGATGTATTGTTCTGTTCCAGTGATGTTCTATTACTAAACCTTGAAGGGAAAAGATATCACCTATGGGGTCAAAGCCTGTTCCCCAATGGAATCTGATGAAGCCTTTGCTGGAGGCATATATACCCCTCGAGTCCCAGCAAGTTTTCACCAAGGTGGTAGGACCCAGCGATCCATTGCACCACTTTGCATACCTTGTTTATTTGTGTAGCCTGCCATCCAGATAGTAAATATGCACTTGCTTTTTGCAATTCATCCATTGGGTTATTATGGAATCAAACTAATCAAGAGTTCTAGACTTTGACGGGTTCTTCTTATTTGTTTTCATGTTGCTGTGCTCATGATTGCTGTATGAGATTTTTATAGACAACTGTGCCTAGGACCTTGAAATTCTATCACACCACATGTAGCCACTTATATATTTTCTTACTTGGCATATGTAACTCTTTAGGTATTTACAGCACCACTGGACACTATATGATTAAAGTGTGAAAATTAATCTTAAGAAGAAGTTTATATTAGTTCAAGTTTGCTCTGTGTGGATGTATTGTTCTGTTCCAGTGATGTTCTATTACTAAACCTTGAAGGGAAAAGATATCACCTATGGGGTCAAAGCCTGTTCCCCAATGGTATCTGCTGAAGCCTTTGCTGGAGGCATATATACCCCTCGAGTCCCAGCAAGTTTTCACCAAGGTGGTAGGACCCAGCGATCCATTGCACCACTTTGCATACCTTGTTTATTCGTGTAGCCTGCCATCCAGATAGTAAATATGCACTTGCTTTGTGCAATTCATCCATTGGGTTATTATGGAATCAAACTAATCAAGAGTTCTAGACTTTGACGGGTTCTTCTTATTTGCTTTCATATTACTGTTCTCATGATTGCTGTATGAGATTTTTATAGACAACTATGCCTAGGGCCTTGAAGTTCTATCACACCACATGTAGCCACTTATATGTTTTCTTACTTGGCATATGTAACTCTTTAGGTATTTAAAGTGTGACGATTAAAGTGTGAAAATTAATCTTAAGAAGAAGTTTATATTAGTTCAAGTTTGCTCTGTGTGGATGTATTGTTCTGTTCCAGTGATGTTCTATGACTAAACCTTGAAGGGAAAAGATATCACCTATGGGGTCAAAGCCTGTTCCCCAATGGTATCTGCTGAAGCCTTTGCTGGAGGCATATATACCCCTCGAGTCCCAGCAAGTTTTCACCAAGGTGGTAGGACCCAGCGATCCATTGCACCACTTTGCATACCTTGTTTATTCCTTTAGCCTGCCATCTAGATAGTAAATATGCACTTGCTTTTTGCAATTCATCCATTGGGTTATTATGGAATCAAACTAATCAAGAGTTCTAGACTTTGACGGGTTCTTCTTATTTGCTTTCATGTTGCTTTTCACATGATTGCTGTATGAGATTTTTATAGACAACTATGCCTAAGGTCTTGAAGTTCTATCACACAACATGTAGCCACTTATATGTTTTCTTACTTGGCATATGTAACTCTGTAGGTATTTACAACACCATTGGTCACTATATGATAAAAGTGTGAAAATGAATCGTAAGAAGTTTACATTAGTTCAAGTTTGCTCTGTGTGGATGTATTGTTCTGTTCCAGTGATGTTCTATGACTAAACCTTGAAGGGAAAAGATATCACCTATGGGGTCAAAGCCTGTTCCCCAATGGTATCTGCTGAAGCCTTTGCTGGAGGCATATATACCCCTCTGGTCCCAGCAAGTTTTCACCAAGGTGGTAGGACCCAGCGATCCATTGCACCACTTTGCATACCTTGTTTATTCGTGTAGCCTGCCATCCAGATAGTAAATATGCACTTGCTTTTTGCAATTCATCCATTGGGTTATTATGGAATCAAACTAATCAAGAGTTCTAGACTTTGACAAGTTCTTCTTATTTGCTTTCATGTTGCTTTTCACATAATTGCTGTATGAGATTTTTATAGACAACTATGCCTAAGGTCTTGAAGTTCTATCACACAACATGTAGCCACTTATATGTTTTCTTACTTGGCATATGTAACTCTTTAGGTATTTACAACACCACTGGTCACTATATGATTAAAGTGTGAAAATTAATCTTAAGAAGAAGTTTATATTAGTTCAAGTTTGCTCTGTGTGGATGTATTGTTCTGTTCCAGTGATGTTCTATTACTAAACCTTGAAGGGAAAAGATATCACCTATGGTGTCAAAGCCTGTTCCCCAATGGTATCTGATGAAGTCTTTGCAAGAGACATGTATACCCCTCGGGTCCCAGCAAGTTTTCACCAAGGTGGTAGGACCCAGCGATCCATTTCGCCCCTTTGCATACCTTGTGTATTCGTGTAGCCTGCCCTCCAGATAATAAATATGCACTTGCTTTTTGCAATTCATCCATTGGGTTATTATGGAATCAAACTAATCAAGAGTTCTAGACTTTGACGAGTTCTTCTTATTTGCTTTTATACTACTGTTCTCATGATTGCTGTATGAGATTTGTATAGACAACTATGCCTAGGGCCTTGAAGTTCTATCACACCACATGTAGCCACTTATATGTTTTCTTACTTAGCATATGTAACTCTTTAGGTATTTACAACGATTAAAGTGTAAAAATTAATTGTAAGAAAAAGTTTATATTAGTTCAAGTTTGCTCTGTGTGGATGTATTGTTCTGTTCCAGTGATGTTCTATTACTAAACCTTGAAGGGAAAAGATATCACCTATGGGGTCAAAGCCTGTTCCCCAATGGTATCTGCTGAAGCCTTTGCTGGAGGCATATATACCCCTCGAGTCCCAGCAAGTTTTCACCAAGGTGGTAGGACCCAGCGATCCATTGCACCACTTTGCATACCTTGTTTATTCCTTTAGCCTGCCATCCAGATAGTAAATATGCACTTGCTTTTTGCAATTCATCCATTGGGTTATTATGGAATCAAACTAATCAAGAGTTCTAGACTTTGACGGGTTCTTCTTATTTGCTTTCATGTTGCTTTTCACATGATTGCTGTATGAGATTTTTATAGACAACTGTGCCTAGGGCCTTGAAGTTCTATGACACCACATGTAGCCACTTATATGTTTTCTTACTTGGCATATGTAACTCTTTAGGTATTTACAACGATTAAAGTGTGAAAATTAATCTTAAGAAGATGTTTATATTAGTTCAAGTTTGCTCTGTGTGGATGTATTGTTCTGTTCCAGTGATGTTCTATTACTAAACCTTGAAGGGAAAAGATATCACCTATGGGGTCAACGCCTGCTCCCCAATGGTATCTGCTGAAGTCTTTGCAAGAGACATATATACCCCTCGGGTCCCAGCAAGTTTTCACCAAGGTGGTTGGACCCAGCGATCCATTTCGCCCCTTTGCATACCTTGTTTATTCGTGTAGCCTGCCCTCCAGATAATAAATATGCACTTGCTTTTTGCAATTCATCCATTGGGTTATTATGGAATCAAACTAATCAAGAGTTCTAGACTTTGACGAGTTCTTCTTATTTGCTTTCATATTACTGTTCTCATGATTGCTGTATGAGATTTTTATAGACAACTATGCCTAGGGCTTTGAAGTTCTATCACACCACATGTAGCCACTTATATGTTTTCTTACTTGGCATATGTAACTCTTTAGGTATTTACAACGATTAAAGTGTAAAAATTAATTGTAAGAAAAAGTTTATATTAGTTCAAGTTTGCTCTGTGTGGATGTATTGTTCTGTTCCAGTGATGTTCTATTACTAAACCTTGAAGGGAAAAGATATCACCTATGGGGTCAAAGCCTGTTCCCCAATGGTATCTGATGAAGCCTTTGCTGGAGGCATAGGGGAGAGTGGGGTGATTTGTGCCAGGGGGGGAAGTAGTTCCACCCCTTGTTCTGGAAAACTGTTTTTTACCTTTCAAAGTAAATTTTCTATGATTAAGGTTTTTTGATTGTAGTGTCTGGACAATTATAGACAAGTTTGAAAACATTTCACACATGTTTTAGTGCTTTAGTAGGCTACACAATGAGTCTATACAGTTAGCATGATGTTAGCTCTTAACTGCTGGATCATGCTAATTATTCAAACTTGTGGGTCTGGGGTGATTTGTGCCAAAGGGCATGGGGTAAGTTGTGCCAGATCCAGACCACCTAGAGACCTACATACTCACAGGGGATAATCTTGAGAAGTGAGGAGATGGGCATGCCTCATCAGTGTTTGACTTAGGCCTGCCTGCTATTTGTTTAATTTAGCTAACACTGATTTCAGTTTTGAGTTTGCACTATGTTAATAAAGAGAAGTTTTATTCAGTTTTTAAGTGGCCTAAGTCACAATAGGATGTTTAGAAATTAGCCTAGTAACTTTATTCTTATGTTACATAATTGACAGACAGCGTTCTGTCAACAGGCATCTATTGCCAAAGCCTTTTTTTGCCTGAAATGAATCACAAATATCATATATTGTGTTGCTATGGTGCTCTAAATGGTTGCTAGGGCGTAGCTTGATAGCTTCACAATGATCCTGAGAGACTGATTGGTCGTCTGAGTAAAATGAGCCCGCCCCCTTGTCTCTGTGACACTGTGATCCAGAGTTATGTTCAATACAAAATCCCTATGCAATTGCCCATAGTGAAAAACGCATGCTATGGTATTCCAGGGTGACAATATCTAAATAAACCTTAAATTAGTCATTTTGTATTGAATTTGTCTTGCTTTCATATAGCATACGGTTCATAACAGTAAAATGTTCTGTTTTACTTCAGAAAGCACTGGCACAATTTACCCCAACATATTTCCCCAAAAGGCACAACTTACCCCGCACCAGGGGCAAGTTGTGCCATGAGACCACTTTTTTCCCAAAAGCTATATTTCTGAAACTATTTATTTCAGATCCAAAGTTATTATTCTCAGGGATGCACAACATCCTGAAATACATGTACATCCTTAAGTTGAAGGCATTACTGTCATGGCCTCACTTTAAAGTCACTTTGAGTAAAAACTGGCACAACTCACCCCACTCTCCCCTATATACCCCTCTGGTCCCAGCAAGTTTTCACCAAGGTGGTAGGACCCAGCGATCCATTGCACCACTTTGCATACCTTGTTTATTTGTGTAGCCTGCCATCCAGATAGTAAATATGCACTTGCTTTGTGCAATTCATCCATTGGGTTATTATGGAATCAAACTAATCAAGAGTTCTAGACTTTGACAAGTTCTTCTTATTTGCTTTCATATTACTGTTCTCATGATTGCTGTATGAGATTTTTATAGACAACTATGCCTAGGGCCTTGAAGTTCTATCACACCACATGTAGCCACTTATATGTTTTCTTACTTGGCATATGTAACTCTTTAGGTATTTACAATGATTAAAGTGTGAAAATTAATTGTAAGAAAAAGTTTATATTAGTTCAAGTTTGCTCTGTGTGGATGTATTGTTCTGTTCCAGTGATGTTCTATTACTAAACCTTGAAGGGAAAAGATATCACCTATGGGGTCAAAGCCTGTTCCCCAATGGTATCTGATGAAGCCTTTGCTGGAGGCATATATACCCCTCGAGTCCCAGCAAGTTTTCACCAAGGTGGTAGGACCCAGCGATCCATTGCACCACTTTGCATACCTTGTTTATTCCTTTAGCCTGCCATCCAGATAGTAAATATGCACTTGCTTTTTGCAATTCATCCATTGGGTTATTATGGAATCAAACCAATCAAGAGTTCTAGATTTTGACGGGTTATTCTTATTTGTTTTCATGTTGCTGTGCTCATGATTGCTGTATGAGATTTTTATAGACAACTGTGCCTAGGACCTTGAAATTCTATCACACCACATGTAGCCACTTATATATTTTCTTACTTGGCATATGTAACTCTTTAGGTATTTACAGCACCACTGGACACTATATGATTAAAGTGTGAAAATTAATCTTAAGAAGAAGTTTATATTAGTTCAAGTTTGCTCTGTGTGGATGTATTGTTCTGTTCCAGTGATGTTCTATTACTAAACCTTGAAGGGAAAAGATATCACCTATGGGGTCAAAGCCTGTTCCCCAATGGTATCTGCTGAAGCCTTTGCTGGAGGCATATATACCCCTCTGGTCCCAACAAGTTTTCACCAAGGTGGTAGGACCCAGCGATCCATTGCACCACTTTGCATACCTTGTTTTTTTGTGTAGCCTGCCATCCAGATAGTAAATATGCACTTGCTTTTTGTAATTCATCCATTGGGTTATTATGGAATCAAACTAATCAAGAGTTCTAGACTTTGACGGGTTCTTCTTATTTGTTTTCATGTTGCTGTTCTCATGATTGCTGTATGAGATTTTTATAGACAACTGTGCCTAGGGCCTTGAAGTTCTATCACACCACATGTAGCCACTTATATGTTTTCTTACTTGGCATATGTAACTCTTTAGGTATTTACAGCACCACTGGTCACTATATGATTAAAGTGAGAAAATTAATCTTAAGAAGAAGTTTATATTAGTTCAAGTTTGCTCTGTGTGGATGTAATGTTCTGTTCCAGTGATGTTCTATTACTAAACCTTGAAGGGAAAAGATATCATCTATGGGGTCAAAGCCTGTTCCCCAATGGTATCTGATGAAGCCTTTGCTGGAGGCATATATACCCCTCGAGTCCCAGCAAGTTTTCACCAAGGTGGTAGGACCCAGCGATCCATTGCACCACTTTGCATACCTTGTTTATTCGTGTAGCCTGCCATCCAGATAGTAAATATGCACTTGCTTTGTGCAATTCATCCATTGGGTTATTATGGAATCAAACTAATCAAGAGTTCTAGACTTTGACGGGTTCTTCTTATTTGTTTTCATGTTGCTGTATGAGATTTTTATAGACAACTATGCCTAGGGCCTTGAAGTTCTATCACTCCACATATAGCCACTTATATGTTTTCTTACTTGGCATATGTAACTCTTTAGGTATTTACAACGATTAAAGTGTGAAAATTAATTGTAAGAAAAAGTTTATATTAGTTCAAGTTTGCTCTGTGTGGATGTATTGTTCTGTTCCAGTGATGTTCTATTACTAAACCTTGAAGGGAAAAGATATCACCTATGGGGTCAAAGCCTGTTCCCCAATGGAATCTGATGAAGCCTTTGCTGGAGGCATATATACCCCTCGAGTCCCAGCAAGTTTTCACCAAGGTGGTAGGACCCAGCGATCCATTGCACCACTTTGCATACCTTGTTTATTTGTGTAGCCTGCCATCCAGATAGTAAATATGCACTTGCTTTTTGCAATTCATCCATTGGGTTATTATGGAATCAAACTAATCAAGAGTTCTAGACTTTGACGGGTTCTTCTTATTTGTTTTCATGTTGCTGTATGAGATTTTTATAGACAACTATGCCTAGGGCCTTGAAGTTCTATCACTCCACATATAGCCACTAATATGTTTTCTTACTTGGCATATGTAACTCTTTAGGTATTTACAACGATTAAAGTGTGAAAATTAATTGTAAGAAAAAGTTTATATTAGTTCAAGTTTGCTCTGTGTGGATGTATTGTTCTGTTCCAGTGATGTTCTATTACTAAACCTTGAAGGGAAAAGATATCACCTATGGGGTCAAAGCCTGTTCCCCAATGGTATCTGATGAAGCCTTTGCTGGAGGCATATATACCCCTCGAGTCCCAGCAAGTTTTCACCAAGGTGGTAGGACCCAGCGATCCATTGCACCACTTTGCATACCTTGTTTATTCGTGTAGCCTGCCATCCAGATAGTAAATATGCACTTGCTTTGTGCAATTCATCCATTGGGTTATTATGGAATCAAACTAATCAAGAGTTCTAGACTTTGACAAGTTCTTCTTATTTGCTTTCATATTACTGTTCTCATGATTGCTGTATGAGATTTTTATAGACAACTATGCCTAGGGCCTTGAAGTTCTATCACACCACATGTAGCCACTTATATGTTTTCTTACTTGGCATATGTAACTCTTTAGGTATTTAAAGTGTGACGATTAAAGTGTGAAAATTAATTGTAAGAAAAAGTTTATATTAGTTCAAGTTTGCTCTGTGTGGATGTATTTTTCTGTTCCAGTGATGTTCTATTACTAAACCTTGAAGGGAAAAGATATCACCTATGGGGTCAAAGCCTGTTCCCCAATGGTATCTGATGAAGCCTTTGCTGGAGGCATATATACCCCTCGAGTCCCAGCAAGTTTTCACAAAGGTGGTAGGACCCAGCGATCCATTGCACCACTTTGCATACCTTGTTTATTTGTGTAGCCTGCCATCCAGATAGTAAATATGCACTTGCTTTTTGCAATTCATCCATTGGGTTATTATGGAATCAAACTAATCAAGAGTTCTAGACTTTGACGGGTTCTTCTTATTTGTTTTCATGTTGCTGTTCTCATGATTGCTGTATGAGATTTTTATAGACAACTATGCCTAGGGCCTTGAAGTTCTATCACTCCACATATAGCCACTTATATGTTTTCTTACTTGGCATATGTAACTCTTTAGGTATTTACAGCACCGCTGGTCACTATATGATTAAAGTGTGAAAATTAATCTTAAGAAGAAGTTTATATTAGTTCAAGTTTGCTCTGTGTGGATGTATTGTTCTGTTCCAGTGATGTTCTATGACTAAACCTTGAAGGGAAAAGATATCACCTATGGGGTCAAAGCCTGTTCCCCAATGGTATCTGCTGAAGCCTTTGCTGGAGGCATATATACCCCTCGAGTCCCAGCAAGTTTTCACCAAGGTGGTAGGACCCAGCGATCCATTGCACCACTTTGCATACCTTGTTTATTCCTTTAGCCTGCCATCCAGATAGTAAATATGCACTTGCTTTTTGCAATTCATCCATTGGGTTATTATGGAATCAAACTAATCAAGAGTTCTAGACTTTGACGGGTTCTTCTTATTTGCTTTCATGTTGCTTTTCACATGATTGCTGTATGAGATTTTTATAGACAACTATGCCTAAGGTCTTGAAGTTCTATCACACAACATGTAGCCACTTATATGTTTTCTTACTTGGCATATGTAACTCTGTAGGTATTTACAACACCATTGGTCACTAGATGATAAAAGTGTGAAAATGAATCGTAAGAAGTTTACATTAGTTCAAGTTTGCTCTGTGTGGATGTATTGTTCTGTTCCAGTGATGTTCTATTACTAAACCTTGAAGGGAAAAGATATCACCTATGGGGTCAAAGCCTGTTCCCCAATGGTATCTGATGAAGTCTTTGCAAGAGACATGTATACCCCTCGGGTCCCAGTAAGTTTTCACCAAGGTGGTAGGACCCAGCGATCCATTTCGCCCCTTTGCATACCTTGTGTATTCGTGTAGCCTGCCCTCCAGATAATAAATATGCACTTGCTTTTTGCAATTCATCCATTGGGTTATTATGGAATCAAACTAATCAAGAGTTCTAGACTTTGACGAGTTCTTCTTATTTGCTTTCATATTACTGTTCTCATGATTGCTGTATGAGTTCCCTTTCAGTCGCTCACGTTCGACGTAACGTCGACGTGACGACGTAATTGGGATCACTTCAGGGAGCCCTATCAACTTCGAGTGTCTACAGAACGAGCCAATGAACGTTGGCGTGCTTGAATCGCGTCACGCGCCCCGCCCCGCCGCGCGGGTATAAACAGGAAGCGGGCGCACGCACACATTGTCTTTCACTTCGGAGCCGAGCTTTCGTGAGACTTCTGTCTACAAAGAGATTCAGCCCTTGAAGACTTCAAAGAGATCTACTCTCTGCCTACAGTGTTGGTGTGACGGCGCGATCAGCGGTGGCCGCGAGCATTGCAGCTCACAAACTGCTGTTTTCACAGCACTATTGTTCTGTGTTTGTGTGTGTGTGTGTCGGTTCGGTGGGCGTTTCCTTGTGTGTTTATTCACACCGCGGCTACCCCTGGGTGCCTCAGCACTGAGAGAGTATTTTTTCAACCTTTTTTATTTTTACTAAAAGAGCAACACAAGCGTGACCCTGCGTCTTTTTCAAGATGTCATTCCGCTTGTTCGTTTCTGGATGCCGTCGTTCCCTGGCGCCAGCAGATGGCCACAGCAGTTGCCTCTCGTGTTTGGGCATTCAACACGCTGAGGCAGCTTTTGTGGATAGTTCATGTTCCCATTGCGGGAATATGACTATCGCAGCGCTTAGATCGAGACTCGCTTACCTCAAGGGAGGTGCAGTCCCCTCGCCTATGCCCCGATCTAGTGTCTATTCTGCCCCGCAGAATAGACCTACTTCGCTGCATGACCAGGGTGATCTGAGGATTACCGTGAGGGCTTCCCCGTCGAGTCATCCTCCGCGGGCCCCTCACGCCTCACAAGCGCTGTCGCCATTGGGGCTCCTTAGTGAACGTCTTGGTCCTTCTCCGGAACGGCCAACCGTTTCCTTTGGGGCTCCGGCTGATGACCAGATGTCGATCGCAGCATCGGAGGGGGAGCTGTCCTCTGGAAATGACGACTCGGCTGCGTTGCCCCCCTCGGGGTGTGTAGCGTTGTCCGAGCCGGATCCGAGAAGGTCGGGCTTGCGTGGAATCCTCCACCACGTCCCGAAACTTCTCGGTTGGACGATTGGTTTCTCGGGGCGGGCCGTGCTGGTTCTCAGTGCGCCGCCCCGGTACCTTTCTTTCCGGAAGTGCATGAGGAGCTTTCTAGGACGTGGAAGGCACCGTATAGTGCCCGAAGTCGTTCTAGTGGCTCCTCACCCCTCGCCACCCTCGACGGCGGGGCAGCTAAGGGGTATGTGGATATCCCCCCGGTGGAGCGGGCCGTCGCGATGCAGCTGTGTCCGGCGTCCGCTTCCTCTTGGCGGGGTAATCCACGCCTCCCGTCCAAGGCCTGTAAGTTTTCGTCCAGTCTAACGGCGAGGGCTTACAAGGCCTGTGGACAGGCTGCTTCCGCCCTCCATGCCATGGCGCTCTTGCAGGTCCACCAGGCCCAGGCGCTCATGGACATGAACGAGGGTGGTTCTGACCCAGAGCTCCTCCGGGAGCTCCGTGTGGCAACCGACCTCGCCCTCCGGGCGACGAAGGAAACCGCACGTTCTGTCGGTCAGGCGATGTCCACCTTGGTGGTCCAGGAGCGCCACCTTTGGCTCAACCTGGCGGATATGAGGGACACCGATAAATATCGGTTCCTGGATGCCCCTCTTTCCCAGGTTGGGTTGTTCGGCGACGCGGTCGAGAGCTTTGCCCAACAGTTCTCGGCCGCACAGAAGCAGACGGAGGCCATCCGGCACATCCTGCCCCGGCGGACCGCTGCTGCTCCCACCCGTCCGCCGGCCGCAGACCCTCCGTCTACTCGTCGCCGAGGTCGGCCTTCTGCGGCGTCCTCCGCTCCCGCTAAGCCCCAGCAGCAGCAGCAACCATCCAGGCCTCAGCGCGGAGCAAGCCGTAGGAAGTAGACCCCGCCCGTCCAGGCCGCTGCCAAACCAGGAGGCAAGCGACGGTGCAAACGACCCTGAGACGGGCGGCCCGGAGGTGGATCAAGTTGCTCTTCAGGAGATGGCGAAGGCGCCACTCCTTCCCCCGGTGGAGGGCCGGGCGGAGAATCTTTTGTTTCCTTTTCTTTTTGTTCCACCTCTGGGCCCCAAGAGGGCGCGCTTGGCAGTCGACGACGCCGCCATGCCTTGTCACTCCCGAGCCCCTCTTTCATCGCCAGTGAGCAGCAGTGGCTGTGTTCCGGACGTGCTCTCGCCTCCTCACACTCACTCTGCCCTTCGACGGAAGCAGGTATGTGCTGCACCACACACTCAGACCCCACTTCGGGCCGCTGTGCCGTCCGAGTCAGGTCCCTGCATTCCGCCGCGCTGCCCCACCCCGGGTACGTCTGTGGTGCCGTTAGTCCCGCTTGCTCGGTCTCTGGGAGCCTGGTTAACGCTTCCCAGCCCGTCTCGCTGGCTCATCCGTACCATCAGACTCGGCTATGCGATTCAGTTCGCCCGGCGCCCCCCTGCTTTCAAGGGCATCCTGTTCACCCGTGTTCTGGCGGACAATGCCCCTGTGCTCAGGGCAGAGATCGCAGTCCTACTGGCGAAGGACGCGATCGAGCCGGTCCCTCCAGCCGATATGAAGACCGGCTTCTACAGCCCGTACTTCATTGTACCCAAGAAAGGTGGTGGGTTACGACCAATCTTGGACCTGCGCGTCCTGAACCGGTCCCTTCACAGGCTACCGTTCAAGATGCTTACGCAGAAACGCATTTTCAAATGCATCCGTCCCCAAGATTGGTTTGCAGCGATCGACCTGAAGGACGCGTACTTTCATGTCTCGATTCTCCCTCGACACAGACCGTTTCTCCGCTTTGCGTTCGAGGGACGGGCATATCAGTACAAGGTCTTACCCTTCGGGCTGGCCCTGTCGCCCCGCGTCTTCACGAAAGTCGCGGAGGCGGCCATTGCTCCCATGTGCGAGCGTGGTGTTCGCATCCTCAACTACCTCGACGACTGGCTTATTCTGGCCCAGTCGAGAGAGCAGTTGTGCGAACACAGGGACATGGTGCTCAGTCACCTCAGCCACCTAGGGCTTCGGGTCAACTGGGAAAAGAGCAAACTCACCCCCGGGCAGAGGATCTCTTTTCTTGGTATGGAGTTGGACTCGATCAACATGACAGCGCGCCTCACCGAGGCCCGTGTCCAGTCAGTGTTGAACTGCGTGAGCACGCTCAGACGCAGAACAGCGGCACCACTGAAACTGTTTCAGAGGCTCCTGGGGCATATGGCATCTGCAGCCGCGGTTACGCCGCTCGGATTGCTTCATATGAGGCCGCTCCAACACTGGCTCCACGATCGAGTCCCGAGATGGGCGTGGCAGAGCGGCTCGTGCCGGGTCCAAGTGACTCCGCACTGTCGCCAAACTCTCAGCTTGTGGTCGGACCCTTCCTTCCTGCGGGCAGGTGTTCCCCTGGAACAAGTGTCCAGGCACTCTGTGGTCTCCACGGATGCCTCTACCACCGGCTGGGGGGCCACGTACAACGGGCATGCAGCTTCAGGTCTGTGGACGGGGCCTCAACTGCATTGGCACATCAACTGCCTCGAGTTGTTAGCAGTACGTCTTGCACTGAGCCGTTTCAAAACGCTGCTACTAGGCAAGCACGTACTGGTCCGTACGGACAGCACTGCGACCGTTGCGTACATCAACCGCCAAGGTGGTCTACGTTCCCGCCGCATGTCACAACTCGCCCGCCATCTCCTCCTCTGGAGTCAGAAGCATCTGAGGTCGCTTCGTGCCATTTACATTCCGGGCCTGCTCAACCGTGCAGCCGACGAGCTCTCACGGCAGCAGGTGCTACCGGGAGAATGGCGACTCCATCCCCAGGTGGTCCAGCTGATTTTCAGGCGCTTCGGGACCGCTCAGGTAGATCTGTTTGCCGCCCCGGACACGTCTCATTGCCAGTTGTTCTATTCTCTGACCGAGGGGACCCTCGGCACGGATGCTCTGGCACACAGCTGGCCCCGGGGCCTTCGCAAGTATGCGTTTCCCCCAGTGAGCCTTCTTGCACAGACCTTGTGCAAAGTCAGGGAGGACGAGGAGCAGGTCTTGTTAGTTGCGCCGTATTGGCCCAACCGGACCTGGTTCCCGGAACTAGTGCTCCTCGCGACAGCCCCTCCCTGGCCCATTCCTCTGAGAGAAGACCTGCTCTCTCAGAGACGGGGCACCTTATGGCACCCGCGTCCAGACCTCTGGAAACTCCATGTCTGGTCCCTGGACGGGACGCGGAGGTTCTAGGTGACCTACCCCCTGCGGTAGTTGACACCATCACTTCCGCTAGAGCCCCCTCTACGAGGCGCCTCTATGCGTTGAAGTGGAACCTGTTCGTTGACTGGTGCTCCTCTCACGAGGAGAACCCCCGATCTTGCTCGATCAGAGCCGTGCTTTCCTTCCTGCAAGAAGGGCTGGAGCGAAGGCTGTCTCCCTCCACCCTTAAAGTGTATGTTGCCGCTATTGCCGCACATCACGATGCTGTTGATGGTAAGTCTTTGGGAAAGCATGACCTGATCGTCAGGTTCCTGAGGGGAGTTAGGACCTTTAGGCTCTTCGTGGGACCTCGGCCCATTCAAATAAGTTGCCATATGACGCATAGGCTGTACAAGGGATCGTAGGCTACATTTGGATCCATTTTCGCACTTAAATAAGTTGCGAGTTGGCGCTTTTCGCCTAAGTCCGTTTATTTCACCAGATTGCGCAATAGGCCCCGTGGGGACACCTCTGGGGGCGCTGTTGAGCTGTGCTGAGGGGACAATCCCACGGACAGCCATTTTTGTCCACCTGGCTGCCCATTCTTCACCGTTTTGTCCACGCAGCGCCGAAACGTCCACCTAGCAGCCTATTCTTCACCGATTCGCCCACGGGGCGCCTAAACGTCACCCAAGTGCCTACCCTTCGCCGTAGTCTTCCTCACGTCCCGAGGACAGCCTATTCGTCCACCTAAGTGCCTATTCTTCATCAATATGTCCACGAAGTGACTAAAGTGCCACCTAAGTGCCTACTCTTCACCGTAGTCTTCCTCTCGTCCCACGAACAGCCTATTCGTCCACCTAGGTGCCTATTTTTCACCAATTCGTCCACGGAGCGCCTAAACGTCCCCTAAGTGCCTACCCTTCGCCGTAGTCTTCCTCACGTCCCGAGGACAGCCTATTCGTCCACCTAAGTGCCAATTTTTCACCAATTCGTCCACGGAGCGCCTAAACGTCCCCTAAGTGACCACTCTTCACCGTAGTCTTCCTCACGTCCCACGAACGGCCTTTTCGTCCACCTAAGTGCCTATTCTTCATTAACTCGTCCAAACTGACTACTCTTCATCGTAGTCTTCCTCTCGGCCCACGAGCAGCCTATTTGTCCACCTAACAGCTTAGTTTTCACCAGTTCGTCCCAGGGGCCCCAAACTCGGCATCCTGGTAGCCTAGGGGCCCCACTGCCACATATCAGGAGGACAGGTCTCTAGAGTGCAGGGAAAAAATTTGCAACCACCTAGGCCCCTGAAACCCGGGATCCTGAACCGGGGGCCCCTGGACTACCACCGTGTCAAATTTGGAGCCCCTGCGACCTTTTGACCCCTGCTTTCCAGACATCCGTCCTGCAACCTATTTGACGTAGGCTGTTCGTGGACAATTGGGCCAATTAAGCACGAAAACGGGTCCGAGGGGCCCCAAACTTCGCATGCTGGTGGCCTAGCGGCCCCACTGCCACATATCAGGAGGACGGGTCTCTAGAGTGCAGGGAAAATTTTAACACCCACCTAGGACCCTGAAACCCAGGATCCTGAACCGGGGGCCCCTGGACTACCACCGTGTCAAATTTGGAGCCCCTGCGACCTTTTGAACCCTGCCAAACGGACCTTTTGGTCCGTTGTCCACGAACCACCTATGAAAACGCATGCAATAAGTTGCACGTGTCCTCGGCTACTGTTCGGCCCCCGGGGGTCCGAGGGGCCCCAAACTCCGCATCCTGGTAGCCCAGGGTCCCCTCTGCCACATACTAGGAGGACGAGTCCCTAGAGCAAAGGGAATTTTTTTGGGCCTGCTTTGTCAAAATCTCTCACAAAGGCCTCTTGCGCTCATAGACAGAGAGACAGGGCACAATGAAAAGAGAGGCTAGGGTTAAGAAAAAAACTCGGGGCCCACCTAGGACCCTGAAACACAGGATCCTGAACCGGGGGCCCCTGGACTACCACCCTGTCAAATTTGGAGCCCCTGCGACCTTTTGAACCCTGCCAAACGGACCTTTTGGTCCGCTGTCCACGAACCACCTATGAAAACGCATGCAATAAGTTGCAAGTGTCCTCGGCTACTGATCGCCCCCCGGGGGTCCGAGGGGCCCCAAACTCCGCATCCTGGTAGCCCAGGGTCCCCTCTGCCACAACCTAGGAGGACGAGTCCCTAGAGCAAAGGGAATTTTTTTGGGCCTGCTTTGTCAAAATCTCTCACAAAGGCCTCTTGCGCTCATAGACAGAGAGACAGGGCACAATGAAAAGAGAGGCTAGGGTTAAGAAAAAAACTCGGGGCCCACCTAGGACCCTGAAACCCAGGATCCTGAACCGGGGGCCCCTGGACTACCACCGTGTCAAATTTGGAGCCCCTGCGACCTTTTGACCCCTGCTTTCCAGACGTCCGTCCTGCAACCTATTTGATGTAGGCTGTTCGTGGACAATTGGGCCAATTAAGCACGAAAACGGGTCCGAGGGGCCCCAAACTTCGCATGCTGGTAGCCTAGGGGCCCCACTGCCACCTATCAGGAGGACGGGTCTCTAGAGTGCAGGGAAAATTTTAACACCCACCTTGGACCCTGAAACCCAGGATCCTGAACCGGGGGCCCCTGGACTACCACCGTGTCAAATTTGGAGCCCCTGCGACCTTTTGACCCCTGCCAAACGGACCTTTTGTTCCGCTGTCCACGAACCACCTATGAAAACGCATGCAATAAGTTGCACGTGTCCTCGGCTACTGTTCGGCCCCCGGGGGTCCGAGGGGCCCCAAACTCCGCATCCTGGTAGCCCAGGGTCCCCTCTGCCACAACCTAGGAGAACGAGTCCCTAGAGCAAAGGGAATTTTTTTGGGCCTGCTTTGTCAAAATCTCTCACAAAGGCCTCTTGCGCTCATAGACAGAGAGACAGGGCACAATGAAAAGAGAGGCTAGGGTTAAGAAAAAAACTCGGGGCCCACCTAGGACCCTGAAACCCAGGATCCTGAACCGGGGGCCCCTGGACTACCACCGTGTCAAATTTGGAGCCCCTGTGACCTTTTGACCCCTGCCAAACGGACCTTTTGGTCCGCTGTCCCACGAACCACCTATGAAAACGCATGCAATAAGTTGCACGTGTCCTCGGCTACTGATCGGCCCCCGGGGGTCCGAGGGGCCCCAAACTCTGCATCCTGGTAGCCCAGGGTCCCCTCTGCCACAACCTAGGAGGACGAGTCCCTAGAGCAAAGGGAATTTTTTTGGGCCTGCTTTGTCAAAATCTCTCACAAAGGCCTCTTGCGCTCATAGACAGAGAGACAGGGCACAATGAAAAGAGAGGCTAGGGTTAAGAAAAAAACTCGGGGCCCACCTAGGACCCTGAAACCCAGGATCCTGAACCGGGGGCCCCTGGACTACCACCGTGTCAAATTTGGAGCCCCTGCGACCTTTTGACCCCTGCTTTCCAGACGTCCGTCCTGCAACCTATTTGATGTAGGCTGTTCGTGGACAATTGGGCCAATTAAGCACGAAAACGGGTCCGAGGGGCCCCAAACTTCGCATGCTGGTAGCCTAGGGGCCCCACTGCCACCTATCAGGAGGACGGGTCTCTAGAGTGCAGGGAAAATTTTAACACCCACCTTGGACCCTGAAACCCAGGATCCTGAACCGGGGGCCCCTGGACTACCACCGTGTCAAATTTGGAGCCCCTGCGACCTTTTGACCCCTGCCAAACGGACCTTTTGTTCCGCTGTCCACGAACCACCTATGAAAACGCATGCAATAAGTTGCACGTGTCCTCGGCTACTGTTCGGCCCCCGGGGGTCCGAGGGGCCCCAAACTCCGCATCCTGGTAGCCCAGGGTCCCCTCTGCCACAACCTAGGAGAACGAGTCCCTAGAGCAAAGGGAATTTTTTTGGGCCTGCTTTGTCAAAATCTCTCACAAAGGCCTCTTGCGCTCATAGACAGAGAGACAGGGCACAATGAAAAGAGAGGCTAGGGTTAAGAAAAAAACTCGGGGCCCACCTAGGACCCTGAAACCCAGGATCCTGAACCGGGGGCCCCTGGACTACCACCGTGTCAAATTTGGAGCCCCTGTGACCTTTTGACCCCTGCCAAACGGACCTTTTGGTCCGCTGTCCCACGAACCACCTATGAAAACGCATGCAATAAGTTGCACGTGTCCTCGGCTACTGATCGGCCCCCGGGGGTCCGAGGGGCCCCAAACTCCGCATCCTGGTAGCCCAGGGTCCCCTCTGCCACAACCTAGGAGGACGAGTCCCTAGAGCAAAGGGAATTTTTTTGGGCCTGCTTTGTCAAAATCTCTCACAAAGGCCTCTTGCGCTCATAGACAGAGAGACAGGGCACAATGAAAAGAGAGGCTAGGGTTAAGAAAAAAACTCGGGGCCCACCTAGGACCCTGAAACCCAGGATCCTGAACCGGGGGCCCCTGGACTACCACCGTGTCAAATTTGGAGCCCCTGCGACCTTTTGACCCCTGCTTTCCAGACGTCCGTCCTGCAACCTATTTGATGTAGGCTGTTCGTGGACAATTGGGCCAATTAAGCACGAAAACGGGTCCGAGGGGCCCCAAACTTCGCATGCTGGTAGCCTAGGGGCCCCACTGCCACCTATCAGGAGGACGGGTCTCTAGAGTGCAGGGAAAATTTTAACACCCACCTTGGACCCTGAAACCCAGGATCCTGAACCGGGGGCCCCTGGACTACCACCGTGTCAAATTTGGAGCCCCTGCGACCTTTTGACCCCTGCCAAACGGACCTTTTGTTCCGCTGTCCACGAACCACCTATGAAAACGCATGCAATAAGTTGCACGTGTCCTCAGCTACTGTTCGGCCCCCGGGGGTCCGAGGGGCCCCAAACTCCGCATCCTGGTAGCCCAGGGTCCCCTCTGCCACAACCTAGGAGAACGAGTCCCTAGAGCAAAGGGAATTTTTTTGGGCCTGCTTTGTCAAAATCTCTCACAAAGGCCTCTTGCGCTCATAGACAGAGAGACAGGGCACAATGAAAAGAGAGGCTAGGGTTAAGAAAAAAACTCGGGGCCCACCTAGGACCCTGAAACCCAGGATCCTGAACCGGGGGCCCCTGGACTACCACCGTGTCAAATTTGGAGCCCCTGTGACCTTTTGACCCCTGCCAAACGGACCTTTTGGTCCGCTGTCCCACGAACCACCTATGAAAACGCATGCAATAAGTTGCACGTGTCCTCGGCTACTGATCGGCCCCCGGGGGTCCGAGGGGCCCCAAACTCCGCATCCTGGTAGCCCAGGGTCCCCTCTGCCACAACCTAGGAGGACGAGTCCCTAGAGCAAAGGGAATTTTTTTGGGCCTGCTTTGTCAAAATCTCTCACAAAGGCCTCTTGCGCTCATAGACAGAGAGACAGGGCACAATGAAAAGAGAGGCTAGGGTTAAGAAAAAAACTCGGGGCCCACCTAGGACCCTGAAACCCAGGATCCTGAACAGGGGGCCCCTGGACTACCACCGTGTCAAATTTGGAGCCCCTGCGACCTTTTGACCCCTGCCAAACGGACCTTTTGGTCCGCTGTCCCACGAACCACCTATGAAAACGCATGCAATAAGTTGCACGTGTTGTCGGCTACTGTTCGGCCCCCGGGGGTCCGAGGGGCCCCAAACTCCGCATCCTGGTAGCCCAGGGTCCCCTCTGCCACAACCTCGGAGGACGAGTCCCTAGAGCAAAGGGAATTTTTTTGGGCCTGCTTTGTCAAAATCTCTCACAAAGGCCTCTTGCACTCATAGACAGAGAGACAGGGCACAATGAAAAGAGAGGCTAGGGTTAAGAAAAAAACTCGGGGCCCACCTAGGACCCTGAAACCCAGGATCCTGAACCGGGGGCCCCTGGACTACCACCGTGTCAAATTTGGAGCCCCTGCGACCTTTTGACCCCTGCTTTCCAGACGTCCGTCCTGCAACCTATTTGATGTAGGCTGTTCGTGGACAATTGGGCCAATTAAGCACGAAAACGGGTCCGAGGGGCCCCAAACTTCGCATGCTGGTAGCCTAGGGGCCCCACTGCCACCTATCAGGAGGACGGGTCTCTAGAGTGCAGGGAAAATTTTAACACCCACCTAGGACCCTGAAACCCAGGATCCTGAACCGGGGGCCCCTGGACTACCACCGTGTCAAATTTGGAGCCCCTGCGACCTTTTGACCCCTGCCAAACGGACCTTTTGGACCACTGTCCATGAACCACCTATGAAAACGCATGCAATAAGTTGCACGGCAGTTTGGTGGCACTTTAGGCACTTCGTGGACATAGTAATGAGGAATAGGCAGTTAGGTGGCACTTTAGGCACTTCGTGGACATAGTAATGAGGAATAGGAAGTTAGGTGGCACCTTAGGCACTTCGTGGACATGGGAATAGGCACTTAGGTGGCACTTTAGGCACTTCGTGGACGAATTGATGAAAAATAGGCACTTAGGTGGACGAATAGGCTGTTCGTGGGACGAGAGGAAGACTACGGTGAAGAGTAGGCACTTAGGTGGCACTTTAGGCACTTCGTGGACATGGATTAGGGAACCTGGCCCCCTAGTGGTGGCCACCTAGGAGCCTATGTGCCACCTCGGTTCAATTAACGAATTATTAGGGAAAACCATTCATATAAGTTGGACGTAGGATCCGGAATGGTGCCTTTGTATCCCTTCGTACAACTAATTCGCCATATGGCAACTTATATGAACTAAGAATTGTCCACAGACTGCCTATTTTCCCTAATTTGCTTAATTCTGGAACCTCGTACCCATTTACAGCTTAAAAGGTAGCCCGTGGACAAGAGTCACTAAGCGCTGCGCGGCGCCCCCTAATAATTTTTTGGCCCCCAAACAACGCCCATGGTTCGATGCGGCCTAGCCCCCTGAGGCGGCAGACGGTGGTCCCGTCTACCAAGACCCTCCAGGGACCACGCAACGGGGCAAAATTGCCCTAAAAATGCTTTTCCCCCTGCCACCTCAACTAAGTTACAGGTGGGATCAAGTCCAGCCTGTACCTTATTCGACCGGCCTCTAGGCTGTCTGTGGACAATTACATTAAAAGGTCATATTTCATAAATGCACTGGTTATATGTGGTCAAACCTACTGTACACCACTCAGGGGACACACCACAACACACTGATGTACATTACAGCCATCAATTTTGCAAAATTAGCATAAAATTCAACTGCCCACAGACAGCATATAGGGGCTCTGTCGAATAAGTTACAGGTGGGATCTTTTGGTTAAAGTCCCGCCTGTAACTTATTCGACAGAGCCCCTATATGCTGTCTGTGGACATTACATTTAAAGGTCATATTTCATAACTACAGTGCTTTTATGAGGTCAAACCTACTGTACACCACTCAGGGGACACACCACGACACACTGATGTACATTACAGTTATTAATTATGCATAATTTGCATAAAATTCAACTGTTTAGACTTAGACATTTTCAGCGGTTGAATCCCTGTAACCAATTGGGATTTCAGCATATGTGCTGAAGGCCAAAATTCCTTACAGGTATTCAACCGCTGAAAATGTCTAAGTCGAAACTCAGCATCCCACCTGCAAGTTATTCGACGGAGCCCCTGTGCGCTGTCCGTGGACATTACATTAAAGGTCATATTTCATAAATAAAAGTGGTCAGTGGTGGTCAAACCTACTGGACAGCCCTCAGGGGACACAGCACAACGAACTGGTGGACATTTAACCCATTAATTGTGCAAAATTAGCATAAAATATCACTGTCCACAGACAGCATATATGGGCTCCGTCGAATAAGTTACAGGTGGGATCTTTTGGTTTAAGTCCCGCCTGTAACTTATTCGACAGAGCCCCTATATGCTGTCTGTGGACATTGCATTAAAAGGTCATATTTCATAACTACAGTGCTTTTATGTGGTCAAACCTACTGTACACCACTCAGGGGACACACCACAACACACTGATGTACATTACAGCCATTAATTATGCATAATTTGCATAAAAATCAACTGTCCACAGACTGCCATAGGAGCTACGTCAAATAAGTTACAGGTGGGATATGAGTTTCAGGGTAAATACGTGTGATTATTAGGGATGACGGTGAGTAACTTATTAAGCTACAGGTGGGATGCCAGTACATCAAAAGGTCATATTTCATAAATGCAGTGCTTTTATGTGGTCAAACCTACTGTACACCACTCAGGGGACACACCACAACACACTGATGTACATTACAGTTATTAATTATGCATAATTTGCATACAATTCAACTGTCCACAGACAGCATATGTGGGCTCCGTCGAATAAGTTACAGGGGGGATGACTTGGTTAAAGTCCCGTCTGTAACTTATTCGACAGAGCCCCTATATGCTGTCTGTGGACATTACATTTAAAGGTCATATTTCATAACTACAGTGCTTTTATGTGGTCAAACCTACTGTACACCACTCAGGGGACACACCACAACACACTGATGTACATTACAGTTATTAATTATGCATAATTTGCATAAAATTCAACTGTCCACAGACAGCATATAGGAGCTCCGTCAAATAAGTTACAGGTGGGATCTTTTGGTTTAAGTCCCGCCTGTAACTTATTCGACAGAGCCCCTATATGCTGTCTGTGGACATTACATTTAAAGGTCATATTTCATAACTACAGTGCTTTTATGTGGTCAAACCTACTGTACACCACTCAGGGGACACACCACAACACACCGATGTACATTACAGTTATTAATTTTGCAAAATTTGCATACAATTCAACTGCCCACAGACAGCATATAGGAGCTCCGTCAAATAAGTTACAGGTGGGATCTTTTGGTTTAAGTCCCGCCTGTAACTTATTCGACAGAGCCCCTATATGCTGTCTGTGGACATTGCATTAAAAGGTCATATTTCATAACTACAGTGCTTTTATGTGGTCAAACCTACTGTACACCACTCAGGGGACACACCACAACACACCGATGTACATTACAGTTATTAATTTTGCAAAATTAGCATACAATTCAACTGTCCACAGACAGCATATAGGAGCTCCGTCAAATAAGTTACAGGTGGGATCTTTTGGTTTAAGTCCCGCCTGTAACTTATTCGACGGAGCGCCTATATGCTGTCCCTGGACGTTGCATTAAAAGGTCATATTTCATAAATACAGTGCTTTTATGTGGTCAAACCTACTGTACACCACTCAGGGGACACACCACAACACACTGATGTACATTACAGTTATTGATTATGCACAATTAGCATACAATTCAACTGTCCACAGACAGCATATAGGATCTCCGTCAAATAAGTTACAGGTGGGATCTTTTGGTTTAAGTCCCGCCTGTAACTTATTCGACGGAGCGCCTATATGCTGTCTGTGGACGTTGCATTAAAAGGTCATATTTCATAAATACAGTGCTTTTATGTGGTCAAACCTACTGTACACCACTCAGGGGACACACCACAACACACTGATGTACATTACAGTTATTGATTATGCACAATTAGCATACAATTCAACTGTCCACAGACAGCATATAGGAGCTCCGTCAAATAAGTTACAGGTGGGATCTTTTGGTTTAAGTCCCGTCTGTAACTTATTCGACGGAGCGCCTATATGCTGTCTGTGGACGTTGCATTAAAAGGTCATATTTCATAACTACAGCTCTTTTATGTGGTCAAACCTACTGTACACCACTCAGGGGACACACCACAACACACCGATGTACATTACAGTTATTAATTATGCATAATTTGCATAAAATTCAACTGTTTAGACTTAGACATTTTCAGCGGTTGAATCCCTGTAACCAATTGGGGATTTCAGCATATGTGCTGAAGGCCAAAATTCCTTACAGGGATTCAACCGCTGAAAATGTCTAAGTCGAAACTCAGCATCCCACCTGCAAGTTATTCGACGGAGCCCCTGTGCGCTGTCCGTGGACATTACATTAAAGGTCATATTTCATAAATAAAAGTGGTCAGTGGTGGTCAAACCTACTGGACAGCCCTCAGGGGACACAGCACAACGCACTGGTGGACATTTAACCCATTAATTGTGCAAAATTAGCATAAAATATCACTGTCCACAGACAGCATATATGGGCTCCGTCGAATAAGTTACAGGTGGGATGACTTGGTTAAAGTCCCGTCTGTAACTTATTCGACAGAGCCCCTATATGCTGTCTGTGGACATTACATTAAAAGGTCATATTTCATAACTACAGTGCTTTTATGAGGTCAAACCTACTGTACACCACTCAGGGGACACACCACAACACACTGATGTACATTACAGCCATTAATTATGCATAATTTGCATCAAATTCAGCTGTCCACAAACAGCATATAAGGGCTCTGTCGAATAAGTTACAGACGGGATGCTGTTTTCAACTTAGACATTTTCAGCGGGTGAATCCCTGTAACGAATTGGGGATTTCACCAGATCTGGTGAAGGCCAGTGAGTAACTTATTAAGTTACAGGTGGGATACTGAGTATATTAATGGGTCATATTTCATATAGACAGTGATTGTATGAGGTGAAACCTACTGTACACCACTCAGGGGACATAACCCCACACACTGATGTACATTACAGCCATTAATTATGCATAATTTGCATAAAATTCAACTGTCCACAGACAGCATATATGGGCTCTGTCGAATAAGTTACAGGTGGGATGTGAGTTTTAAGGTAAATACGTGTGATTTTTAGGGAGGACGGTGAGTAACTTATTAAGCTACAGGTGGGATGCCAGTACATCAAAAGGTCATATTTCATAAATACAGTGTTTTATGAGGTGAAACCAACTGTACACAACTTAGAGGACACAATGCAACAATCTGATGTACATGTTCTGTGGGGTAGTGGTCAGTGTGGACTTTTTTTTTTGGGTTTGGGCCCTTTGCTCATCAGGATATGGGTTCTAACCCAGCCGGGACCATGTTATGGGACCACCCTGATGTTATGAATGATTTGTCCACATTAAAACTATTTTGAGAGTGACAATAAGGAGTACCTTTCAAATAAGTTAACGGTTGGATCAATGTTTGTACTTTTTGATTGGGAAATATATGCTGTACATGTACAGTATATATGTCCCTATCCAATAGGTTACTTATGTACTTAATTACTCAAGATGTTCTGTGTGCTTACAACATAGATGGAGGCAATGTAATTAAAGCATTGCCTGTCTGTGGACAATACTCACAAATGTTGTCCAAAGTGTAAAAGATTTAGTAAAAAATTTAGCCAGTTTTCCACATGTTCCATGGGGTAGTGGTCAGTGCGGACTTTTTTTTTTGTTTGGGCCCTTTGCTCACCAGGACATGGGTTCTAACCCAGCCGGGACCATGTTATGGGACCACCCTGATGTTATGAATGATTTGTCCACATTAAAACTATTTTGAGAGTGACAATAAGGAGTACCTTTCAAATAAGTTAACGGTTGGATCAATGTTTGTACTTTTGGACTGGGACATATATGCTGTACATGTACAGTATATATGTCCCTATCCAATAGGTTACTTATGTACTTAATTACTCAAGATGTTCTGTGTGCTTACAACATAGATGGAGGCAATGTAATTAAAGCATTGCCTGCCTGTGGACAATACTCACAAATGTTGTCCAAAGTGTAAAAGATTAAGTAAAAAATTTAGTCTGATTTTCACATGTTCTGTGGGGTAGTGGTCAGTGTGGACTTTTTTTTTGGTTTGGGCCCTTTGCTCACCAGGACATGTGTTCTAACCCAGCCGGGACCATGTTATGGGACCACCCTGATGTTATGAATGATTTGTCCACATTAAAACTATTTTGATAGTGACAATACTTAATTCAAATGAAAAAAAAAGATTATTTGGCTTACCCCATTGGCAGATAATTTGGCTTGTTTTAAGCAAAAATGACTTAAATTAATTTATTTTTTTATCTTAAAACAAAATATAATTTCTTATGTCATTTTACTTCTCTAGTAAATGCTTCTTGATTCAAGAATTTTTAGATATTTGGACTGGAAACAAGACAAAAACACTGAGTAAGAAAAGCATTTTTTTGCAGTGCATATACTGTACAATACAATAGTGATATACCCATTAATGTATGAAGAGTTCAGATGCAAAAGCCTCTAAATGCCATTTGAAATTTTCTTATAGAATGATCATTTTTATCAAGCTTGTATATTTTTCAGTAATTTCACTTAAATGATAATTAATAGATAATCTTCATTGCCATTTAAGTGAAATTATTGAATTTAAGTATACAAGCTTGATAAAAATGATCATTCTATAAGAAAATTTCAGATGGCATTTAGAGGCTTTTGCATCTGAACTCTTCGTATATTAATGGTTTATGAATGATTATTTAACTGTTTACTAATGCCTAATTAATGATGAATAATGTACAGTTATTATAAAGTGTTACCTCACCACAGAAGTTACCTGGGAATTTTGTCAAAGACCTATAATAAGTCAAGTTTATTTATATAGCGCTTTTCACAACATAGGTTGCATCAAAGCAGCTTCACAGTAATAAATTAAAACAATACATCAATGTTTATATAAGTGACTATGATGCATTTAACCAACAATAATAAAAGGACAAAAATGACAGACAAAATTTTAACACAGCAAACAAGTTTTATTACAAAGCCAAATCACACACGCACACACACACACACACACACACACACACACACACACACACACACTAATTACTTTTATTATTAATTTTACTTTTATTATTATTGAAGTATATAACCAAAAAAAGACCAAAAAATATTTAAGAAAAAAATGAAAAAATTAAATGACACAACGGTCAATCTGGGGGAGGGACAGGGGGATTAAAAACGCCTATTTTTTCTCCTTGCATTTCTTAATTGCCCGCTTAACCCTGGCTCTGGCTGTCTTTTGTGTGTTAATTTTCTTTAAGTGAGAAACTTTTATCGGGGAAATGCGGCGCGGGCGAAGTATCCTCTTTTGTTTTGATGATTTTAAAGGAGTAACTACAACAACTGGGGATTTCAAGACGACGTCTGGTGAAGTTTTCTTCTGGCCTTGTGCGCTTCCGGGCACCTCTTCTTCACCCTTCCAAAGAAAATACATGGTGAAGGATTGATCATCATTGTGCCAATAAATACGGCATTATAGACTCAGTACGTTTACAGGATATCAATTTACCTGGCTGGTTTTGGGACTCGTGTCATCTGTGGTGTCGCTAGATGTTTCCTCAGAGGACCCCCCTGTTGTCTTTGCCCTCTTATGTTGTGTTTCCTCCTCAGGGCCACGGCGCCTCCGCTTAACACCAACCACAGTGTTGTCCTCACCTAACAGCGCAGCCTCAAATAACTTACGGTGCTCCAGAGCCTGCTTGGCGGACAAGTTCGTTACATAGAACTTGTCCGCCGTCTGGACATCGTGGCACATAAATTTAGAGACCTTCAGTCGGTCGTCCTCAGAATGAGTGAATTTGGCCTAGAAATAGAGAGAAAGAAGGAGAAAACGAAAGCAGTTTGAGGAGACAACACCTTACTGAATGTCTCTGAAATATGCCCCCTTACGAGAGAAAACACTTACATGGCTCGCGATAGAGGTTCTCATATCTGTGAAATTTGGGTTGCCGGGGAGGCCCATTGACTTCCACGCATCCCTAAAATATGTGACTAGTTTCTTGCAGACGTTGGAAGTTGATGTAAAAAAAAAAAATTTTGCAGAACTGCCACCCGGAAGTCTTCTTCTAATTTTCAAGAAGCGCAGCATCCAGTCATACTCCTCTTTGGTAACTGCAATCTGTGCCGGGCCAAATGCCTGGTTTGTCTTGTGTAACTGTATCTGTTGACACACACACACACACACACACACACACACACACACACACACACACACACACAGACACACAAAAGAAAAACACAGACAAAAAAAAAAGAGCAAATCAGAACATAGATCAAACAAATTAAGGTCACCTGATGCATAAAAAGGAAGCGCAATACACTCACGTTGATCAGGAACACATTTTCGGTTGTGCATTCTTGGGCCTCCTCTACCTCGCTGATCGTCATATTTTGGTACACCCCCCCTCTGTGACCATAAAGGGCTGCCAAATATGCAGAAAGGTGACCATAAAACTCCCACTGCAAGGAGGTCGTGGCCACGTCACTTTCGAGCTGGGCTATAAACAACACAGAGCACAATCTCAGGGTTCATGTTGAACATTTCTTATGCATTTTACAATATGTCAGTACAATGAGTTAAATGGAGGGGGGACTTACACAGAATTTTGGGGATGGCCTGCTTGGCCTGGCTCTGGCACTGCAGAATTGTCACCTTGCTGAGCACCCTTTGCTCTTTTCCAGTTTTTACTGCCGTCCGGTGCATGGCAACCTTTCTCTTTAGAGATTTTTTGACACTCTGCATCTCCCTGCGGAGACCAATTAGCACCGTCTTCGAAAGACGGCAGGAAGGTGGAGGTGTTTCACTAATGAAATTTATGAATTGAGACACGTTCTGGACATAGTAATCTATGGTTGTCTCTTTCATTAGGGACTTGCGCAGGGAGCTGACCCACCTGCACACAAACAAATCAAGAGGCTTGAATATGCCCTCTATAAACACTCATTTTCATTATTATATTTTTTCTAAAAACATCATTACAAGAGACACATAATAAGAAAATGACTTACGCGTGAATCCTGCTCGTCTCGTTTAAAAAACAAAGAGTGCTCAGCCTCGTCTTCCCCTCAGCCATGTACTGCAGGAACTTTTTTATGCGGTACATTTTTGCGTTGACATTATCCGTGTGCTTTGATGACGGGTCTGGGCCGAGCTGGTTCACCCTGAACTCCTCCATGATGGTTTCTGTGCACAAAGAATAATGAGGACAGAGACAATTGTCAGTCAACACAATCACTGCAAAAAATGCTTTCTTAATTTGTATTTTTGTTGGTAACAGTTTGTAATAACTAAACGCTATTAATCATTAGTTAATCATTAGTAAACAGTTAATTTGCCATTTATAAAGCATTAAAAGACATTAATAAGCAGTTCATAAATACATCTATAAATACTTTTTTCTTGATTTATAAGCATATTATAATGTGTCTTTAATAATTGTATTTTCATACTTTATTAATGATTAATTTATCATTTATAAATGAAATACTACATTATTTACGAACGGGTTATTTAGGAGTTGTCAGTGGTTCATGAGATCCCTTAGAAAGTGTAAGTAAAGGGATAATAAACGGTTTAAATACATATTAATATTCATACATATAACCGTTCAAAGTTTGGAGCCCTCCTGCAACTTATTTGACAGAGCGCCTATAGGCTTCCCCTGGACAGTACATCAAAAGGTCATATTTCATAAATACAGTGCTTTTATGAGGTCAAACCTACTGTACACCGCTCATGGGACACACCACAACACACTGATGTACATTACAGCCATTAATTATGCATAATTTGCATCAAATTCAACTGTCCACAGACTGCACATAGGAGCTACGTCAAATAAGTTACAGGTGGGATATGAGTTTCAAGGTAAATACGTGTGATGTTTAGGGAGGACGGTGAGTAACTTAATAAGCTACAGGTGGGATGCCAGTACATCAAAAGTTCATATTTCATAAATACAGTGCTTTTATGAGGTCAAAGCTACTGTACACCGCTCATGGGACACACCACAACACACTGATGTACATTACAGCCATTAATTATGCATAATTTGCATCAAATTCAACTGTCCACAGACTGCACATAGGAGCTACGTCAAATAAGTTACAGGTGGGATATGAGTTTCAAGGTAAATACGTGTGATGTTTAGGGAGGACGGTGAGTAACTTAATAAGCTACAGGTGGGATGCCAGTACATCAAAAGGTCATATTTCATAAATACAGTGCTTTTATGAGGTCAAACCTACTGTACACCGCTCATGGGACACACCACAACACACTGATGTACATTACAGCCATTAATTATGCATAATTTGCATCAAATTCAACTGTCCACAGACTGCACATAGGAGCTACGTCAAATAAGTTACAGGTGGGATGTGAGTTTCAAGGTAAATACGTGTGATGTTTAGGGAGGACGGTGAGTAACTTAATAAGCTACAGGTGGGATGCCAGTACATCAAAAGGTCATATTTCATAACTACAGTGCTTTTATGAGGTCAAACCTACTGTACACCACTCATGGGACACACCACAACACACTGATGTACATTACAGCCATTAATTATGCATAATTTGCATCAAATTCAACTTACAAAAAAAAAATGTTTTTCTTACTTAGTATTTTTGTTTTGTTTCCAGTCCAAATATCAAAAAATTCTTAAATCAAGAAGCGTTTACTAGAGAAGTAAAATTACGTTTTTTTAAATTCTATTTTGTTTCAAGATAAAAAGAAAGTAATTTAAGTAATTTTTGCTTAAAACAAGCAAAATTATCTGCCAATGGGGGTAAGAAAAAAAAAAACTAAATTCAAATGGAAAACAAGATTATTTTTCATACCCGATAATGATAATTTTGCTTGTTTTAAGCAAAAATTACTTCAATTACTTTCTGTTTTTTTTTTTTTTTTTTTTTTTTTTTTAAATAGAATGTCTTATGTCATTTTACTTCTCTAGTAAATGTTTCTTGATTTTACGAATTTTTAGATATTTGGACCGGAAACAACACAAAAATACTAAGTAAGAAAAGCTTTTTTTTTTTTTTTTTTGCAGTGCTGACAATGACATTTCAGAAAACATCAAGTTAAAACAATGCAAGTGTACTCACTCAGTGTCAACCTTTGATCAACCTCAAGCTCCTGAAAGACGCCTGGCTGCTGGCTGGTGGAGGGCTCCAAATCACTGGAGGCTGGCGGAAGGGTGGAAGCCTCAGTGATATCAAGAGGGTCATCCCCAGATCCGAGGGAAGAGAACAGTCTTTTCTTCACCTTTCTTAAGCTTCCAGAAGCCATAGATGTTGACTTCTTCTGTAGCCTGCGGTACCGGCGAGTCACATCACGCAGGGCGGTGGTCAGAGTGTCCACCTGGGCGTTCAATCGTCTGTTTTCTGTCCACAACCTCTCTGTCTTCTCTTTGCAGCCAGGGTTGCTGCATACCTCCTCCTCGTCCTCCTCCAAGGGCACATCGGCATCCTCGATGTCAGGCAGCAAGTCCAGGGTGCTGACGAGTGGCACATCTGGTTCCGTCGCCCTAAGTGCTGCAATTTGTGCCAACACTTTTTTTCTTTTGCACAGTTTTATTGCGTTTTCTTTTGCGGCTGTCGACAGCTCTGCGTGAGACTTCAGGTGCCGGTCGATTCTTGTTGTGGAGATTCCACAGCCAGCCACGGGGCATACGCAAGACCTAACATTGACGCGTCCGGACTCCAAAGCAAGCAAAAGCTTTCTCTCATCTTTGTTCTGTACCTTGTGGTACACCTGAAGATGCTGGCTCAAGCGAGAGTACATTCGTGTACACAGCGGGCAATTGTAAACAGCAGGCATTTTTGTATAAAAGTTTAAAGAGCAAAATCCAAATGATGTCTGCACCCAACAAAGATGAACTCACTACTGAGAACATGAGGGAGTTGCTTGCAGAAGCGAGGAGACTGAATCCTCCTCGCCCACTCTCTATACCCTCTTGGGACTTGTCTCTGGTCCTTTCGGCACTTCAGAGACCACCCTTTGAGCCTCTGCAATCAGCTGAGTTAAAAATTCTGTCCTGTAAGACAGTACTCCTGGTTGCATTGGCCTCTATCAAGAGGGTAGGGGACCTGCATGCATTTTCGGTCGACGAATCGTGCCTAGAATTCGGCCCGGATAACTCTCACGTCATCCTGAGACCCCGGCCCGGATACGTGCCCAAGGTTCCTACCACTCCCTTCCGGGACCAGGTAGTGAACCTGCAAGCGCTGCCTTCGGAGGAGGCAGACCCAGCCCTGGCTTTTCTCTGTCCCGTTCGCGCTCTGCGTCTGTACGTGGACAGAACGCAAAGCCTCAGGACCTCAGATCAGCTCTTCGTCTGTTACGGAGGCCAGCAGAAAGGGAAGGCTGTCTCCAAGCAGAGGATGGCCCACTGGATAGTGGATGCCATCGCCTTGGCTTACGAAGCCCAAGGCGTGCCCTGCCCGCCTGGGTTGAAAGCCCACTCCACTAGGAGTGTCGCTTCTTCCTGGGCGCTGGCTCACGGCGCCTCGCTGACAGACATCTGTAGAGCTGCGGGCTGGGCGACACCTAACACGTTCGCTAGGTTTTATAGCTTACGTGTTGAGCCGGTTTCTTCCTGTGTGCTCGCTTCTACTAGCCGGTAACACCGAAGTTCCCGCTCTAGTGTCGGCTTGCTGCGCCACTCCCTTCCTAGGAACGGATACGTGCGCTTTTTACTCCAGTCGAGTTCCCCATTGGCGAACCCTGTGAGTTCCTCCGCACCCCTTCGGCAGTCGGACGTTGCGGAGCGTCCGACGCCAGGCCTAGTGCTCGTATGCTTGTGTAACTTGTGCTAGGCTGGGTTCCATATGTGGTGATCCCTGCGGCGATCCCATATGTGTATTCTTCCATGACCAGTTCCCTGCGGTGAGCCCGTGTCTTCCCTTGGCAGAGTCTGCTCTGCCGTCACTGTCCGGTGTGTCTCCCCCTTCGGGTGGAGCCACCCCAGTGACATTCCATATGTCGCACTGCCCCTTCGGCCAGTCCATATGTGTATTCTCCACATGTTACCTCCCTTCGGGCAGGATGTGGCTCCGCAGCGTTCTTTCCCCTGGAGAGGTACGCTTTCCCAGTGTTATCCAAGAGTTCCGCTGTGTGGGGTATAATGGAACAGCAGTTGAACTCCCTCTACGCAGATCTTCCGCCCCAGTAGTTGGGGGTCTGAGAGTCTTGCGTAGGGCGCTGGATGTGGCAGCAACCGTGGCGTTTTCCATGGGATCCCAATTACGTCGTCACGTCGACGTTACGTCGAACGTGAGCGACTGAAAGGGAACGTCTCGGTTACTGATGTAACCCTCGTTCCCTGAAGGAGGGAACGGGAGACGTAACGTCCCGTCGCCACCGTTGCTGACCATCGCTGCATGGCCGTCACAAATCTCGGCTCTTCAGCGAAAAACAATGTGTGCGTGCGCCCGCTTCCTGTTTATACCCGCGCGGCGGGGCGGGGCGCGTGACGCGATTCACGCACGCCAACGTTCATTGGCTCGTTCTGTAGACACTCGAAGTTGATAGGGCTCCCTGAAGTGATCCCAATTACGTCGTCACGTCGACGTTACGTCTCCCGTTCCCTCCTTCAGGGAACGAGGGTTACATCAGTAACCGAGACGATTTGTATAGACAACTATGCCTAGGGCCTTGAAGTTCTATCACACCACATGTAGCCACTTATATGTTTTCTTACTTGGCATATGTAACTATTTAGGTATTTACAACGATTAAAGTGTAAAAATTAATTGTAAGAAAAAGTTTATATTAGTTCAAGTTTGCTCTGTGTGGATGTATTGTTCTGTTCCAGTGATGTTCTATTACTAAACCTTGAAGGGAAAAGATATCACCTATGGGGTCAAAGCCTGTTCCCCAATGGTATCTGCTGAAGCCTTTGCTGGAGGCATATATACCCCTCGAGTCCCAGCAAGTTTTCACCAAGGTGGTAGGACCCAGCGATCCATTGCACCACTTTGCATACCTTGTTTATTCCTTTAGCCTGCCATCCAGATAGTAAATATGCACTTGCTTTTTGCAATTCATCCATTGGGTTATTATGGAATCAAACTAATCAAGAGTTCTAGACTTTGACGGGTTCTTCTTATTTGTTTTCATGTTGCTGTTCTCATGATTGCTGTATGAGATTTTTATAGACAACTGTGCCTAGGGCCTTGAAGTTCTATCACACCACATGTAGCCACTTATATGTTTTCTTACTTGGCATATGTAACTCTTTAGGTATTTAAAGTGTGACGATTAAAGTGTGAAAATTAATTGTAAGAAAAAGTTTATATTAGTTCAAGTTTGCTCTGTGTGGATGTATTGTTCTGTTCCAGTGATGTTCTATTACTAAACCTTGAAGGGAAAAGATATCACCTATGGGGTCAAAGCCTGTTCCCCAATGGTATCTAATGAAGCCTTTGCTGGAGGCATATATACCCCTCGAGTCCCAGCAAGTTTTCACCAAGGTGGTAGGACCCAGCGATCCATTGCACCACTTTGCATACCTTGTTTATTCCTTTAGCCTGCCATCCAGATAGTAAATATGCACTTGCTTTTTGCAATTCATCCATTGGGTTATTATGGAATCAAACTAATCAAGAGTTCTAGACTTTGACGAGTTCTTCTTATTTGTTTTCATGTTGCTGTATGAGATTTTTATAGACAACTATGCCTAGGGCCTTGAAGTTCTATCACTCCACATATAGCCACTTATATGTTTTCTTACTTGGCATATGTAACTCTTTAGGTATTTACAACGATTAAAGTGTGAAAATTAATTGTAAGAAAAAGTTTATATTAGTTCAAGTTTGCTCTGTGTGGATGTATTGTTCTGTTCCAGTGATGTTCTATTACTAAACCTTGAAGGGAAAAGATATCACCTATGGGGTCAAAGCCTGTTTGCATACCTTGTTTTATTGTGTAGCCTGCCATCCAGATAGTAAATATGCACTTGCTTTTTGCAATTCATCCATTGGGTTATTATGGAATCAAACTAATCAAGAGTTCTAGACTTTGACGGGTTCTTCTTATTTGTTTTCATGTTGCCTTTCTCATGATTGCTGTATGAGATTTTTATAGACAACTATGCCTAGGGCCTTGAAGTTCTAAGTTCTTGAAGTTCTCTACAACACCATTGGTCACTATATGATAAAAGTGTGAAAATGAATCGTAAGAAGTTTACATTAGTTCAAGTTTGCTCTGTGTGGATGTATTGTTCTGTTCCAGTGATGTTCTATGACTAAACCTTGAAGGGAAAAAATATCACCTATGGGGTCAAAGCCTGTTCCCCAATGGTATCTGCTGAAGCCTTTGCTGGAGGCATATATACCCCTCTGGTCCCAGCAAGTTTTCACCAAGGTGGTAGGACCCAGCGATCCATTGCACCACTTTGCATACCTTGTTTATTCGTGTAGCCTGCCATCCAGATAGTAAATATGCACTTGCTTTTTGCAATTCATCCATTGGGTTATTATGGAATCAAACTAATCAAAAGATCTAGACTTTGACGGGTTCTTCTTATTTGTTTTCATGTTGCTGTGCACATGATTGCTGTATGAGATTTTTATAGACAACTATGCCTAGGGCCTTGAAGTTCTATCACACAACGTGTAGCAATTTATATGTTTTCTTACTTGGCATATGTAACTCTTTAGGTATTTACAACACCACTGGTCACTATATGATTAAAGTGTGAAAATTAATCTTAAGAAGAAGTTTATATTAGTTCAAGTTTGCTCTGTGTGGATGTATTGTTCTGTTCCAGTGATGTTCTATGACTAAATCTTGAAGGGAAAAGATATCACCTATGGGGTCAAAGCCTGTTCCCCAATGGTATCTGCTTAAGCCTTTGCTGGAGGCATATATACCCCTCTGGTCCCAGCAAGTTTTCACCAAGGTGGTAGGACCCAGCGATCCATTGCACCACTTTGCATACCTTGTTTATTCGTGTAGCATGCCATCCAGATAGTAAATATGCACTTGCTTTTTGCAATTCATCCATTGGGTTATTATGGAATCAAACTAATCAAGAGTTCTAGACTTTGACGAGTTCTTCTTATTTGCTTTCATATAGCTGTTCTCATGATTGCTGTATGAGATTTTTATAGACAACTGTGCCTAGGGCCTTGAAGTTCTATCACACCACATGTAGCCACTTATATGTTTTCTTACTGGGCATATGTAACTCTTTAGGTATTTACAACGATTAAAGTGAGAAAATTAATCTTAAGAAGAAGTTTGTATTAGTTCAAGTTTGCTCTGTGTGGATGTATTGTTCTGTTCCAGTGATGTTCTATTACTAAACCTTGAAGGGAAAAGATATCACCTATGGGGTCAAAGCCTGTTCCCCAATGGTATCTGCTGAAGCCTTTGCTGGAGGCATATATACCCCTCGAGTCCCAGCAAGTTTTCACCAAGGTGGTAGGACCCAGCGATCCATTGCACCACTTTGCATACCTTGTTTATTCGTGTAGCCTGCCATCCAGATAGTAAATATGCACTTGCTTTTTGCAATTCATCCATTGGGTTATTATGGAATCAAACTAATCAAGAGTTCTAGACTTTGACGGGTTCTTCTTATTTGCTTTCATGTTGCTGTTCACATAATTGCTGTATGAGATTTTTATAGACAACTATGCCTAAGGTCTTGAAGTTCTATCACACAACATGTAGCCACTTATATGTTTTCTTACTTGGCATATGTAACTCTGTAGGTATTTACAACACCACTGGTCACTATATGATAAAAGTGTGAAAATTAATCGTAAGAAGTTTACATTAGTTCAAGTTTGCTCTGTGTGGTTGTAATGTTCTGTTCCAGTGATGTTCTATTACTAAACCTTGAAAGGAAAAGATATCACCTATGGGGTCAAAGCCTGTTCCCCAATGGTATCTGATGAATCCTTTGCTGGAGGCATATATACCCCTCGAGTCCCAGCAAGTTTTCACCAAGGTGGTAGGACCCAGCGATCCATTGCATCACTTTGCATACCTTGTTTATTTGTGTAGCCTGCCATCCAGATAGTAAATATGCACTTGCTTTTTGCAATTCATCCATTGGGTTATTATGGAATCAAACTAATCAAGAGTTCTAGACTTTGACGGGTTCTTCTTATTTGTTTTCATGTTGCTTTTCTCATGATTGCTGTATGAGATTTTTATAGACAACTATGCCTAGGGCCTTGAAGTTCTATCACTCCACATATAGCCACTTATATGTTTTCTTACTTGGCATATGTAACTCTTTAGGTATTTACAGCACCACTGGTCACTATATGATTAAAGTGTGAAAATTAATCTTAAGAAGAAGTTTATATTAGTTCAATTTTGCTCTGTGTGGATGTATTGTTCTGTTCCAGTGATTTTCTATAACTAAACCTTGAAGGGAAAAGATATCACCTATGGGGTCAAAGCCTGTTCCCCAATGGTATGTGCCGAATCCTTTGCTGGAAGCATATATACCCCTCGGGTCCCAGCAAGATTTCACAAAGGTGGTAGGACCCAGCGATCCATTGCACCACTTTGCATACCTTGTTTATTCGTGTAGCCTGCCATCCAGATAGTAAATATGCACTTGCTTTTTGCAATTCATCCATTGGGTTATTATGGAATCAAACTAATCAAGAGTTCTAGACTTTGACGAGTTCTTCTTATTTGCTTTCATATTGCTGTTCTCATGATTGCTGTATGAGATTTTTATAGACAACTGTGCCTAGGGCCTTGAAGTTCTATGACACCACATCTAGCCACTTATATGTTTTCTTACTTGGCATATGTAACTCTTTAGGTATTTACAACGATTAAAGTGTAAAAATTAATTGTAAGAAAAAGTTTATATTAGTTCAAGTTTGCTCTGTGTGGATGTATTGTTCTGTTCCAGTGATGTTCTATTACTAAACCTTGAAGGGAAAAGATATCACCTATGGGGTCAAAACCTGTTCCCCAATGGTACTGTATCTGATGAAGCTTTTGCTGGAGGCATATATACCCCTCGAGTCCCAGCAAGTTTTCACCAAGGTGGTAGGACCCAGCGATCCATTGCACCACTTTGCATACCTTGTTTTTTTGTGTAGCCTGCCATCCAGATAGTAAATATGCACTTGCTTTTTGCAATTCATCCATTGGGTTATTATGGAATCAAACTAATCAAGAGTTCTAGACTTTGACGGGTTCTTCTTATTTGTTTTCATGTTGCTGTTCTCATGATTGCTGTATGAGATTTTTATAGACAACTGTGCCTAGGGTCTTGAAGTTCTATCACACCACATGTAGCCACTTATATGTTTTCTTACTTGGCATATGTAACTCTTTAGGTATTTACAGCACCACTGGTCACTATATGATTAAAGTGAGAAAATTAATCTTAAGAAGAAGTTTATATTAGTTCAAGTTTGCTCTGTGTGGATGTATTGTTCTGTTCCAGTGATGTTCTATGACTAAACCTTGAAAGGAAAAGATATCACCTATGGGGTCAAAGCCTGTTCCCCAATGGTTTCTGCTGAAGCCTTTGCTGGAGGCATATATACCCCTCTGGTCCCAGCAAGTTTTCACCATGGTGGTAGGACCCAGCGATCCATTGCACCACTTTGCATACCTTGTTTATTCCTTTAGCCTGCCATCCAGATAGTAAATATGCACTTGCTTTTTGCAATTCATCCATTGGGTTATTATGGAATCAAACTAATCAAGAGTTCTAGACTTTGACGGGTTCTTCTTATTTGTTTTCATGTTGCTGTATGAGATTTTTATAGACAACTATGCCTAGGGCCTTGAAGTTCTATCACTCCACATATAGCCACTTATATGTTTTCTTACTTGGCATATGTAACTCTTTAGGTATTTACAGCACCACTGGTCACTATATGATTAAAGTGTAAAAATTAATCTTAAGAAGAAGTTTATATTAGTTCAAGTTTGCTCTGTGTGGATGTATTGTTCTGTTCCAGTGATGTTCTATTACTAAACCTTGAAGGGAAAAGATATCATCTATGGGGTCAAAGCCTGTTCCCCAATGGTATCTGATGAAGCCTTTGCTGGAGGCATATATACCCCTCGAGTCCCAGCAAGTTTTCACCAAGGTGGTAGGACCCAGCGATCCATTGCACCACTTTGCATACCTTGTTTATTCGTGTAGCCTGCCATCCAGATAGTAAATATGCACTTGCTTTGTGCAATTCATCCATTGGGTTATTATGGAATCAAACTAATCAAGAGTTCTAGACTTTGACAAGTTCTTCTTATTTGCTTTCATATTACTGTTCTCATGATTGCTGTATGAGATTTTTATAGACAACTATGCCTAAGGCCTTGAAGTTCTATCACAAAACATGTAGCCACTTATATGTTTTCTTACTTGGCATATGTAACTCTTTAGGTATTTACAACGATTAAAGTGTGAAAATTAATTGTAAGAAAAAGTTTATATTAGTTCAAGTTTGCTCTGTGTGGATGTATTGTTCTGTTCCAGTGATGTTCTATTACTAAACCTTGAAGGGAAAAGATATCACCTATGGGGTCAAAGCCTGTTCCCCAATGGTATCTGATGAAGCCTTTGCTGGAGGCATATATACCCCTCGAGTCCCAGCAAGTTTTCACCAAGGTGGTAGGACCCAGCGATCCATTGCACCACTTTGCATACCTTGTTTATTCCTTTAGCCTGCCATCCAGATAGTAAATATGCACTTGCTTTTTGCAATTCATCCATTGGGTTATTATGGAATCAAACTAATCAAGAGTTCTAGACTTTGACGGGTTCTTCTTATTTGCTTTCATGTTGCTTTTCACATGATTGCTGTATGAGATTTTTATAGACAACTATGCCTAAGGTCTTGAAGTTCTATCACACAACATGTAGCCACTTATATGTTTTCTTACTTGGCATATGTAACTCTGTAGGTATTTACAACACCATTGGTCACTATATGATAAAAGTGTGAAAATGAATCGTAAGAAGTTTACATTAGTTCAAGTTTGCTCTGTGTGGATGTATTGTTCTGTTCCAGTGATGTTCTATGACTAAACCTTGAAGGGAAAAGATATCACCTATGGGGTCAAAGCCTGTTCCCCAATGGTATCTGCTGAAGCCTTTGCTGGAGGCATATATACCCCTCTGGTCCCAGCAATTTTTCACCAAGGTGGTAGGACCCAGCGATCCATTGCACCACTTTGCATACTTTGTTTATTCGTGTAGCCTGCCATCCAGATAGTAAATATGCACTTGCTTTTTGCAATTCATCCATTGGGTTATTATGGAATCAAACTAATCAAGAGTTCTAGACTTTGACGGGTTCTTCTTATTTGTTTTCATGTTGCTGTGCTCATGATTGCTGTATGAGATTTTTATAGACAACTATGCCTAGGGCCTTGAAGTTCTATCACACCACATGTAGCAATTTATATGTTTTCTTACTTGGCATATGTAACTCTTTAGGTATTTACAACACCACTGGTCACTATATGATTAAAGTGTGAAAATTAATCTTAAGAAGAAGTTTATATTAGTTCAATTTTGCTCTGTGTGGATGTATTGTTCTGTTCCAGTGATGTTCTATTACTAAACCTTGAAGGGAAAAGATATCACCTATGGGGTCAAAGCCTGTTCCCCAATGGTATGTGCCGAATCCTTTGCTGGAAGCATATATACCCCTCGGGTCCCAGCAAGATTTCACAAAGGTGGTAGGACCCAGCGATCCATTGCACCACTTTGCATACCTTGTTTATTCGTGTAGCCTGCCATCCAGATAGTAAATATGCACTTGCTTTTTGCAATTCATCCATTGGGTTATTATGGAATCAAACTAATCAAGAGTTCTAGACTTTGACGAGTTCTTCTTATTTGCTTTCATATTGCTGTTCTCATGATTGCTGTATGAGATTTTTATAGACAACTGTGCCTAGGGCCTTGAAGTTCTATCACACCACGTGTAGCCACTTATATGTTTTCTTACTTGGCATATGTAACTCTTTAGGTATTTACAGCACCACTGGTCACTATATGATTAAAGTGTGAAAATTAATCTTAAGAAGAAGTTTATATTAGTTCAATTTTGCTCTGTGTGGATGTATTGTTCTGTTCCAGTGATTTTCTATAACTAAACCTTGAAGGGAAAAGATATCACCTATGGGGTCAAAGCCTGTTCCCCAATGGTATGTGCCGAATCCTTTGCTGGAAGCATATATACCCCTCGGGTCCCAGCAAGATTTCACAAAGGTGGTAGGACCCAGCGATCCATTGCACCACTTTGCATACCTTGTTTATTCGTGTAGCCTGCCATCCAGATAGTAAATATGCACTTGCTTTTTGCAATTCATCCATTGGGTTATTATGGAATCAAACTAATCAAGAGTTCTAGACTTTGACGAGTTCTTCTTATTTGCTTTCATATTGCTGTTCTCATGATTGCTGTATGAGATTTTTATAGACAACTGTGCCTAGGGCCTTGAAGTTCTATGACACCACATCTAGCCACTTATATGTTTTCTTACTTGGCATATGTAACTCTTTAGGTATTTACAACGATTAAAGTGTAAAAATTAATTGTAAGAAAAAGTTTATATTAGTTCAAGTTTGCTCTGTGTGGATGTATTGTTCTGTTCCAGTGATGTTCTATTACTAAACCTTGAAGGGAAAAGATATCACCTATGGGGTCAAAACCTGTTCCCCAATGGTACTGTATCTGATGAAGCTTTTGCTGGAGGCATATATACCCCTCGAGTCCCAGCAAGTTTTCACCAAGGTGGTAGGACCCAGCGATCCATTGCACCACTTTGCATACCTTGTTTTTTTGTGTAGCCTGCCATCCAGATAGTAAATATGCACTTGCTTTTTGCAATTCATCCATTGGGTTATTATGGAATCAAACTAATCAAGAGTTCTAGACTTTGACGGGTTCTTCTTATTTGTTTTCATGTTGCTGTTCTCATGATTGCTGTATGAGATTTTTATAGACAACTGTGCCTAGGGTCTTGAAGTTCTATCACACCACATGTAGCCACTTATATGTTTTCTTACTTGGCATATGTAACTCTTTAGGTATTTACAGCACCACTGGTCACTATATGATTAAAGTGAGAAAATTAATCTTAAGAAGAAGTTTATATTAGTTCAAGTTTGCTCTGTGTGGATGTATTGTTCTGTTCCAGTGATGTTCTATGACTAAACCTTGAAAGGAAAAGATATCACCTATGGGGTCAAAGCCTGTTCCCCAATGGTTTCTGCTGAAGCCTTTGCTGGAGGCATATATACCCCTCTGGTCCCAGCAAGTTTTCACCATGGTGGTAGGACCCAGCGATCCATTGCACCACTTTGCATACCTTGTTTATTCCTTTAGCCTGCCATCCAGATAGTAAATATGCACTTGCTTTTTGCAATTCATCCATTGGGTTATTATGGAATCAAACTAATCAAGAGTTCTAGACTTTGACGGGTTCTTCTTATTTGTTTTCATGTTGCTGTATGAGATTTTTATAGACAACTATGCCTAGGGCCTTGAAGTTCTATCACTCCACATATAGCCACTTATATGTTTTCTTACTTGGCATATGTAACTCTTTAGGTATTTACAGCACCACTGGTCACTATATGATTAAAGTGTAAAAATTAATCTTAAGAAGAAGTTTATATTAGTTCAAGTTTGCTCTGTGTGGATGTATTGTTCTGTTCCAGTGATGTTCTATTACTAAACCTTGAAGGGAAAAGATATCATCTATGGGGTCAAAGCCTGTTCCCCAATGGTATCTGATGAAGCCTTTGCTGGAGGCATATATACCCCTCGAGTCCCAGCAAGTTTTCACCAAGGTGGTAGGACCCAGCGATCCATTGCACCACTTTGCATACCTTGTTTATTCGTGTAGCCTGCCATCCAGATAGTAAATATGCACTTGCTTTGTGCAATTCATCCATTGGGTTATTATGGAATCAAACTAATCAAGAGTTCTAGACTTTGACAAGTTCTTCTTATTTGCTTTCATATTACTGTTCTCATGATTGCTGTATGAGATTTTTATAGACAACTATGCCTAAGGCCTTGAAGTTCTATCACAAAACATGTAGCCACTTATATGTTTTCTTACTTGGCATATGTAACTCTTTAGGTATTTACAACGATTAAAGTGTGAAAATTAATTGTAAGAAAAAGTTTATATTAGTTCAAGTTTGCTCTGTGTGGATGTATTGTTCTGTTCCAGTGATGTTCTATTACTAAACCTTGAAGGGAAAAGATATCACCTATGGGGTCAAAGCCTGTTCCCCAATGGTATCTGATGAAGCCTTTGCTGGAGGCATATATACCCCTCGAGTCCCAGCAAGTTTTCACCAAGGTGGTAGGACCCAGCGATCCATTGCACCACTTTGCATACCTTGTTTATTCCTTTAGCCTGCCATCCAGATAGTAAATATGCACTTGCTTTTTGCAATTCATCCATTGGGTTATTATGGAATCAAACTAATCAAGAGTTCTAGACTTTGACGGGTTCTTCTTATTTGCTTTCATGTTGCTTTTCACATGATTGCTGTATGAGATTTTTATAGACAACTATGCCTAAGGTCTTGAAGTTCTATCACACAACATGTAGCCACTTATATGTTTTCTTACTTGGCATATGTAACTCTGTAGGTATTTACAACACCATTGGTCACTATATGATAAAAGTGTGAAAATGAATCGTAAGAAGTTTACATTAGTTCAAGTTTGCTCTGTGTGGATGTATTGTTCTGTTCCAGTGATGTTCTATGACTAAACCTTGAAGGGAAAAGATATCACCTATGGGGTCAAAGCCTGTTCCCCAATGGTATCTGCTGAAGCCTTTGCTGGAGGCATATATACCCCTCTGGTCCCAGCAATTTTTCACCAAGGTGGTAGGACCCAGCGATCCATTGCACCACTTTGCATACTTTGTTTATTCGTGTAGCCTGCCATCCAGATAGTAAATATGCACTTGCTTTTTGCAATTCATCCATTGGGTTATTATGGAATCAAACTAATCAAGAGTTCTAGACTTTGACGGGTTCTTCTTATTTGTTTTCATGTTGCTGTGCTCATGATTGCTGTATGAGATTTTTATAGACAACTATGCCTAGGGCCTTGAAGTTCTATCACACCACATGTAGCAATTTATATGTTTTCTTACTTGGCATATGTAACTCTTTAGGTATTTACAACACCACTGGTCACTATATGATTAAAGTGTGAAAATTAATCTTAAGAAGAAGTTTATATTAGTTCAATTTTGCTCTGTGTGGATGTATTGTTCTGTTCCAGTGATGTTCTATTACTAAACCTTGAAGGGAAAAGATATCACCTATGGGGTCAAAGCCTGTTCCCCAATGGTATGTGCCGAATCCTTTGCTGGAAGCATATATACCCCTCGGGTCCCAGCAAGATTTCACAAAGGTGGTAGGACCCAGCGATCCATTGCACCACTTTGCATACCTTGTTTATTCGTGTAGCCTGCCATCCAGATAGTAAATATGCACTTGCTTTTTGCAATTCATCCATTGGGTTATTATGGAATCAAACTAATCAAGAGTTCTAGACTTTGACGAGTTCTTCTTATTTGCTTTCATATTGCTGTTCTCATGATTGCTGTATGAGATTTTTATAGACAACTGTGCCTAGGGCCTTGAAGTTCTATCACACCACATGTAGCCACTTATATGTTTTCTTACTTGGCATATGTAACTCTTTAGGTATTTACAACGATTAAAGTGAGAAAATTAATCTTAAGAAGAAGTTTGTATTAGTTCAAGTTTGCTCTGTGTGGATGTATTGTTCTGTTCCAGTGATGTTCTATTACTAAACCTTGAAGGGAAAAGATATCACCTATGGGGTCAAAGCCTGTTCCCCAATGGTATCTGCTGAAGCCTTTGCTGGAGGCATATATACCCCTCGAGTCCCAGCAAGTTTTCACCAAGGTGGTAGGACCCAGCGATCCATTGCACCACTTTGCATACCTTGTTTATTCGTGTAGCCTGCCATCCAGATAGTAAATATGCACTTGCTTTTTGCAATTCATCCATTGGGTTATTATGGAATCAAACTAATCAAGAGTTCTAGACTTTGACGGGTTCTTCTTATTTGTTTTCATGTTGCTGTTCACATAATTGCTGTATGAGATTTTTATAGACAACTATGCCTAAGGTCTTGAAGTTCTATCACACAACATGTAGCCACTTATATGTTTTCTTACTTGGCATATGTAACTCTGTAGGTATTTACAACTCCACTGGTCACTATATGATAAAAGTGTGAAAATTAATCGTAAGAAGTTTACATTAGTTCAAGTTTGCTCTGTGTGGTTGTAATGTTCTGTTCCAGTGATGTTCTATTACTAAACCTTGAAAGGAAAAGATATCACCTATGGGGTCAAAGCCTGTTCCCCAATGGTATCTGATGAAGCCTTTGCTGGAGGCATATATACCCCTCGAGTCCCAGCAAGTTTTCACCAAGGTGGTAGGACCCAGCGATCCATTGCACCACTTTGCATACCTTGTTTATTTGTGTAGCCTGCCATCCAGATAGTAAATATGCACTTGCTGATAGTAAATATGCACTTGCTTTTTGCAATTCATCCATTGGGTTATTATGGAATCAAACTAATCAAGAGTTCTAGACTTTGACGGGTTCTTCTTATTTGTTTTCATGTTGCTGTTCTCATGATTGCTGTATGAGATTTTTATAGACAACTATGCCTAGGGCCTTGAAGTTCTATCACTCCACATATAGCCACTTATATGTTTTCTTACTTGGCATATGTAACTCTTTAGGTATTTACAGCACCACTGGTCACTATATGATTAAAGTGTAAAAATTAATCTTAAGAAGAAGTTTATATTAGTTCAAGTTTGCTCTGTGTGGATGTATTGTTCTGTTCCAGTGATGTTCTATTACTAAACCTTGAAGGGAAAAGATATCATCTATGGGGTCAAAGCCTGTTCCCCAATGGTATCTGATGAAGCCTTTGCTGGAGGCATATATACCCCTCGAGTCCCAGCAAGTTTTCACCAAGGTGGTAGGACCCAGCGATCCATTGCACCACTTTGCATACCTTGTTTATTTGTGTAGCCTGCCATCCAGATAGTAAATATGCACTTGCTGATAGTAAATATGCACTTGCTTTTTGCAATTCATCCATTGGGTTATTATGGAATCAAACTAATCAAGAGTTCTAGACTTTGACGGGTTCTTCTTATTTGTTTTCATGTTGCTGTTCTCATGATTGCTGTATGAGATTTTTATAGACAACTATGCCTAGGGCCTTGAAGTTCTATCACTCCACATATAGCCACTTATATGTTTTCTTACTTGGCATATGTAACTCTTTAGGTATTTACAGCACCACTGGTCACTATATGATTAAAGTGTAAAAATTAATCTTAAGAAGAAGTTTATATTAGTTCAAGTTTGCTCTGTGTGGATGTATTGTTCTGTTCCAGTGATGTTCTATTACTAAACCTTGAAGGGAAAAGATATCATCTATGGGGTCAAAGCCTGTTCCCCAATGGTATCTGATGAAGCCTTTGCTGGAGGCATATATACCCCTCGAGTCCCAGCAAGTTTTCACCAAGGTGGTAGGACCCAGCGATCCATTGCACCACTTTGCATACCTTGTTTATTCGTGTAGCCTGCCATCCAGATAGTAAATATGCACTTGCTTTGTGCAATTCATCCATTGGGTTATTATGGAATCAAACTAATCAAGAGTTCTAGACTTTGACGAGTTCTTCTTATTTGCTTTCATATTGCTGTTCTCATGATTGCTGTATGAGATTTTTATAGACAACTGTGCCTAGGGCCTTGAAGTTCTATCACACCACATGTAGCCACTTATATGTTTTCTTACTTGGCATATGTAACTCTTTAGGTATTTACAATGATTAAAGTGAGAAAATTAATCTTAAGAAGAAGTTTGTATTAGTTCAAGTTTGCTCTGTGTGGATGTATTGTTCTGTTCCAGTGATGTTCTATTACTAAACCTTGAAGGGAAAAGATATCACCTATAGGGTCAAAGCCTGTTCCCCAATGGTATCTGATGAAGCCTTTGCTGGAGGCATATATACCCCTCGAGTCCCAGCAAGTTTTCACTAAGGTGGTAGGACCCAGCGATCCATTGCACCACTTTGCATACCTTGTTTATTCCTTTAGCCTGCCATCCAGATAGTAAATATGCACTTGCTTTTTGCAATTCATCCATTGGGTTATTATGGAATCAAACTAATCAAGAGTTCTAGACTTTGACGGGTTCTTCTTATTTGCTTTCATGTTGCTTTTCACATGATTGCTGTATGAGATTTTTATAGACAACTATGCCTAAGGTCTTGAAGTTCTATCACACAACATGTAGCCACTTATATGTTTTCTTACTTGGCATATGTAACTCTGTAGGTATTTACAACACCATTGGTCACTATATGATAAAAGTGTGAAAATGAATCGTAAGAAGTTTACATTAGTTCAAGTTTGCTCTGTGTGGATGTATTGTTCTGTTCCAGTGATGTTCTATGACTAAACCTTGAAGGGAAAAGATATCACCTATGGGGTCAAAGCCTGTTCCCCAATGGTATCTGCTGAAGCCTTTGCTGGAGGCATATATACCCCTCTGGTCCCAGCAATTTTTCACCAAGGTGGTAGGACCCAGCGATCCATTGCACCACTTTGCATACCTTGTTTATTCGTGTAGCCTGCCATCCAGATAGTAAATATGCACTTGCTTTTTGCAATTCATCCATTGGGTTATTATGGAATCAAACTAATCAAGAGTTCTAGACTTTGACGGGTTCTTCTTATTTGTTTTCATGTTGCTGTGCTCATGATTGCTGTATGAGATTTTTATAGACAACTATGCCTAGGGCCTTGAAGTTCTATCACACCACATGTAGCAATTTATATGTTTTCTTACTTGGCATATGTAACTCTTTAGGTATTTACAACACCACTGGTCACTATATGATTAAAGTGTGAAAATTAATCTTAAGAAGTTTATATTAGTTCAAGTTTGCTCTGTGTGGATGTATTGTTCTGTTCCAGTGATGTTCTATTACTAAACCTTGAAGGGAAAAGATATCACCTATGGGGTCAAAGCCTGTTCCCCAATGGTATGTGCCGAATCCTTTGCTGGAAGCATATATACCCCTCGGGTCCCAGCAAGATTTCACCAAGGTGGTAGGACCCAGCGATCCATTGCACCACTTTGCATACCTTGTTTATTCGTGTAGCCTGCCTTCCAGATAGTAAATATGCACTTGCTTTTTGCAATTCATCCATTGTGTTATTATGGAATCAAACTAATCAAGAGTTCTAGACTTTGACGAGTTCTTCTTATTTGCTTTCATATTGCTGTTCTCATGATTGCTGTATGAGATTTTTATAGACAACTGTGCCTAGGGCCTTGAAGTTCTATCACACCACATCTAGCCACTTATATGTTTTCTTACTTGGCATATGTAACTCTTTAGGTATTTACAACGATTAAAGTGTAAAAATTAATTGTAAGAAAAAGTTTATATTAGTTCAAGTTTGCTCTGTGTGGATGTATTGTTCTGTTCCAGTGATGTTATATTACTAAACCTTGAAGGGAAAAGATATCACCTTTGGGGTCAAAGCCTGTTCCCCAATGGTATCTGCTGAAGTCTTTGCAAGAGACATATATACCCCTCGAGTCCCAGCAAGTTTTCACCAAGGTGGTAGGACCCAGCGATCCATTGCACCACTTTGCATACCTTGTTTTTTTTGTGTAGCCTGCCATCCAGATAGTAAATATGCACTTGCTTTTTGCAATTCATCCATTGGGTTATTATGGAATCAAACTAATCAAGAGTTCTAGACTTTGACGGGTTCTTCTTATTTGTTTTCATGTTGCTGTTCTCATGATTGCTGTATGAGCTTTTTATAGACAACTGTGCCTAGGGCCTTGAAGTTCTATCACACCACATGTAGCCACTTATATGTTTTCTTACTTGGCATATGTAACTCTTTAGGTATTTACAGCGCCACTGGTCACTATATGATTAAAGTGAGAAAATTAATCTTAAGAAGAAGTTTATATTAGTTCAAGTTTGCTCTGTGTGGATGTATTGTTCTGTTCCAGTGATGTTCTATGACTAAACCTTGAAAGGAAAAGTTATCACCTACGGGGTCAAAGCCTGTTCCCCAATGGTTTCTGCTGAAGCCTTTGCTGGAGGCATATATACCCCTCTGGTCCCAGCAAGTTTTCACCAAGGTGGTATGACCCAGCGATCCATTGCACCACTTTGCATACCTTGTTTATTCCTTTAGCCTGCCATCCAGATAGTAAATATGCACTTGCTTTTTGCAATTCATCCATTGGGTTATTATGGAATCAAACTAATCAAGAGTTCTCTTACGAGAGTTTCTCTCGTACTTGCGTAATATCTTACGCTAGGGGAAAACCTCTTTTCCTCGAGATACTGAAGCCAAAAAATTATCCTTAATTTTGCAATAATGTAAAACGCATTGCAGCAGCATGCAGACATGGGCGAGACAGCTCGCGCGCCTATTGGCTGCTCTGCGGCAACTGCACCAGCCTATAGAGAGAGGCCCCTCATGACGTCAGAACCAATGAGGGCGCTTCGCGCCCAATACGTCATGTCCCGCCAAAAGAGGGTGGGGCTCAGCTATAAATATAGCCTCGAAGGGCTGGTTTGACCAGTTTTTTATCTCTTCAGCGAATCTCACGCATTGCTGGATCCCGAGAGGAAGAAGCCGCGCCGTCTGATAGAAGCACTGAGCGTGATTAGCGCCACATCTGAAGCTGCTGGACGACAACTCGCCGCCTTCAGTCACCGTTCCTGCGCACGCTTTCCGTCGTACATATCCTTTCTCTGCTACTGTGTTTTGTGTATGTGTGTGTTGTTCGCCGCCGCGACACACACTCCCTTTGCACTAAAAGAGCCGGGCGTCTTTATCAAGACACCCCTTTTTCCTGGTAAGGATCACGCAGCTCTCGCGCTCGCTGACGGCGCTGCCCTCAGCGAGCTAATGCCTACGGTGACTCTGAGGACTCGCCTGGCATCCTTCTCCGAGACTGCACCTCCGCAACCTCCCCCACCCCGCAAAGCTCGCCGGTGCGCCCGCCTGCTTCACCTGCTTCGCTGAGTCTCTTCCTGATGGACAGTAGCCGCCGCGTGCCGCCGCTTCCGTCGTGGATGTAGACCAAGAAGCCGCGTCTGTGGGGGATGATATCTGTTCTCCCTCTGTTCGAGCCGCGCAAACTGCGCCGTTCACAGGGGATGTCAGGAGCGGACGATCACGGGGCTAGCTTTCTCTCTCCCTCTGTTCGAGCCGCGCAAACTGCGCCGTTCACAAGGGAGACTGGAAGCGTACGGTCACGGGGTTAGTTTTTTCTTTACATTATAAGAAAAGCTGCCCCGCCCTAGTTGCGCCCCATTCATAATATGCCGTCAATGCTTCGCTCTGTCAGTTCCCTTAAAAGGCGACTGCAGATGTGTATTTTGCAGCCAACGAGCGCGTTGTACAACCCGCTCGCCTGCACCCATTCAAGCATGTTGACGCTGTCTTATATGGTCGTGCTAACCGAAAGTATGTGTATTCTCCCCCTGTGGCTCAGTGGCAGAATCTTAGGCTTTCGCACGAGACAACCGTGTTCGAATCCCGGGTCTGCCGACACATAAAATTATGCCGTCAGTGCTTCGCTCTGTCAGTTCCCTTAAAAGGCGACTGCAGATGTGTATTTTGCAGCCAACGAGCGCGTTGTACAACCCGCTCGCCTGCACCCATTCAAGCATGTTGACGCTGTCTTATATGGTCGTGCTAACTGAAACTATGTGTATTCTCCCCCTGTGGCTCAGTGGCAGAATCTTAGGCTTTCGCACGAGAGAACCGTGTTCAAATCCCGGGTCTGCCGACACATAAAATTATGCCGTCAGTGCTTCGCTCTGTCAGCTCCCTTAAAAGGCGACTGCAGATGTGTATTTTGCAGCCAACGAGCGCGTTGTACAACCCGCTCGCCTGCACCCATTCAAGCATGTTGACGCTGTCTTATATGGTCGTGCTAACTGAAAGCATGTGTATTCTCCCCCTGTGGCTCAGTGGCAAAATCTTAGGCTTTCACACGAGAGACCCGTGTTCGAATCCCAGGTCTACTAGAACATAAATTATGCCATCAATGCTTTCGTTCTGTCAGTTCCCTTAAAGGCGACTGCAGATGTGTATTTTGCAGCCAACAAGCGCATTGTACTACCCGCTCGCCTGCACCCAAACACTGTTTCTATGGCAACACAAAGGATTCCTAGCCGCTGCGACCGGACTCCCACCAAAACTTCTCGCTCGCTCAGTTCCAGTAATTGTGACTGTTCCAGCGTATTCTGCAGTAAACAAGTCGGCAACACAGCCCGCTTGCCTGCACACAAACGCCGTTTTTACGACGACCCAGATAAATCCCATAAAGAGTGTATTTTCTGGTATTCCGGCCACGGCCGATGGTGTTAGGAGTGTAGTAAAAATGCCCACTGCCCAGTGCCCATTCCTACACACAAACACGGCCCGCCACACACGGCCCGCACAAATAAAATCGACTCATGTCGATTGTGCACCAAATGTAGTGATTGTGCTTACGTCCCAGTGCCCGCAAACACTACACACTACATGTCTCACGGTTTCTGTAAAAACGAAACCAACGCACATACAGTCTGCACAAACAGACGGTGTTCTCAGCTTTTTGCATGGGCCCGATGTCCCGCGCCCTCAGACATTCGCTCACAGACATAATAAACCCCACGGGGTTCGCCCCGCTCTCTCTCTCTCAGCACACCGCTGTAGGAGCAGGCTGCCCGCTCTGATCAGCGCACCCCCAGTCTCACACGCTGCAAGCGTGGCGCTCATGTTACAGCACACCGGTGCTCTCCGCTCGCCACTCGCGACCAGAGCCCAAATATCATTCTACTCTTAGCCACTCACGCGAAAGCGTGGGCAGAGCTTCCCAGGGTATCAAAGTGGGTGCTGAACACTATAGAAAGAGGCTATTCGCTACAGTTCGGTCGACGACCGCAATGCCAAGCGGCGCGAATCGAAACTATGGTGAAAGAGGAAGTAGCACACCTACTTTGAGCCGAAATAGCGAAGTTACTGAGCAAAGGGGCTATAGAACCCTTATCACAGGCTCAGAGCGAAGGGGGCATGTACAGCAGATATTTTCTGGTACCCAAAAAAGACGGGGGTCTCAGACCCATTCTAGATCTAAGACGGCTAAACAAAGCACTTCTGAAAAGACGGTTCAGAATGCTCACGACCAGGAAAATCCTCTCGCAAATTTGCCAAGGGGACTGGTTCATGTCGATAGATCTGAAAGACGCTTATTTTCAAATACAAATAGCGTCACGTCACAGGCGATTTTTGAGATTCGCCTTCGAGGGCCAGGCATATCAGTACACAGTCCTGCCGTTTGGCCTATCCCTGGCACCTCGTGCATTCACGATGTGCATGGATGCAGCGCTCGTACCCCTCAAACTCCGAGGCATACGAGTGCTGAATTATTTGGACGATTGGCTGGTTCTAGCTCGATCACAGTCAGAGCTCATAGAACACAGGACCATATTACTCGACCACCTCGAGAATTTGGGTCTCAGAGTCAATTGGGCGAAGAGTTCGCTGTCTCCCAGTCAGAAAATATCCTTTCTGGGTACAGAACTGGACTCGCTGTCTATGACAGCGCAACTGTCACCGCAGCGCAGGCTGAGTATTCGGCGCATGTCAGAAACTTTTCGCCACGGCACTTTAGTCCCGCTCAAAAGGTTTCAGAAAATGCTGGGTCTCATGGCTTCAGCATCTTCAGTGCTTCAGCTGGGTCTGCTTCGCGTGCGCCCGCTGCAGTGCTGGTTAAAACCACACGTTCCGCGCAGAGCGTGGACATCCGGTCTCTTGCGCCTCAAGGTCGATCAGAAATGCATCGCAGCTCTGAAACCTTGGACAGTGACCGATTGGTACCGGTCAGGTGTAAGCCTGGGGACTTCCTCGAGTGTGAAGGTGGTGTCTACGGATGCCTCAACCTCGAGATGGGGAGCGCTGCTAGAAGGCAGACCGTTCTTCGGCCTGTGGTCAGAACGGGAGAAGCTTCTACACATAAACTGTCTGGAAATGATGGCAGTCGACAACGCGCTGAGGCGTTTTTGTCCCCATATAAAAGGACACCACGTCCTGGTCCGTTCGGACAACATGTCAGTGGTGGCTTATATAAATCACCAAGGAGGTATCAGATCCAGAGCCCTTCACAGGCTGACGGAACGCCTCCTGGTCTGGGCTCAGCACAATCTGCGCTCGCTCAGAGCAGCGCAAGTGCCCGGCCACCTGAATGTGAGACCAGACAGACTGTCCAGGAACAATCTTCCGGCAGGAGAATGGTCTTTGCACCCGCAGACAGTCAAACTGCTGTGGAGGACATTTGGCATAGCGAAAATAGACCTATTTGCGTCTCAAGAGAACGCTCACTGTCAGGAATTTCTCTCCAAGAGCAGGGATGCGCTGGCCCACGTCTGGCCCCGCTGCCCGCTCTATGCGTTTCCCCCTGTCACGCTTCTGCCCCAGGTGTTAGAGCGAATCAGGGAAAGCGGATGCTCGGTGCTACTCGTTGCCCCATTATGGACGAACCAAGCCTGGTTTCCAGTCCTGATGCAGCTGACGAGTACCGCCCCGTGGCCGATACCAGTGAGGAGGGATCTCCTCTCGCAGGCGAACGGCTCGATCTGGCATCCTTGCTCGGAGCTTTGGTCCCTACACGTGTGGGCCATCAACGGGTACCCGTTAACCTCCCAGCGGGAGTGTTAAACACGATCACGCAGGCTAGAGCTCCATCTATGAGACGGCTCTATTCCTCAAAATGGTCTGTGTTCACTAGCTGGTATACAGCGCGTGGCACTTCACCCTCACACTGTGGGGTGTCGGAGGTTCTTTCCTTTTTACAAGAGCTTCTGGATAAGGGCAGAGCCCCATCCACGCTCAAAGTTTATGTGGCGGCCATAGCAGCGTTCGCTGAACCAGCGATTGGCCAGTCATTAGGAAGGAACGTTCTGGTCATTCGCTTCCTTAGAGGAGCTAAGAGGCTGAATCCTCCCAGACCTCCCTCGGTTCCCGTTTGGGACCTTTCCACGGTTCTGGATGACATGAAAGGTGCCCCATTCGAGCCAATACAATCAATAGACCTAAAACACTTGTCTCTCAAAACAGTGTTTCTTCTGGCTCTCGCTTCAGTGAAGCGCATAGGGGACTTGCAAGCGCTCTCAGTGAGCGCAACGTGTATGGAGTTTGGACCTAATGACTCGAGAGTCATACTCAAACCAAAGCACGGATATGTTCCTAAATCCCGCAATACACCGTTTAGGGCACAGGTGATCTCCCTGTCGGCCCTGCCCGTGTCCGAAGAGGAAGGGGACGCAGGCTTCCTTTGCCCGGTCAGGGCGTTAAGAGCCTATGTGTCCTGCTCATCCGTTTTCAGACAGACGGAGCAGCTCTTTGTTTTGTTCAGCGGACGTTCTAAGGAACTAGCCGCATTAAAACAGAGTTTATCCAGATGGATAGTTGATGCTATAGCGCTAGCTTATACATCTAAGGGCCTGCAATGCCCGTTAGGTGTCAAAGCACACTCCACGAGAGGCATGGCTTCGTCGTGGGCTTGGTCTAGTGGGATTGCCTTGCAAGATATCTGTATGGCGGCAGGCTGGGCCTCCCTGTCTACATTTATAAGGTTTTATAACCTCGAGGTTCCCGCTTTACAAGCTAAGTTGCTCTCGGTCTAAATTTTCAGTATGGCCTGCCCGATGCTATCGGCCCAGGATGCTGAAATTACTAGAGCGTCGATCACTGATCGTCTGTATACTTCTGTGGGCAGTGTGTAAGTCCCCCATGTTTATCAGTCCAGGCCGAGTTCGCCCTGGCTGTGTGGAACACTTGATATTATCTGCTCTTATTAGAGCTCTATATTACAGGAATGATGCTATTCTAGCCCCTCTTCCCGGATTCTCTGTGAGTCCCGTGTGATTAGGCACTGTATGAGCCCCGGGCACCTGCCCTTGGGACTTTAGTGTTGTATCTCAAGCACGCACGGCGTTTTACACTGTGTTCCCCTAGCGTAAGATATTACGCAAGTACGAGAGAAACTCTCGTAAGAGAACGTACTCGGTTACTAACGTAACCTCGGTTCTCTCTAGAGAGGGAACGAGTACTTGCGTATCTTGCCGTGCATGCATCACGCTCCGGTTCGCTTCGGCGATAAAAAAACTGGTCAAACCAGCCCTTCGAGGCTATATTTATAGCTGAGCCCCACCCTCTTTTGGCGGGACATGACGTATTGGGCGCAAAGCGCCCTCATTGGTTCTGACGTCATGAGGGGCCTCTCTCGATAGGCTGGTGCAGTTGCCGCAGAGCAGCCAATAGGCGCGCGAGCTGTCTCGCCCATGTCTGCATGCTGCTGCAATGCGTTTTACATTATTGCAAAATTAAGGATCATTTTTTGGCTTCAGTATCTCGAGGAAAAGAGGTTTTCCCCTAGCGTAAGATATTACGCAAGTACTCGTTCCCTCTCTAGAGAGAACCGAGGTTACGTTAGTAACCGAGTACGTTCTAGACTTTGACGGGTTCTTCTTATTTGTTTTCATGTTGCTGTATGAGATTTTTATAGACAACTATGCCTAGGGCCTTGAAGTTCTATCACTCCACATATAGCCACTTATATGTTTTCTTACTTGGCATATGTAACTCTTTAGGTATTTACAACGATTAAAGTGTGAAAATTAATTGTAAGAAAAAGTTTATATTAGTTCAAGTTTGATTTGAACTAATATAATTTATATTAGTGAGATTTTTATAGACAACTATGCCTAGGGCCTTTAAGTTCTATCACTCCACATATAGCCACTTATATGTTTTCTTACTTGGCATATGTAACTCTTTAGGCATTTACAGCACCACTGGTCACTATATGATTAAAGTGTAAAAATTAATCTTAAGAAGAAGTTTATATTAGTTCAAGTTTGCTCTGTGTGGATGTATTGTTCTGTTCCAGTGATGTTCTATTACTAAACCTTGAAGGGAAAAGATATCACCTATGGGGTCAAAGCCTGTTCCCCAATTGTATCTGATGAAGCCTTTGCTGGAGGCATATATACCCCTCGAGTCCCAGCAATTTTTCACAAAGGTGGTAGGACCCAGCGATCCATTGCACCACTTTGCATACCTTGTTTATTTGTGTAGCCTGCCATCCAGATAGTAAATATGCACTTGCTTTTTGCAATTCATCCATTGGGTTATTATGGAATCAAACTAATCAAGAGTTAATAATAATAATAATAATAATAATAATAATTCATTTTATTTGTGGGCGCCTTTCAGGACACTCAAGGACACCTTACAATAATAAAATACATAATCAAACAGAGGAAAAAAACAACAACACAATAAACCGTAAATACATAAAATCAATAGCCTACCCACTCACATTACCAAAATCAATCAGGATAGGCTAATCTAAAAAAATGAGTTTTAAGACGTGATTTAAAAGTTGAGAGACTAAGACTATTGCGTATTTCTTGTGGTAAAGTATTCCAAATCGCCGGAGCTATACAACTAAAAGCTCGACTTCCCATCGTAGTCAAATGCACAGATGGCACTACAAGAGTCACAGAAGCAGAAGACCTGAGGGATCGAGTAGGTAAATACACATGCAGAAGTTCACTCAGATATGAAGGTGCTAGATCATGAAGAGCCTTATAAGTAAAAAGCAAAATCTTGAATTGGATACGGTATTTGATCGGAAGCCAGTGAAGATGCTCCAATACCGGAGTTATATGCTCAGTCAAAGGTGTTCGTGTAATGATCCGAGCTGCTGAGTTATGAACCATCTGAAGTTTGTGAATGAGTTTCTGTGAGACACCACTGAGCAGAGAGTTGCAATAGTCAATTCGAGAAGTAACTAATGCATGCACCAGAACAGCAGTACTATTAACAGAAAGGGAGGGCCGGAGACGATTAATATTTCGCAGATGATAATATGCTGACCTTATAATATTATTAACATGTGCCTCATAGGACAGAGTACTGTCAAGGACGACACCCAGACTCTTGACCTGAGAAGAGGGAAAGAAAACAGAATTGTCTATAGCAAGGGAGAAACTTTCACAATTACGCAGTTTTGCTTTAGTGCCTACTAATAAAATTTCAGTCTTTGCGCTATTAACCTTGAGAAAATTGCATGTAAACCATGATTTGATTTCAGAAAGACAAAGCAACAGAGAGGAAGATGGAAATATCGAACTAGGCTTTGAAGATATATAGAGCTGGGTGTCGTCTGCGTAGCAATGAAAGTTTATATTAAATTTACGAAAAATCTGTCCTAGAGGCAATAAATATATGATAAACAGAAGAGGGCCCAAGAATGATCCTTGAGGTACACCGCTGGTTATCTCAGATATCCGTGATTTAAATTGTTTTATCTGAACAAACTGAGTCCGACCAGATAGATATGATCTAAACCAATCATGGGTTGTACCAGTGATCCCAATAGAAATCAACCTTTCCAGTAAGATGCTATGTGAGATAGTGTCAAAGGCTGCACTCAAATCGAGAAGAACGAGTATTGATAAAAGTCCCGAATCTGCAGCCATTAACAAATCATTTGTGACTTTAATTAGAGCTGTCTCCGTGCTATGATATGGACGATACGCAGACTGAAATTGCTCAAACAAGTTATTATCCATTAGATGAGTATGTACCTGCTGAGCAACAATTTTTTCCAGTAATTTAGATATAAAGGGTAAATTAGAAATGGGTCGAAAGTTTTCAGGGTTGTTACAATCCGCACCGGGTTTCTTACGTATAGGAGTTATTGCCGCTACTTTAAAGGATGAAGGAATAGTACCAGAAATAAGAGAAGAATGTATAATTTTAGTTATCAAGGGTAATAAAGAAGGTAGACAAAACTTGACAAAATGTGTAGGAATAGGATCTAACTGACAGGTAGTAGTTTTAGATTTTTGAACACATTCAGCTATTTCATTCTCAGTAGGCAATTGAAAACTAGAGAAAGCAGTTAGATTGGAAGCATCATAAAGAGAAGAGAATAAACCACATGCCCTGATATTGGGTGTTAAATTCTTATGAATAGTTTCAATTTTTTCGTTGAAATAATTCATAAAAATATCACATGTGGTATTAGAATGCGAATGCAACGAGAAAACATCTGGTGGACGCAAAATACGGTTCATTGTTGAGAACAGCATTTTTGTATTCCCACTACCAGAGTTTATTATAGGCTACTGGCATAATAACTAGTTTTAGCAGTAGAAAGGGCTTCTTTGTAGTCCATGATGTGGTGATCATACATTTCCTTGTGCACAGTTAGACCGGATCTCATATATAAACGCTCTAGTTGACGCCCCTTAGCCTTTAACAGACGCAACTCAGAGTTATACCATGGAGCAGTATGAGCAAATGAGACAGTCCGAGTTCTAACAGGTGCAACAACATCTAAAATATTCTGCAGCTGATCATTATAGCAAGAAGTCAGCTCGTCCAAGCTAAGTAGTCCATCAATATTCAACAAGTTATCAACTTCATTAGAAAACACAGACAAATCAGTGTTCTTAACATTGCGGAATGTGATAGTACGGCTTTGAACAGATTTTGATACAGTTAATTTGGCACTGAAAGACACAAGATTATGATCCGATATAGACAAGTCACGTGAACTACAATCAAAAGGTGTTGTTCCAGTACAGCAAATAAGATCGAGTGTGTGACCCTTTGAATGAGTCGGAAAATCAATAAACTGTTTCAGTCCAAAACTGTCCAAACATGATAGAAAGTCTTTTGTATCAGTAGCAGTAGCTCTGTCCACATGGATATTAAAATCACCAACCATGATCACATTTGGAGAAGCAGAGCATAATAAAGTTAAAAAAGCAGAAAGTTCAGTTAAAAAGTTAGTGTTAGATTTGGGTGGACGGTAAACTGTTGTTATGATAGTGGGTACCGGCCCACGGTTCTAGACTTTGACGGGTTCTTCTTATTTGTTTTCATGTTGCTGTGCTCATGATTGCTGTATGAGATTTTTATAGACAACTATGCCTAGGGCCTTGAAGTTCTATCACACCACATGTAGCAATTTATATGTTTTCTTACTTGGCATATGTAACTCTTTAGGTATTTACAACACCACTGGTCACTATATGATTAAAGTGTGAAAATTAATCTTAAGAAGAAGTTTATATTAGTTCAAGTTTGCTCTGTGTGGATGTATTGTTCTGTTCCAGTGATGTTCTATGACTAAACCTTGAAGGGAAAAGATATCACCTATGGGGTCAAAGCCTGTTCCCCAATGGTATCTGCTGAAGCCTTTGCTGGAGGCATATATACCCCTCTGGTCCCAGCAAGTTTTCACCAAGGTGGTAGGACCCAGCGATCCATTGCACCACTTTGCATACCTTGTTTATTCGTGTAGCCTGCCATCCAGATAGTAAATATGCACTTGCTTTTTGCAATTCATCCATTGGGTTATTATGGAATCAAACTAATCAAGAGTTCTAGACTTTGACGGGTTCTTCTTATTTGTTTTCATGTTGCTGTGCTCATGATTGCTGTATGAGATTTTTATAGACAACTATGCCTAGGGCCTTGAAGTTCTATCACACCACATGTAGCAATTTATATGTTTTCTTACTTGGCATATGTAACTCTTTAGGTATTTACAACAACACTGGTCACTATATGATTAAAGTGTGAAAATTATTCTTAAGAAGAAGTTTATATTAGTTCAAGTTTGCTCTGTGTGGATGTATTGTTCTGTTCCAGTGATGTTCTATGACTAAACCTTGAAGGGAAAAGATATCACCTATGGGGTCAAAGCCTGTTCCCCAATGGTATGTGCCGAATCCTTTGCTGGAAGCATATATACCCCTCGGGTCCCAGCAAGATTTCACAAAGGTGTTAGGACCCAGCGATCCATTGCACCACTTTGCATACCTTGTTTATTCGTGTAGCCTGCCATCCAGATAGTAAATATGCACTTGCTTTTTGCAATTCATCCATTGGGTTATTATGGAATCAAACTAATCAAGAGTTCTAGACTTTGACGAGTTCTTCTTATTTGCTTTCATATTGCTGTTCTCATGATTGCTGTATGAGATTTTTATAGACAACTGTGCCTAGGGCCTTGAAGTTCTATGACACCACATCTAGCCACTTATATGTTTTCTTACTTGGCATATGTAACTCTTTAGGTATTTACAACGATTAAAGTGTAAAAATTAATTGTAAGAAAAAGTTTATATTAGTTCAAGTTTGCTCTGTGTGGATGTATTGTTCTGTTCCAGTGATGTTCTATTACTAAACCTTGAAGGGAAAAGATATCACCTATGGGGTCAAAGCCTGTTCCCCAATGGTATCTGCTGAAGCCTTTGCTGGAGGCATATATACCCCTCTGGTCCCAGCAAGTTTTCACCAAGGTGGTAGGACCCAGCGATCCATTGCACCACTTTGCATACCTTGTTTATTCGTGTAGCCTGCCATCCAGATAGTAAATATGCACTTGCTTTTTGCAATTCATCCATTGGGTTATTATGGAATCAAACTAATCAAGAAATCTAGACTTTGACGGGTTCTTCTTATTTGTTTTCATGTTGCTGTGCTCATGATTGCTGTATGAGATTTTTATAGACAACTATGCCTAGGGCCTTGAAGTCCTATCACACCACATGTAGCAATTTATATGTTTTCTTACTTGGCATATGTAACTCTTTAGGTATTTACAACACCACTGGTCACTATATGATTAAAGTGTAAAAATTAATCTTAAGAAGAAGTTTATATTAGTTCAAGTTTGCTCTGTGTGGATGTATTGTTCTGTTCCAGTGATGTTCTATGACTAAACCTTGAAGGGAAAAGATATCACTTATGGGGTCAAAGCCTGTTCCCCAATGGTATCTGCTGAAGCCTTTGCTGGAGGCATATATACCCCTCTGGTCCCAGCAAGTTTTCACCAAGGTGGTAGGACCCAGCGATCCATTGCACCACTTTGCATACCTTGTTTATTCGTGTAGCCTGCCATCCAGATAGTAAATATGCACTTGCTTTTTGCAATTCATCCATTGGGTTATTATGGAATGAAACTAATCAAGAGTTCTAGACTTTGACGGGTTCTTCTTATTTGTTTTCATGTTGCTGTGCTCATGATTGCTGTATGAGATTTTTATAGACAACTATGCCTAGGGCCTTGAAGTTCTATCACTCCACATATAGCCACTTATATGTTTTCTTACTTGGCATATGTAACTCTTTAGGTATTTACAGCACCACTGGTCACTATATGATTAAAGTGTGAAAATTAATCTTAAGAAAAAGTTTATATTAGTTCAATTTTGCTCTGTGTGGATGTATTGTTCTGTTCCAGTGATGTTCTATTACTAAACCTCGAAGGGAAAAGATATCACCTATGTGTTCAAAGCCTGTTCCCCAATGGTATGTGATGAACCCTTTGCTGGAGGCATATATACCCCTCGAGTCCCAGCAAGTTTTCACCAAGGTGGTAGGACCCAGCGATCCATTGCACCACTTTGCATACCTTGTTTATTTGTGTAGCCTGCCATCCAGATAGTAAATATGCACTTGCTTTTTGCAATTCATCCATTGGGTTATTATGGAATCAAACTAATCAAGAGTTCTAGACTTTGACTGGTTCTTCTTATTTGTTTTCATGTTGCTGTTCTCATGATTGGTGTATGAGATTTTTATAGACAACTATGCCTAGGGCCTTGAAGTTCCATCACACCACATGTAGCCACTTATATGTTTTCTTACTTGGCATATGTAACTCTTTAGGTATTTACAACGATTAAAGTGTGAAAATTAATTGTAAGAAAAAGTTTATATTAGTTCAAGTTTGCTCTGTGTGGATGTATTGTTCTGTTCCAGTGATGTTCTATTACTAAACCTTGAAGGGAAAAGATATCACCTATGGGGTCAAAGCCTGTTCCCCAATTGTATCTGATGAAGCCTTTGCTGGAGGCATATATACCCCTCGAGTCCCAGCAAGTTTTCACAAAGGTGGTAGGACCCAGCGATCCATTGCACCACTTTGCATACCTTGTTTATTTGTGTAGCCTGCCATCCAGATAGTAAATATGCACTTGCTTTTTGCAATTCATCCATTGGGTTATTATGGAATCAAACTAATCAAGAGTTCTAGACTTTGACGGGTTCTTCTTATTTGTTTTCATGTTGCTGTTCTCATGATTGCTGTATGAGATTTTTATAGACAACTCTGCCTAGGGCCTTGAAGTTCTATCACTCCACATATAGCCACTTATATGTTTTCTTACTTGGCATATGTAACTCTTTAGGTATTTACAGCACCACTGGTCACTATATGATTAAAGTGTAAAAATTAATCTTAAGAAGAAGTTTATATTAGTTCAAGTTTGCTCTGTGTGGATGTATTGTTCTGTTCCAGTGATGTTCTATTACTAAACCTTGAAGGGAAAAGATATCATCTATGGGGTCAAAGCCTGTTCCCCAATGGTATCTGCTGAAGCCTTTGCTGGAGGCATATATACCCCTCGAGTCCCAGCAAGTTTTCACCAAGGTGGTAGGACCCAGCGATCCATTGCACCACTTTGCATACCTTGTTTATTCGTGTAGCCTGCCATCCAGATAGTAAATATGCACTTGCTTTGTGCAATTCATCCATTGGGTTATTATGGAATCAAACTAATCAAGAGTTCTAGACTTTGACAAGTTCTTCTTATTTGCTTTCATATTACTGTTCTCATGATTGCTGTATGAGATTTTTATAGACAACTATGCCTAGGGCCTTGAAGTTCTATCACACAACATGTAGCCACTTATATGTTTTCTTACTTGGCATATGTAACTCTTTAGGTATTTACAACGATTAAAGTGTGAAAATTAATTGTAAGAAAAAGTTTATATTAGTTCAAGTTTGCTCTGTGTGGATGTATTGTTCTGTTCCAGTGATGTTCTATTACTAAACCTTGAAGGGAAAAGATATCACCTATGGGGTCAAAGCCTGTTCCCCAATGGTATCTGATGAAGCCTTTGCTGGAGGCATATATACCCCTCGAGTCCCAGCAAGTTTTCACCAAGGTGGTAGGACCCAGCGATCCATTGCACCACTTTGCATACCTTGTTTATTCCTTTAGCCTGCCATCCAGATAGTAAATATGCACTTGCTTTTTGCAATTCATCCATTGGGTTATTATGGAATCAAACTAATCAAGAGTTCTAGACTTTGACGGGTTCTTCTTATTTGCTTTCATGTTGCTGTTCACATAATTGCTGTATGAGATTTTTATAGACAACTATGCCTAAGGTCTTGAAGTTCTATCACACAACATGTAGCCACTTATATGTTTTCTTACTTGGCATATGTAACTCTTTAGGTATTTACAACGATTAAAGTGTGAAAATTAATTGTAAGAAAAAGTTTATATTAGTTCAAGTTTGCTCTGTGTGGATGTATTGTTCTGTTCCAGTGATGTTCTATTACTAAACCTTGAAGGGAAAAGATATCACCTATGGGGTCAAAGCCTGTTCCCCAATGGTATCTGATGAAACCTTTGCTGGAGGCATATATACCCCTCGAGTCCCAGCAAGTTTTCACCAAGGTGGTAGGACCCAGCGATCCATTGCACCACATGGCATACCTTGTTTATTCCTTTAGCCTGCCATCCAGATAGTAAATATGCACTTGCTTTTTGCAATTCATCCATTGGGTTATTATGGAATCAAACTAATCAAGAGTTCTAGACTTTGACGGGTTCTTCTTATTTGCTTTCATGTTGCTTTTCACATGATTGCTGTATGAGATTTTTATAGACAACTATGCCTAAGGTCTTGAAGTTCTATCACACAACATGTAGCCACTTATATGTTTTCTTACTTGGCATATGTAACTCTGTAGGTATTTACAACACCATTGGTCACAATATGATAAAAGTGTGAAAATGAATCGTAAGAAGTTTACATTAGTTCAAGTTTGCTCTGTGTGGATGTATTGTTCTGTTCCAGTGATGTTCTATGACTAAACCTTGAAGGGAAAAGATATCACCTATGGTTCAAAGCCTGTTCCCCAATGGTATCTGCTGAAGCCTTTGCTGGAGGCATATATACCCCTCTGGTCCCAGCAAGTTTTCACCAAGGTGGTAGGACCCAGCGATCCATTGCACCACTTTGCATACCTTGTTTATTCGTGTAGCCTGCCATCCAGATAGTAAATATGCACTTGCTTTTTGCAATTCATCCATTGGGTTATTATGGAATCAAACTAATCAAGAAATCTAGACTTTGACGGGTTCTTCTTATTTGTTTTCATGTTGCTGTGCTCATGATTGCTGTATGAGATTTTTATAGACAACTATGCCTAGGGCCTTGAAGTTCTATCACACCACATGTAGCAATTTATATGTTTTCTTACTTGGCATATGTAACTCTTTAGGTATTTACAACACCACTGGTCACTATATGATTAAAGTGTAAAAATTAATCTTAAGAAGAAGTTTATATTAGTTCAAGTTTGCTCTGTGTGGATGTATTGTTCTGTTCCAGTGAGGTTCTATGACTAAACCTTGAAGGGAAAAGATATCACCTATGGGGTCAAAGCCTGTTCCCCAATGGTATCTGATGAAACCTTTGCTGGAGGCATATATACCCCTCGAGTCCCAGCAAGTTTTCACCAAGGTGGTAGGACCCAGCGATCCATTGCACCACATGGCATACCTTGTTTATTCCTTTAGCCTGCCATCCAGATAGTAAATATGCACTTGCTTTTTGCAATTCATCCATTGGGTTATTATGGAATCAAACTAATCAAGAGTTCTAGACTTTGACGGGTTCTTCTTATTTGCTTTCATGTTGCTTTTCACATGATTGCTGTATGAGATTTTTATAGACAACTATGCCTAAGGTCTTGAAGTTCTATCACACAACATGTAGCCACTTATATGTTTTCTTACTTGGCATATGTAACTCTGTAGGTATTTACAACACCATTGGTCACAATATGATAAAAGTGTGAAAATGAATCGTAAGAAGTTTACATTAGTTCAAGTTTGCTCTGTGTGGATGTATTGTTCTGTTCCAGTGATGTTCTATGACTAAACCTTGAAGGGAAAAGATATCACCTATGGGGTCAAAACCTGTTCCCCAATGGTATCTGCTGAAGCCTTTGCTGGAGGCATATATACCCCTCGAGTCCCAGCAAGTTTTCACCAAGGTGGTAGGACCCAGCGATCCATTGCACCACTTTGCATACCTTGTTTATTCGTGTAGCCTGCCATCCAGATAGTAAATATGCACTTGCTTTGTGCAATTCATCCATTGGGTTATTATGGAATCAAACTAATCAAGAGTTCTAGACTTTGACAAGTTCTTCTTATTTGCTTTCATATTACTGTTCTCATGATTGCTGTATGAGATTTTTATAGACAACTATGCCTAGGGCCTTGAAGTTCTATCACACAACATGTAGCCACTTATATGTTTTCTTACTTGGCATATGTAACTCTTTAGGTATTTACAACGATTAAAGTGTGAAAATTAATTGTAAGAAAAAGTTTATATTAGTTCAAGTTTGCTCTGTGTGGATGTATTGTTCTGTTCCAGTGATGTTCTATTACTAAACCTTGAAGGGAAAAGATATCACCTATGGGGTCAAAGCCTGTTCCCCAATGGTATCTGATGAAGCCTTTGCTGGAGGCATATATACCCCTCGAGTCCCAGCAAGTTTTCACCAAGGTGGTAGGACCCAGCGATCCATTGCACCACTTTGCATACCTTGTTTATTCCTTTAGCCTGCCATCCAGATAGTAAATATGCACTTGCTTTTTGCAATTCATCCATTGGGTTATTATGGAATCAAACTAATCAAGAGTTCTAGACTTTGACGGGTTCTTCTTATTTGCTTTCATGTTGCTGTTCACATAATTGCTGTATGAGATTTTTATAGACAACTATGCCTAAGGTCTTGAAGTTCTATCACACAACATGTAGCCACTTATATGTTTTCTTACTTGGCATATGTAACTCTTTAGGTATTTACAACGATTAAAGTGTGAAAATTAATTGTAAGAAAAAGTTTATATTAGTTCAAGTTTGCTCTGTGTGGATGTATTGTTCTGTTCCAGTGATGTTCTATTACTAAACCTTGAAGGGAAAAGATATCACCTATGGGGTCAAAGCCTGTTCCCCAATGGTATCTGATGAAACCTTTGCTGGAGGCATATATACCCCTCGAGTCCCAGCAAGTTTTCACCAAGGTGGTAGGACCCAGCGATCCATTGCACCACATGGCATACCTTGTTTATTCCTTTAGCCTGCCATCCAGATAGTAAATATGCACTTGCTTTTTGCAATTCATCCATTGGGTTATTATGGAATCAAACTAATCAAGAGTTCTAGACTTTGACGGGTTCTTCTTATTTGCTTTCATGTTGCTTTTCACATGATTGCTGTATGAGATTTTTATAGACAACTATGCCTAAGGTCTTGAAGTTCTATCACACAACATGTAGCCACTTATATGTTTTCTTACTTGGCATATGTAACTCTGTAGGTATTTACAACACCATTGGTCACAATATGATAAAAGTGTGAAAATGAATCGTAAGAAGTTTACATTAGTTCAAGTTTGCTCTGTGTGGATGTATTGTTCTGTTCCAGTGATGTTCTATGACTAAACCTTGAAGGGAAAAGATATCACCTATGGTTCAAAGCCTGTTCCCCAATGGTATCTGCTGAAGCCTTTGCTGGAGGCATATATACCCCTCTGGTCCCAGCAAGTTTTCACCAAGGTGGTAGGACCCAGCGATCCATTGCACCACTTTGCATACCTTGTTTATTCGTGTAGCCTGCCATCCAGATAGTAAATATGCACTTGCTTTTTGCAATTCATCCATTGGGTTATTATGGAATCAAACTAATCAAGAAATCTAGACTTTGACGGGTTCTTCTTATTTGTTTTCATGTTGCTGTGCTCATGATTGCTGTATGAGATTTTTATAGACAACTATGCCTAGGGCCTTGAAGTTCTATCACACCACATGTAGCAATTTATATGTTTTCTTACTTGGCATATGTAACTCTTTAGGTATTTACAACACCACTGGTCACTATATGATTAAAGTGTAAAAATTAATCTTAAGAAGAAGTTTATATTAGTTCAAGTTTGCTCTGTGTGGATGTATTGTTCTGTTCCAGTGAGGTTCTATGACTAAACCTTGAAGGGAAAAGATATCACCTATGGGGTCAAAGCCTGTTCCCCAATGGTATCTGATGAAACCTTTGCTGGAGGCATATATACCCCTCGAGTCCCAGCAAGTTTTCACCAAGGTGGTAGGACCCAGCGATCCATTGCACCACATGGCATACCTTGTTTATTCCTTTAGCCTGCCATCCAGATAGTAAATATGCACTTGCTTTTTGCAATTCATCCATTGGGTTATTATGGAATCAAACTAATCAAGAGTTCTAGACTTTGACGGGTTCTTCTTATTTGCTTTCATGTTGCTTTTCACATGATTGCTGTATGAGATTTTTATAGACAACTATGCCTAAGGTCTTGAAGTTCTATCACACAACATGTAGCCACTTATATGTTTTCTTACTTGGCATATGTAACTCTGTAGGTATTTACAACACCATTGGTCACAATATGATAAAAGTGTGAAAATGAATCGTAAGAAGTTTACATTAGTTCAAGTTTGCTCTGTGTGGATGTATTGTTCTGTTCCAGTGATGTTCTATGACTAAACCTTGAAGGGAAAAGATATCACCTATGGGGTCAAAACCTGTTCCCCAATGGTATCTGCTGAAGCCTTTGCTGGAGGCATATATACCCCTCTGGTCCCAGCAAGTTTTCACCAAGGTGGTAGGACCCAGCGATCCATTGCACCACTTTGCATACCTTGTTTATTCGTGTAGCCTGCCATCCAGATAGTAAATATGCACTTGCTTTTTGCAATTCATCCATTGGGTTATTATGGAATCAAACTAATCAAGAAATCTAGACTTTGACGGGTTCTTCTTATTTGTTTTCATGTTGCTGTGCTCATGATTGCTGTATGAGATTTTTATAGACAACTATGCCTAGGGCCTTGAAGTTCTATCACACCACATGTAGCAATTTATATGTTTTCTTACTTGGCATATGTAACTCTTTAGGTATTTACAACACCACTGGTCACTATATGATTAAAGTGTAAAAATTAATCTTAAGAAGAAGTTTATATTAGTTCAAGTTTGCTCTGTGTGGATGTATTGTTCTGTTCCAGTGATGTTCTATGACTAAACCTTGAAGGGAAAAGATATCACCTATGGGTTCAAAGCCTGTTCCCCAATGGTATCTGATGATCCCTTTGCTGGAGGCATATATACCCCTCGAGTCCCAGCAAGTTTTCACCAAGGTGGTAGGACCCAGCGATCCATTGCACCACTTTGCATACCTTGTTTTTTTGTGTAGCCTGCCATCCAGATAGTAAATATGCACTTGCTTTTTGCAATTCATCCATTGGGTTATTATGGAATCAAACTAATCAAGAGTTCTAGACTTTGACGGGTTCTTCTTATTTGTTTTCATGTTGCTGTTCTCATGATTGCTGTATGAGATTTTTATAGACAACTGTGCCTAGGGCCTTGAAGTTCTATCACACCACATGTAGCCACTTATATGTTTTCTTACTTGGCATATGTAACTCTTTAGGTATTTACAGCACCACTGGTCACTATATGATTAAAGTGAGAAAATTAATCTTAAGAAGAAGTTTATATTAGTTCAAGTTTGCTCTGTGTGGAAGTATTGTTCTGTTCCAGTGATGTTCAATGACTAAACCTTGAAAGGAAAAGATATCACCTATGGGGTCAAAGCCTGTTCCCCAATGGTTTCTGCTGAAGCCTTTGCTGGAGGCATATATACCCCTCTGGTCCCAGCAAGTTTTCACCAAGGTGGTAAGACCCAGCGATCCATTGCACCACTTTGCATACCTTGTTTATTCCTTTAGCCTGCCATCCAGATAGTAAATATGCACTTGCTTTTTGCAATTCATCCATTGGGTTATTATGGAATCAAACTAATCAAGAGTTCTAGACTTTGACGGGTTCTTCTTATTTGTTTTCATGTTGCTGTATGAGATTTTTATAGACAACTATGCCTAGGGCCTTGAAGTTCTATCACTCCACATATAGCCACTTATATGTTTTCTTACTTGGCATATGTAACTCTTTAGGTATTTACAACGATTAAAGTGTGAAAATTAATTGTAAGAAAAAGTTTATATTAGTTCAAGTTTGCTCTGTGTGGATGTATTGTTCTGTTCCAGTGATGTTCTATTACTAAACCTTGAAGGGAAAAGATACCACCTATGGGGTCAAAGCCTGTTCCCCAATGGAATCTGATGAAGCCTTTGCTGGAGGCATATATACCCCTCGAGTCCCAGCAAGTTTTCACCACGGTGGTAGGACCCAGCGATCCATTGCACCACTTTGCATACCTTGTTTATTTGTGTAGCCTGCCATCCAGTTAGTAAATATGCACTTGCTTTTTGCAATTCATCCATTGGGTTATTATGGAATCAAACTAATCAAGAGTTCTAGACTTTGACGGGTTCTTCTTATTTGTTTTCATGTTGCTGTTCTCATGATTGCTGTATGAGATTTTTATAGACAACTATGCCTGGGGCCTTGAAGTTCTATCACTCCACATATAGCCACTTATATGTTTTCTTACTTGGCATATGTAACTCTTTAGGTATTTACAGCACCACTGGTCACTATATGATTAAAGTGTAAAAATTAATCTTAAGAAGAAGTTTATATTAGTTCAAGTTTGCTCTGTGTGGATGTATTGTTCTGTTCCAGTGATGTTCTATTACTAAACCTTGAAGGGAAAAGATATCATCTATGGGGTCAAAGCCTGTTCCCCAATGGTATCTGATGAAGCCTTTGCTGGAGGCATATATACCCCTCGAGTCCCAGCACGTTTTCACCAAGGTGGTAGGACCCAGCGATCCATTGCACCACTTTGCATACCTTGTTTATTCGTGTAGCCTGCCATCCAGATAGTAAATATGCACTTGCTTTGTGCAATTCATCCATTGGGTTATTATGGAATCAAACTAATCAAGAGTTCTAGACTTTGACAAGTTCTTCTTATTTGCTTTCATATTACTGTTCTCATGATTGGTGTATGAGATTTTTATAGACAACTATGCCTAGGGCCTTGAAGTTCCATCACACCACATGTAGCCACTTATATGTTTTCTTACTTGGCATATGTAACTCTTTAGGTATTTACAACGATTAAAGTGTGAAAATTAATTGTAAGAAAAAGTTTATATTAGTTCAAGTTTGCTCTGTGTGGATGTATTGTTCTGTTCCAGTGATGTTCTATTACTAAACCTTGAAGGGAAAAGATATCACCTATGGGGTCAAAGCCTGTTCCCCAATTGTATCTGATGAAGCCTTTGCTGGAGGCATATATACCCCTCGAGTCCCAGCAAGTTTTCACAAAGGTGGTAGGACCCAGCGATCCATTGCACCACTTTGCATACCTTGTTTATTTGTGTAGCCTGCCATCCAGATAGTAAATATGCACTTGCTTTGTGCAATTCATCCATTGGGTTATTATGGAATCAAACTAATCAAGAGTTCTAGACTTTGACGGGTTCTTCTTATTTGTTTTCATGTTGCTGTTCTCATGATTGCTGTATGAGATTTTTATAGACAACTATGCCTAAGGTCTTGAAGTTCTATCACACAACATGTAGCCACTTATATGTTTTCTTACTTGGCATATGTAACTCTGTAGGTATTTACAACACCATTGGTCACTATATGATAAAAGTGTGAAAATGAATCGTAAGAAGTTTACATTAGTTCAAGTTTGCTCTGTGTGGATGTATTGTTCTGTTCCAGTGATGTTCTATGACTAAACCTTGAAGGGAAAAGATATCACCTATGGGGTCAAAGCCTGTTCCCCAATGGTATCTACTGAAGCCTTTGCTGGAGGCATATATACCCCTCTGGTCCCAGCAAGTTTTCACCAAGGTGGTAGGACCCAGCGATCCATTGCACCACTTTGCATACATTGTTTATTCGTGTAGCCTGCCATCCAGATAGTAAATATGCACTTGCTTTTTGCAATTCATCCATTGGGTTATTATGGAATCAAACTAATCAAGAGATCTAGACTTTGACGGGTTCTTCTTATTTGTTTTCATGTTGCTGTGCTCATGATTGCTGTATGAGATTTTTATAGACAACTATGCCTAGGGCCTTGAAGTTCTATCACACCACATGTAGCAATTTATATGTTTTCTTACTTGGCATATGTAACTCTTTAGGTATTTACAACGATTAAAGTGAGAAAATTAATCTTAAGAAGAAGTTTGTATTAGTTCAAGTTTGCTCTGTGTGGATGTATTGTTCTGTTCCAGTGATGTTCTATTACTAAACCTTGAAGGGAAAAGATATCACCTATGGGGTCAAAGCCTGTTCCCCAATGGTATCTGCTGAAGCCTTTGCTGGAGGCATATATACCCCTCGAGTCCCAGCAAGTTTTCACCAAGGTGGTAGGACCCAGCGATCCATTGCACCACTTTGCATACCTTGTTTATTCGTGTAGCCTGCCATCCAGATAGTAAATATGCACTTGCTTTTTGCAATTCATCCATTGGGTTATTATGGAATCAAACTAATCAAGAGTTCTAGACTTTGACGGGTTCTTCTTATTTGCTTTCATGTTGCTGTTCACATAATTGCTGTATGAGATTTTTATAGACAACTATGCCTAAGGTCTTGAAGTTCTATCACACAACATGTAGCCACTTATATGTTTTCTTACTTGGCATATGTAACTCTGTAGGTATTTACAACTCCACTGGTCACTATATGATAAAAGTGTGAAAATTAATCGTAAGAAGTTTACATTAGTTCAAGTCTGCTCTGTGTGGTTGTAATGTTCTGTTCCAGTGATGTTCTATTACTAAACCTTGAAAGGAAAAGATATCACCTATGGGGTCAAAGCCTGTTCCCCAATGGTATCTGATGAAGCCTTTGCTGGAGGCATATATACCCCTCGAGTCCCAGCAAGTTTTCACCAAGGTGGTAGGACCCAGCGATCCATTGCATCATTTTGCATACCTTGTTTATTTGTGTAGCCTGCCATCCAGATAGTAAATATGCACTTGCTTTTTGCAATTCATCCATTGGGTTATTATGGAATCAAACTAATCAAGAGTTCTAGACTTTGACGGGTTCTTCTTATTTGTTTTCATGTTGCTTTTCTCATGATTGCTGTATGAGATTTTTATAGACAACTATGCCTAGGGCCTTGAAGTTCTATCACTCCACATATAGCCACTTATATGTTTTCTTACTTGGCATATGTAACTCTTTAGGTATTTACAGCACCACTGGTCACTATATGATTAAAGTGTGAAAATTAATCTCAAGAAGAAGTTTATATTAGTTCAATTTTGCTCTGTGTGGATGTATTGTTCTGTTCCAGTGATGTTCTATTACTAAACCTTGAAGGGAAAAGATATCACCTATGGGGTCAAAGCCTGTTCCCCAATGGTATGTGCCGAATCCTTTGCTGGAAGCATATATACCCCTCGGGTCCCAGCAAGATTTCACCAAGGTGGTAGGACCCAGCGATCCATTGCACCACTTTGCATACCTTGTTTATTCGTGTAGCCTGCCTTCCAGATAGTAAATATGCACTTGCTTTTTGCAATTCATCCATTGGGTTATTATGGAATCAAACTAATCAAGAGTTCTAGACTTTGACGAGTTCTTCTTATTTGCTTTCATATTGCTGTTCTCATGATTGCTGTATGAGATTTTTATAGACAACTGTGCCTAGGGCCTTGAAGTTCTATCACACCACATCTAGCCACTTATATGTTTTCTTACTTGGCATATGTAACTCTTTAGGTATTTACAACGATTAAAGTGTAAAAATTAATTGTAAGAAAAAGTTTATATTAGTTCAAGTTTGCTCTGTGTGGATGTATTGTTCTGTTCCAGTGATGTTCTATTACTAAACCTTGAAGGGAAAAGATATCACCTATGGGGTCAAAGCCTGTTCCCAAATGGTATCTGATGAACCCTTTGCTGGAGGCATATATACCCCTCGAGTCCCAGCAAGTTTTCACCAAGGTGGTAGGACCCAGCGATCCATTGCACCACTTTGCATACCTTGTTTATTCCTTTAGCCTGCCATCCAGATAGTAAATATGCACTTGCTTTTTGCAATTCATCCATTGGGTTATTATGGAATCAAACTAATCAAGAGTTCTCTTACGAGAGTTTCTCTCGTACTTGCGTAATATCTTACGCTAGGGGAAAACCTCTTTTCCTCGAGATACTGAAGCCAAAAAATTATCCTTAATTTTGCAATAATGTAAAACGCATTGCAGCAGCATGCAGACATGGGCGAGACAGCTCGCGCGCCTATTGGCTGCTCTGCGGCAACTGCACCAGCCTATCGAGAGAGGCCCCTCATGACGTCAGAACCAATGAGGGCGCTTCGCGCCCAATACGTCATGTCCCGCCAAAAGAGGGTGGGGCTCAGCTATAAATATAGCCTCGAAGGGCTGGTTTGACCAGTTTTTTATCTCTTCAGCGAATCTCACGCATTGCTGGATCCCGAGAGGAAGAAGCCGCGCCGTCTGATAGAAGCACTGAGCGTGATTAGCGCCACATCTGAAGCTGCTGGACGACAACTCGCCGCCTTCAGTCACCGTTCCTGCGCACGCTTTCCGTCGTACATATCCTTTCTCTGCTACTGTGTTTTGTGTATGTGTGTGTTGTTCGCCGCCGCGACACACACTCCCTTTGCACTAAAAGAGCCGGGCGTCTTTATCAAGACACCCCTTTTTCCTGGTAAGGATCACGCAGCTCTCGCGCTCGCTGACGGCGCTGCCCTCAGCGAGCTAATGCCTACGGTGACTCTGAGGACTCGCCTGGCATCCTTCTCCGAGACTGCACCTCCGCAACCTCCCCCACCCCGCAAAGCTCGCTTTCACTTCGGAGCCGAGCTTTCGTGAGACTTCTGTCTACAAAGAGATTCAGCCCTTGAAGACTTCAAAGAGATCTACTCTCTGCCTACAGTGTTGGTGTGACGGCGCGATCAGCGGTGGCCGCGAGCATTGCAGCTCACAAACTGCTGTTTTCACAGCACTATTGTTCTGTGTTTGTGTGTGTGTGTGTCGGTTCGGTGGGCGTTTCCTTGTGTGTTTATTCACACCGCGGCTACCCCTGGGTGCCTCAGCACTGAGAGAGTATTTTTTCAACCTTTTTTATTTTTACTAAAAGAGCAACACAAGCGTGACCCTGCGTCTTTTTCAAGATGTCATTCCGCTTGTGCGTTTCTGGATGCCGTCGTTCCCTGGCGCCAGCAGATGGCCACAGCAGTTGCCTCTCGTGTTTGGGCATTCAACACGCTGAGGCAGCTTTTGTGGATAGTTCATGTTCCCATTGCGGGAATATGACTATCGCAGCGCTTAGATCGAGACTCGCTTACCTCAAGGGAGGTGCAGTCCCCTCGCCTATGCCCCGATCTAGTGTCTATTCTGCCCCGCAGAATAGACCTACTTCGGTGCATGACCAGGGTGATCTGAGGATTACCGTGAGGGCTTCCCCGTCGAGTCATCCTCCGCGGGCCCCTCACGCCTCACAAGCGCTGTCGCCATTGGGGCTCCTTAGTGAACGTCTTGGTCCTTCTCCGGAACGGCCAACCGTTTCCTTTGGGGCTCCGGCTGATGACCAGATGTCGATCGCAGCATCGGAGGGGGAGCTGTCCTCTGGAAATGACGACTCGGCTGCGTTGCCCCCCTCGGGGTGTGTAGCGTTGTCCGAGCCGGATCCAGAATGGACTGCTATGCTTTCCCGGGCCGCCGAGAAGGTCGGGCTTGCATGGAATCCTCCACCACGTCCCGAACCTTCTCGGTTGGACGATTGGTTTCTCGGGGCGGGCCGTGCTGGTTCTCAGTGCGCCGCCCCGGTACCTTTCTTTCCGGAAGTGCATGAGGAGCTTTCTAGGACGTGGAAGGCACCGTATAGTGCCCGAAGCCGTTCTAGTGGCTCCTCACCCCTCGCCACCCTCGACGGCGGGGCAGCTAAGGGGTATGTGGATATCCCCCCGGTGGAGCGGGCCGTCGCGATGCAGCTGTGTCCGGCGTCCGCTTCCTCTTGGCGGGGTAATCCACGCCTCCCGTCCAAGGCCTGTAAGTTTTCGTCCGGTCTAACGGCGAGGGCTTACAAGGCCTGTGGACAGGCTGCTTCCGCCCTCCATGCCATGGCGCTCTTGCAGGTCCACCAGGCCCAGGCGCTCATGGACATGAACGAGGGTGGTTCTGACCCAGAGCTCCTCCGGGAGCTCTGTGTGGCAACCGACCTCGCCCTCCGGGCGACGAAGGAAACCGCACATTCTGTCGGTCAGGCGATGTCCACCTTGGTGGTCCAGGAGCGCCACCTTTGGCTCAACCTGGCGGATATGAGGGACACCGATAAATATCGGTTCCTGGATGCCCCTCTTTCCCAGGTTGGGTTGTTCGGCGACGGTGCAAACGACCCTGAGACGGGCGGCCCGGAGGTGGATCAAGTTGCTCTTCAGGAGATGGCGAAGGCGCCACTCCTTCCCCCGGTGGAGGGCCGGGCGGAGAATCTTTTGTTTCCTTTTCTTTTTGTTCCGCCACTGACCCACGGGTCAGTGGTACCCACATTTTCAAAAAAAGAGCAATTTCTGAAACCTCTGGGCCCCAAGAGGGCGCGCTTGGCAGTCGACGACGCCGCCATGCCTTGTCACTCCCGAGCCCCTCTTTCATCGCCAGTGAGCAGCAGTGGCTGTGTTCCGGACGTGCTCTCGCCTCCTCACACTCACTCTGCCCTTCGACGGAAGCAGGTATGTGCTGCACCACACACTCAGACCCCACTTCGGGCCGCTGTGCCGTCCGAGTCAGGTCCCTGCATTCCGCCGCGCTGCCCCACCCCGGGTACGTCTGTGGTGCCGTTAGTCCCGCTTGCTCGGTCTCTGGGAGCCTGGTTAACGCTTCCCAGCCCGTCTCGCTGGCTCATCCGTACCATCAGACTCGGCTATGCGATTCAGTTCGCCCGGCGCCCCCCTGCTTTCAAGGGCATCCTGTTCACCCGTGTTCTGGCGGACAATGCCCCTGTGCTCAGGGCAGAGATCGCAGTCCTACTGGCGAAGGACGCGATCGAGCCGGTCCCTCCAGCCGATATGAAGACCGGCTTCTACAGCCCGTACTTCATTGTACCCAAGAAAGGTGGTGGGTTACGACCAATCTTGGACCTGCGCGTCCTGAACCGGTCCCTTCACAGGCTACCGTTCAAGATGCTTACGCAGAAACGCATTTTCAAATGCATCCGTCCCCAAGATTGGTTTGCAGCGATCGACCTCAAGGACGCGTACTTTCATGTCTCGATTCTCCCTCGACACAGACCGTTTCTCCGCTTTGCGTTCGAGGGACGGGCATATCAGTACAAGGTCTTACCCTTCGGGCTGGCCCTGTCGCCCCGCGTCTTCACGAAAGTCGCGGAGGCGGCCATTGCTCCCATGTGCGAGCGTGGTGTTCGCATCCTCAACTACCTCGACGACTGGCTTATTCTGGCCCAGTCGAGAGAGCAGTTGTGCGAACACAGGGACATGGTGCTCAGTCACCTCAGCCACCTAGGGCTTCGGGTCAACTGGGAAAAGAGCAAACTCACCCCCGGGCAGAGGATCTCTTTTCTTGGTATGGAGTTGGACTCGATCAACATGACAGCGCGCCTCACCGAGGCCCGTGTCCAGTCAGTGTTGAACTGCGTGAGCACGCTCAGACGCAGAACAGCGGCACCACTGAAACTGTTTCAGAGGCTCCTGGGGCATATGGCATCTGCAGCCGCGGTTACGCCGCTCGGATTGCTTCATATGAGGCCGCTCCAACACTGGCTCCACGATCGAGTCCCGAGATGGGCGTGGCAGAGCGGCTCGTGCCGGGTCCAAGTGACTCCGCACTGTCGCCAAACTCTCAGCTTGTGGTCGGACCCTTCCTTCCTGCGGGCAGGTGTTCCCCTGGAACAAGTGTCCAGGCACTCTGTGGTCTCCACGGATGCCTCTACCACCGGCTGGGGGGCCACGTACAACGGGCATGCAGCTTCAGGTCTGTGGACGGGGCCTGAACTGCATTGGCACATCAACTGCCTCGAGTTGTTAGCAGTACGTCTTGCACTGAGCCGTTTCAAAACGCTGCTACTAGGCAAGCACGTACTGGTCCGTACGGACAGCACTGCGACCGTTGCGTACATCAACCGCCAAGGTGGTCTACGTTCCCGCCGCATGTCACAACTCGCCCGCCATCTCCTCCTCTGGAGTCAGAAGCATCTGAGGTCGCTTCGTGCCATTTACATTCCGGGCCTGCTCAACCGTGCAGCCGACGAGCTCTCACGGCAGCAGGTGCTACCGGGAGAATGGCGACTCCATCCCCAGGTGGTCCAGCTGATTTTCAGGCGCTTCGGGACCGCTCAGGTAGATCTGTTTGCCGCCCCGGACACGTCTCATTGCCAGTTGTTCTATTCTCTGACCGAGGGGACCCTCGGCACGGATGCTCTGGCACACAGCTGGCCCCGGGGCCTTCGCAAGTATGCGTTTCCCCCAGTGAGCCTTCTTGCACAGACCTTGTGCAAAGTCAGGGAGGACGAGGAGCAGGTCTTGTTAGTTGCGCCGTATTGGCCCAACCGGACCTGGTTCCCGGAACTAGTGCTCCTCGCGACAGCCCCTCCCTGGCCCATTCCTCTGAGAGAAGACCTGCTCTCTCAGAGACGGGGCACCTTATGGCACCCGCGTCCAGACCTCTGGAAACTCCATGTCTGGTCCCTGGACGGGACGCGGAGGTTCTAGGTGACCTACCCCCTGCGGTAGTTGACACCATCACTTCCGCTAGAGCCCCCTCTACGAGGCGCCTCTATGCGTTGAAGTGGAACCTGTTCGTTGACTGGTGCTCCTCTCACGAGGAGAACCCCCGATCTTGCTCGATCAGAGCCGTGCTTTCCTTCCTGCAAGAAGGGCTGGAGCGAAGGCTGTCTCCCTCCACCCTTAAAGTGTATGTTGCCGCTATTGCCGCACATCACGATGCTGTTGATGGTAAGTCTTTGGGAAAGCATGACCTGATCGTCAGGTTCCTGAGGGGAGCGAGGAGACTGAATCCTCCTCGCCCACTCTCTATACCCTCTTGGGACTTGTCTCTGGTCCTTTCGGCACTTCAGAGACCACCCTTTGAGCCTCTGCAATCAGCTGAGTTAAAAATTCTGTCCTGTAAGACAGTACTCCTGGTTGCATTGGCCTCTATCAAGAGGGTAGGGGACCTGCATGCATTTTCGGTCGACGAATCGTGCCTAGAATTCGGCCCGGATAACTCTCACGTCATCCTGAGACCCCGGCCCGGATACGTGCCCAAGGTTCCTACCACTCCCTTCCGGGACCAGGTAGTGAACCTGCAAGTGCTGCCTTCGGAGGAGGCAGACCCAGCCCTGGCTTTTCTCTGTCCCGTTCGCGCTCTGCGTCTGTACGTGGACAGAACGCAAAGCCTCAGGACCTCAGATCAGCTCTTCGTCTGTTACGGAGGCCAGCAGAAAGGGAAGGCTGTCTCCAAGCAGAGGATGGCCCACTGGATAGTGGATGCCATCGCCTTGGCTTACGAAGCCCAAGGCGTGCCCTGCCCGCCTGGGTTGAAAGCCCACTCCACTAGGAGTGTCGCTTCTTCCTGGGCGCTGGCTCACGGCGCCTCGCTGACAGACATCTGTAGAGCTGCGGGCTGGGCGACACCTAACACGTTCGCTAGGTTTTATAGCTTACGTGTCGAGCCGGTTTCTTCCTGTGTGCTCGCTTCTACTAGCCGGTAACACCGAAGTTCCCGCTCTAGTGTCGGCTTGCTGCGCCACTCCCTTCCTAGGAACGGATACGTGCGCTTTTTACTCCAGTCGAGTTCCCCATTGGCGAACCCTGTGAGTTCCTCCGCACCCCTTCGGCAGTCGGACGTTGCGGAGCGTCCGACGCCAGGCCTAGTGCTCGTATGCTTGTGTAACTTGTGCTAGGCTGGGTTCCATATGTGGTGATCCCTGCGGCGATCCCATATGTGTATTCTTCCACGACCAGTTCCCTGCGGTGAGCCCGTGTCTTCCCTTGGCAGAGTCTGCTCTGCCGTCACTGTCCGGTGTGTCTCCCCCTTCGGGTGGAGCCACCCCAGTGACATTCCATATGTCGCACTGCCCCTTCGGCCAGTCCATATGTGTATTCTCCACATGTTACCTCCCTTCGGGCAGGATGTGGCTCCGCAGCGTTCTTTCCCCTGGAGAGGTACGCTTTCCCAGTGTTATCCAAGAGTTCCGCTGTGTGGGGTATAATGGAACAGCAGTTGAACTCCCTCTACGCAGATCTTCCGCCCCAGCAGTTGGGGGTCTGAGAGTCTTGCGTAGGGCGCTGGATGTGGCAGCAACCGTGGCATTTTCCATGGGATCCCAATTACGTCGTCACGTCGACGTTACGTCGAACGTGAGCGACTGAAAGGGAACGTCTCGGTTACTGATGTAACCCTCGTTCCCTGAAGGAGGGAACGGGAGACGTAACGTCCCGTCGCCACCGTTGCTGACCATCGCTGCATGGCCGTCACAAATCTCGGCTCCTCAGCGAAAAACAATGTGTGCGTGCGCCCGCTTCCTGTTTATACCCGCGCGGCGGGGCGGGGCGCGTGACGCGATTCACGCACGCCAACGTTCATTGGCTCGTTCTGTAGACACTCGAAGTTGATAGGGCTCCCTGAAGTGATCCCAATTACGTCGTCACGTCGACGTTACGTCTCCCGTTCCCTCCTTCAGGGAACGAGGGTTACATCAGTAACCGAGACGTTTTTTCTTTACGTTATAAGAAAAGCTGCCCCGCCCTAGTTGCGCCCCATTCATAATATGCCGTCAATGCTTCGCTCTGTCAGTTCCCTTAAAAGGCGACTGCAGATGTGTATTTTGCAGCCAACGAGCGCGTTGTACAACCCGCTCGCCTGCACCCATTCAAGCATGTTGACGCTGTCTTATATGGTCGTGCTAACTGAAAGTATGTGTATTCTCCCCCTGTGGCTCAGTGGCAGAATCTTAGGCTTTCGCACGAGACAACCGTGTTCGAATCCCGGGTCTGCCGACACATAAAATTATGCCGTCAGTGCTTCGCTCTGTCAGCTCCCTTAAAAGGCGACTGCAGATGTGTATTTTGCAGCCAACGAGCGCGTTGTACAACCCGCTCGCCTGCACCCATTCAAGCATGTTGACGCTGTATGAGCCCCGGGCACCTGCCCTTGGGACTTTAGTGTTGTATCTCAAGCACGCACGGCGTTTTACACTGTGTTCCCCTAGCGTAAGATATTACGCAAGTACGAGAGAAACTCTCGTAAGAGAACGTACTCGGTTACTAACGTAACCTCGGTTCTCTCTAGAGAGGGAACGAGTACTTGCGTATCTTGCCGTGCATGCATCACGCTCCGGTTCGCTTCGGCGATAAAAAAACTGGTCAAACCAGCCCTTCGAGGCTATATTTATAGCTGAGCCCCACCCTCTTTTGGCGGGACATGACGTATTGGGCGCAAAGCGCCCTCATTGGTTCTGACGTCATGAGGGGCCTCTCTCGATAGGCTGGTGCAGTTGCCGCAGAGCAGCCAATAGGCGCGCGAGCTGTCTCGCCCATGTCTGCATGCTGCTGCAATGCGTTTTACATTATTGCAAAATTAAGGATCATTTTTTGGCTTCAGTATCTCGAGGAAAAGAGGTTTTCCCCTAGCGTAAGATATTACGCAAGTACTCGTTCCCTCTCTAGAGAGAACCGAGGTTACGTTAGTAACCGAGTACGTTCTAGACTTTGACGGGTTCTTCTTATTTGTTTTCATGTTGCTGTATGAGATTTTTATAGACAACTATGCCTAGGGCCTTGAAGTTCTATCACTCCACATATAGCCACTTATATGTTTTCTTACTTGGCATATGTAACTCTTTAGGTATTTACAACGATTAAAGTGTGAAAATTAATTGTAAGAAAAAGTTTATATTAGTTCAAGTTTGCTCTGTGTGGATGTATTGTTCTGTTCCAGTGATGTTCTATTACTAAACCTTGAAGGGAAAAGATATCACCTATGGGGTCAAAGCCTGTTCCCCAATGGAATCTGATGAAGCCTTTGCTGGAGGCATATATACCCCTCGAGTCCCAGCAAGTTTTCACCAAGGTGGTAGGACCCAGCGATCCATTGCACCACTTTGCATACCTTGTTTATTTGTGTAGCCTGCCATCCAGATAGTAAATATGCACTTGCTTTTTGCAATTCATCCATTGGGTTATTATGGAATCAAACTAATCAAGAGTTCTAGACTTTGACGGGTTCTTCTTATTTGTTTTCATGTTGCTGTTCTCATGATTGCTGTATGAGATTTTTATAGACAACTATGCCTAGGGCCTTTAAGTTCTATCACTCCACATATAGCCACTTATATGTTTTCTTACTTGGCATATGTAACTCTTTAGGCATTTACAGCACCACTGGTCACTATATGATTAAAGTGTAAAAATTAATCTTAAGAAGAAGTTTATATTAGTTCAAGTTTGCTCTGTGTGGATGTATTGTTCTGTTCCAGTGATGTTCTATTACTAAACCTTGAAGGGAAAAGATATCATCTATGGGGTCAAAGCCTGTTCCCCAATGGTATCTGATGAAGGCTTTGCTGGAGGCATATATACCCCTCGAGTCCCAGCAAGTTTTCACCAAGGTGGTAGGACCCAGCGATCCATTGCACCACTTTGCATACCTTGTTTATTCGTGTAGCCTGCCATCCAGATAGTAAATATGCACTTGCTTTGTGCAATTCATCCATTGGGTTATTATGGAATCAAACTAATCAAGAGTTCTAGACTTTGACAAGTTCTTCTTATTTGCTTTCATATTACTGTTCTCATGATTGGTGTATGAGATTTTTATAGACAACTATGCCTAGGGCCTTGAAGTTCCATCACACCACATGTAGCCACTTATATGTTTTCTTACTTGGCATATGTAACTCTTTAGGTATTTACAACGATTAAAGTGTGAAAATTAATTGTAAGAAAAAGTTTATATTAGTTCAAGTTTGCTCTGTGTGGATGTATTGTTCTGTTCCAGTGATGTTCTATTACTAAACCTTGAAGGGAAAAGATATCACCTATGGGGTCAAAGCCTGTTCCCCAATTGTATCTGATGAAGCCTTTGCTGGAGGCATATATACCCCTCGAGTCCCAGCAATTTTTCACAAAGGTGGTAGGACCCAGCGATCCATTGCACCACTTTGCATACCTTGTTTATTTGTGTAGCCTGCCATCCAGATAGTAAATATGCACTTGCTTTTTGCAATTCATCCATTGGGTTATTATGGAATCAAACTAATCAAGAGTTAATAATAATAATAATAATAATTCATTTTATTTGTGGGCGCCTTTCAGGACACTCAAGGACACCTTACAATAATAAAATACATAATCAAACAGAGGAAAAAAACAACAACACAATAAACCGTAAATACATAAAATCAATAGCCTACCCACTCACATTACCAAAATCAATCAGGATAGGCTAATCTAAAAAAATGAGTTTTAAGACGTGATTTAAAAGTTGAGAGACTAAGACTATTGCGTATTTCTTGTGGTAAAGTATTCCAAATCGCCGGAGCTATACAACTAAAAGCTCGACTTCCCATCGTAGTCAAATGCACAGATGGCACTACAAGAGTCACAGAAGCAGAAGACCTGAGGGATCGAGTAGGTAAATACACATGCAGAAGTTCACTCAGATATGAAGGTGCTAGATCATGAAGAGCCTTATAAGTAAAAAGCAAAATCTTGAATTGGATACGGTATTTGATCGGAAGCCAGTGAAGATGCTCCAATACCGGAGTTATATGCTCAGTCAAAGGTGTTCGTGTAATGATCCGAGCTGCTGAGTTATGAACCATCTGAAGTTTGTGAATGAGTTTCTGTGAGACACCACTGAGCAGAGAGTTGCAATAGTCAATTCGAGAAGTAACTAATGCATGCACCAGAACAGCAGTACTATTAACAGAAAGGGAGGGCCGGAGACGATTAATATTTCGCAGATGATAATATGCTGACCTTATAATATTATTAACATGTGCCTCATAGGACAGAGTACTGTCAAGGACGACACCCAGACTCTTGACCTGAGAAGAGGGAAAGAAAACAGAATTGTCTATAGCAAGGGAGAAACTTTCACAATTACGCAGTTTTGCTTTAGTGCCTACTAATAAAATTTCAGTCTTTGCGCTATTAACCTTGAGAAAATTGCATGTAAACCATGATTTGATTTCAGAAAGACAAAGCAACAGAGAGGAAGATGGAAATATCGAACTAGGCTTTGAAGATATATAGAGCTGGGTGTCGTCTGCGTAGCAATGAAAGTTTATATTAAATTTACGAAAAATCTGTCCTAGAGGCAATAAATATATGATAAACAGAAGAGGGCCCAAGACTGATCCTTGAGGTACACCGCTGGTTATCTCAGATATCCGTGATTTAAATTGTTTTATCTGAACAAACTGAGTCCGACCAGATAGATATGATCTAAACCAATCATGGGTTGTACCAGTGATCCCAATAGAAATCAACCTTTCCAGTAAGATGCTATGTGAGATAGTGTCAAAGGCTGCACTCAAATCGAGAAGAACGAGTATTGATAAAAGTCCCGAATCTGCAGCCATTAACAAATCATTTGTGACTTTAATTAGAGCTGTCTCCGTGCTATGATATGGACGATACGCAGACTGAAATTGCTCAAAAAAGTTATTATCCATTAGATGAGTATGTACCTGCTGAGCAACAATTTTTTCCAGTAATTTAGATATAAAGGGTAAATTAGAAATGGGTCGAAAGTTTTCAGGGTTGTTACAATCCGCACCGGGTTTCTTACGTATAGGAGTTATTGCCGCTACTTTAAAGGATGAAGGAATAGTACCAGAAATAAGAGAAGAATGTATAATTTTAGTTATCAAGGGTAATAAAGAAGGTAGACAAAACTTGACAAAATGTGTAGGAATAGGATCTAACTGACAGGTAGTAGTTTTAGATTTTTGAACACATTCAGCTATTTCATTCTCAGTAGGCAATTGAAAACTAGAGAAAGCAGTTAGATTGGAAGCATCATAAAGAGAAGAGAATAAACCACATGCCCTGATATTGGGTGTTAAATTCTTATGAATAGTTTCAATTTTTTCGTTGAAATAATTCATAAAAATATCACATGTGGTATTAGAATGCGAATGCAACGAGAAAACATCTGGTGGACGCAAAATACGGTTCATTGTTGAGAACAGCATTTTTGTATTCCCACTACCAGAGTTTATTATACTGGCATAATAACTAGTTTTAGCAGTAGAAAGGGCTTCTTTGTAGTCCATGATGTGGTGATCATACATTTCCTTGTGCACAGTTAGACCGGATCTCATATATAAACGCTCTAGTTGACGCCCCTTAGCCTTTAACAGACGCAACTCAGAGTTATACCATGGAGCAGTATGAGCAAATGAGACAGTCCGAGTTCTAACAGGTGCAACAACATCTAAAATATTCTGCAGCTGATCATTATAGCAAGAAGTCAGCTCGTCCAAGCTAAGTAGTCCATCAATATTCAACAAGTTATCAACTTCATTAGAAAACACAGACAAATCAGTGTTCTTAATATTGCGGAATGTGATAGTACGGCTTTGAACAGATTTTGATACAGTTAATTTGGCACTGAAAGACACAAGATTATGATCCGATATAGACAAGTCACGTGAACTACAATCAAAAGGTGTTGTTCCAGTACAGCAAATAAGATCGAGTGTGTGACCCTTTGAATGAGTCGGAAAATCAATAAACTGTTTCAGTCCAAAACTGTCCAAACATGATAGAAAGTCTTTTGTATCAGTAGCAGTAGCTCTGTCCACATGGATATTAAAATCACCAACCATGATCACATTTGGAGAAGCAGAGCATAATAAAGTTAAAAAAGCAGAAAGTTCAGTTAAAAAGTTAGTGTTAGATTTGGGTGGACGGTAAACTGTTGTTATGATAGTGGGTACCGGCCCACGGTTCTAGACTTTGACGGGTTCTTCTTATTTGTTTTCATGTTGCTGTGCTCATGATTGCTGTATGAGATTTTTATAGACAACTATGCCTAGGGCCTTGAAGTTCTATCACACCACATGTAGCAATTTATATGTTTTCTTACTTGGCATATGTAACTCTTTAGGTATTTACAACACCACTGGTCACTATATGATTAAAGTGTGAAAATGAATCTTAAGAAGAAGTTTATATTAGTTCAAGTTTGCTCTGTGTGGATGTATTGTTCTGTTCCAGTGATGTTCTATGACTAAACCTTGAAGGGAAAAGATATCACCTATGGGGTCAAAGCCTGTTCCCCAATGGTATCTGCTGAAGCCTTTGCTGGAGGCATATATACCCCTCTGGTCCCAGCAAGTTTTCACCAAGGTGGTAGGACCCAGCGATCCATTGCACCACTTTGCATACCTTGTTTATTCGTGTAGCCTGCCATCCAGATAGTAAATATGCACTTGCTTTTTGCAATTCATCCATTGGGTTATTATGGAATCAAACTAATCAAGAGTTCTAGACTTTGACGGGTTCTTCTTATTTGTTTTCATGTTGCTGTGCTCATGATTGCTGTATGAGATTTTTATAGACAACTATGCCTAGGGCCTTGAAGTTCTATCACACCACATGTAGCAATTTATATGTTTTCTTACTTGGCATATGTTACTCTTTAGGTATTTACAACGATTAAAGTGTGAAAATTAATCTTAAGAAGAAGTTTATATTAGTTCAAGTTTGCTCTGTGTGGATGTATTGTTCTGCTCCAGTGATGTTCTATTACTAAACCTTGAAGGGAAAAGATATCACCTATGGGGTCAAAGCCTGTTCCCCAATGGTATCTGCTGTAGCCTTTCCTGGAGGCATATATACCCCTCTGGTCCCAGCAAGTTTTCACCAAGGTGATAGGACCCAGCGATCCATTGCAGCACTTTGCATACCTTGTTTATTCCTTTAGCCTGCCATCCAGATAGTAAATATGCACTTGCTTTTTGCAATTCATCCATTGGGTTATTATGGAATCAAACTAATCAAGAGTTCTAGACTTTGACGGGTTCTTCTTATTTGTTTTCATGTTGCTGTGCTCATGATTGCTGTATGAGATTTTTTTAGACAACTATGCCTAGGGCCTTGAAGTTCTATCACACCACATGTAGCAATTTATATGTTTTCTTACTTGGCATATGTAACTCTTTAGGTATTTACAACGATTAAAGTGTGAAAATTAATCTTAAGAAGAAGTTTATATTAGTTCAAGTTTGCTCTGTGTGGATGTATTGTTCTGCTCCAGTGATGTTCTATTACTAAACCTTGAAGGGAAAAGATATCACCTATGGGGTCAAAGCCTGTTCCCCAATGGTATCTGCTGTAGCCTTTGCTGGAGGCATATATACCCCTCTGGTCCCAGCAAGTTTTCACCAAGGTGGTAGGACCCAGCGATCCATTGCAGCACTTTGCATACCTTGTTTATTCCTTTAGCCTGCCATCCAGATAGTAAATATGCACTTGCTTTTTGCAATTCATCCATTGGGTTATTATGGAATCAAACTAATCAAGAGTTCTAGACTTTGACGGGTTCTTCTTATTTGTTTTCATGTTGCTGTGCTCATGATTGCTGTATGAGATTTTTTTAGACAACTATGCCTAGGGCCTTGAAGTTCTATCACACCACATGTAGCAATTTATATGTTTTCTTACTTGGCATATGTAACTCTTTAGGTATTTACAACACCACTGGTCACTATATGATTAAAGTGAGAAAATTAATCTTCAGAAGAAGTTTATATTAGTTCAAGTTTGCTCTGTGTGGATGTATTGTTCTGTTCCAGTGATGTTCTATGACTAAACCTTGAAGGGAAAAGATATCACCTATGGGGTCAAAGCCTGTTCCCCAATGGTATGTGCCGAATCCTTTGCTGGAAGCATATATACCCCTCGGGTCCCAGCAAGATTTCACAAAGGTGGTAGGACCCAGCGATCCATTGCACCACTTTGCATACCTTGTTTATTCGTGTAGCCTGCCTTCCAGATAGTAAATATGCACTTGCTTTTTGCAATTCATCCATTGGGTTATTATGGAATCAAACTAATCAAGAGTTCTAGACTTTGACGGGTTCTTCTTATTTGCTTTCATGTTGCTTTTCACATAATTGCTGTATGAGATTTTTATAGACAACTATGCCTAAGGTCTTGAAGTTCTATCACACAACATGTAGCCACTTATATGTTTTCTTACTTGGCATATGTAACTCTGTAGGTATTTACAACACCACTGGTCACTATATGATAAAAGTGTGAAAATTAATCGTAAGAAGTTTACATTAGTTCAAGTTTGCTCTGTGTGGATGTATTGTTCTCTTCCAGTGATGTTCTATTACTAAATCTTGAAGGGAAAAGATATCACCTATGGGGTCAAAGCCTGTTCCCCAATGGTATCTGCTTAAGCCTTTGCTGGAGGCATATATACCCCTCTGGTCCCAGCAAGTTTTCACCAAGGTGGTAGGACCCAGCGATCCATTGCACCACTTTGCATACCTTGTTTATTCGTGTAGCCTGCCATCCAGATAGTAAATATGCACTTGCTTTTTGCAATTCATCCATTGGGTTATTATGGAATCAAACTAATCAAGAGATCTAGACTTTGACGGGTTCTTCTTATTTGTTTTCATGTTGCTGTGCTCATGATTGCTGTATGAGATTTTTATAGACAACTATGCCTAGGGCCTTGAAGTTCTATCACACCACATGTAGCAATTTATATGTTTTCTTACTTGGCATATGTAACTCTTTAGGTATTTACAACACCACTGGTCACTATATGATTAAAGTGTGAAAATTAATCTTAAGAAGAAGTTTATATTAGTTCAAGTTTGCTCTGTGTTGATGTATTGTTCTGTTCCAGTGATGTTCTATGACTAAACCTTGAAGGGAAAAGATATCACCTATGGGGTCAAAGCCTGTTCCCCAATGGTATCTGATGAAGCCTTTGCTGGAGGCATATATACCCCTCTGGTCCCAGCAAGTTTTCACCAAGGTGGTAGGACCCAGCGATCCATTGCACCACTTTGCATACCTTGTTTATTCGTGTAGCCTGCCATCCAGATAGTAAATATGCACTTGCTTTTTGCAATCCATCCATTGGGTTATTATGGAATCAAACTAATCAAGAGTTCTAGACTTTGACGGGTTCTTCTTATTTGTTTTCATGTTGCTGTGCTCATGATTGCTGTATGAGATTTTTATAGACAACTATGCCTAGGGCCTTGAAGTTCTATCACACCACATGTAACAATTTATATGTTTTCTTACTTGCCATATGTAACTCTTTAGGTATTTACAACACCACTGGTCACTATATGATTAAAGTGTGAAAATTAATCTTAAGAAGAAGTTTATATTAGTTCAAGTTTGCTCTGTGTGGATGTATTGTTCTGTTCCAGTGATGTTCTATGACTAAACCTTGAAGGGAAAAGATATCACCTATGGGGTCAAAGCCTGTTCCCCAATGGTATGTTCCGAATCCTTTGCTGGAAGCATATATACCCCTCGGGTCCCAGCAAGATTTCACAAAGGTGGTAGGACCCAGCGATCCATTGCACCACTTTGCATACCTTGTTTATTCGTGTAGCCTGCCATCCAGATAGTAAATATGCACTTGCTTTTTGCAATTCGTCCATTGGGTTATTATGGAATCAAACTAATCAAGAGTTCTAGACTTTGACGAGTTCTTCTTATTTGCTTTCATATTGCTGTTCTCATGATTGCTGTATGAGATTTTTATAGACAACTGTGCCTAGGGCCTTGAAGTTCTATCACACCACATGTAGCCACTTATATGTTTTCTTACTTGGCATATGTAACTCTTTAGGTATTTACAGCACCACTGGTCACTATATGATTAAAGTGAGAAAATTAATCTTAAGAAGAAGTTTATATTAGTTCAAGTTTGCTCTGTGTGGATGTATTGTTCTGTTCCAGTGATGTTCTATGACTAAACCTTGAAGGGAAAAGATATCACCTATGGGGTCAAAGCCTGTTCCCCAATGGTTTCTGCTGAAGCCTTTGCTGGAGGCATATATACCCCTCTGGTCCCAGCAAGTTTTCACCAAGGTGGTAGGACCCAGAGATCCATTGCACCACTTTGCATACCTTGTTTATTCCTTTAGCCTGCCATCCAGATAGTAAATATGCACTTGCTTTTTGCAATTCATCCATTGGGTTATTATGGAATCAAACTAATCAAGAGTTCTAGACTTTGACGGGTTCTTCTTATTTGTTTTCATGTTGCTGTATGAGATTTTTATAGACAACTATGCCTAGGGCCTTGAAGTTCTATCACTCCACATATAGCCACTTATATGTTTTCTTACTTGGCATATGTAACTCTTTAGGTATTTACAACGATTAAAGTGTGAAAATTAATTGTAAGAAAAAGTTTATATTAGTTCAAGTTTGCTCTGTGTGGATGTATTGTTCTGTTCCAGTGATGTTCTATTACTAAACCTTGAAGGGAAAAGATATCACCTATGGGGTCAAAGCCTGTTCCCCAATGGAATCTGATGAAGCCTTTGCTGGAGGCATATATACCCCTCGAGTCCCAGCAAGTTTTCACCAAGGTGGTAGGACCCAGCGATCCATTGCACCACTTTGCATACCTTGTTTATTTGTGTAGCCTGCCTTCCAGATAGTAAATATGCACTTGCTTTTTGCAATTCATCCATTGGGTTATTATGGAATCAAACTAATCAAGAGTTCTAGACTTTGACGGGTTCTTCTTATTTGTTTTCATGTTGCTGTTCTCATGATTGCTGTATGAGATTTTTATAGACAACTATGCCTAGGGCCTTGAAGTTCTATCACTCCACATATAGCCACTTATATGTTTTCTTACTTGGCATATGTAACTCTTTAGGTATTTACAGCACCACTGGTCACTGTATGATTAAAGTGTAAAAATTAATCTTAAGAAGAAGTTTATATTAGTTCAAGTTTGCTCTGTGTGGATGTATTGTTCTGTTCCAGTGATGTTCTATTACTAAACCTTGAAGGGAAAAGATATCATCTATGGGGTCAAAGCCTGTTCCCCAATGGTATCTGATGAAGCCTTTGCTGGAGGCATATATACCCCTCGAGTCCCAGCAAGTTTTCACCAAGGTGGTAGGACCCAGCGATCCATTGCACCACTTTGCATACCTTGTTTATTCGTGTAGCCTGCCATCCAGATAGTAAATATGCACTTGCTTTGTGCAATTCATCCATTGGGTTATTATGGAATCAAACTAATCAAGAGTTCTAGACTTTGACAAGTTCTTCTTATTTGCTTTCATATTACTGTTCTCATGATTGCTGTATGAGATTTTTATAGACAACTATGCCTAGGGCCTTGAAGTTCTATCACACCACATGTAGCCACTTATATGTTTTCTTACTTGGCATATGTAACTCTGTAGGTATTTACAACACCATTGGTCACTATATGATAAAAGTGTGAAAATGAATCGTAAGAAGTTTACATTAGTTCAAGTTTGCTCTGTGTGGATGTATTGTTCTGTTCCAGTGATGTTCTATTACTAAACCTTGAAGGGAAAAGATATCACCTATGAGGTCAAAGCCTGTTCCCCAATGGTATCTGATGAAGCCTTTGCTGGAGGCATATATACCACTCGAGTCCCAGCAAGTTTTCACCAAGGTGGTAGGACCCAGCGATCCATTGCACCACTTTGCATACCTTGTTTATTCCTTTAGCCTGCCATCCAGATAGTAAATATGCACTTGCTTTTTGCAATTCATCCATTGGGTTATTATGGAATCAAACTAATCAAGAGTTCTAGACTTTGACGAGTTCTTCTTATTTGCTTTCATATTGCTGTTCTCATGATTGCTGTATGAGATTTTTATAGACAACTGTGCCTAGGGCCTTGAAGTTCTATCACACCACATGTAGCCACTTATATGTTTTCTTACTTGGCATATGTAACTCTTTAGGTATTTACAGCACCACTGGTCACTATATGATTAAAGTGTGAAAATTAATCTTAAGAAGAAGTTTATATTAGTTCAAGTTTGCTCTGTGTGGAGGTATTGTTCTGTTCCAGTGATGTTCTATGACTAAACCTTGAAGGGAAAAGATATCACCTATGGGGTCAAAGCCTGTTCCCCAATGGTATGTGCCGAATCCTTTGCTGGAAGCATATATACCCCTCGGGTCCCAGCAAGATTTCACAAAGGTGGTAGGACCCAGCGATCCATTGCACCACTTTGCATACCTTGTTTATTCGTGTAGCCTGCCTTCCAGATAGTAAATATGCACTTGCTTTTTGCAATTCATCCATTGGGTTATTATGGAATCAAACTAATCAAGAGTTCTAGACTTTGACGAGTTCTTCTTATTTGTTTTCATATTGCTGTTCTCATGATTGCTGTATGAGATTTTTATAGACAACTGTGCCTAGGGCCTTGAAGTTCTATGACACCACATGTAGCCACTTATATGTTTTCTTACTTGGCATATGTAACTCTTTAGGTATTTACAACGAATAAAGTGTGAAAATTAATCTTAAGAAGAAGTTTATATTAGTTCAAGTTTGCTCTGTGTGGATGTATTGTTCTGTTCCAGTGATGTTCTATTACTAAACCTTGAAGGGAAAAGACATCACCTATGGGGTCAAAGCCTGTTCCCCAATGGTATCGGCTGAAGCCTTTGCTGGAGGCATATATACCCCTCGAGTCCAAGCAAGTTTTCACCAAGGTGGTAGGACCCAGCGATCCATTGCAGCACTTTGCATACCTTGTTTATTCCTTTAGCCTGCCATCCAGATAGTAAATATGCACTTGCTTTTTGCAATTCATCCATTGGGTTATTATGGAATCAAACTAATCAAGAGTTCTAGACTTTGACGGGTTCTTCTTATTTGCTTTCATGTTGCTTTTCACATAATTGCTGTATGAGATTTTTATAGACAACTATGCCTTAGGTCTTGAAGTTCTATCACACAACATGTAGCCACTTATATGTTTTCTTACTTGGCATATGTAACTCTGTAGGTATTTACAACACCACTGGTCACTATATGATAAAAGTGTGAAAATTAATCGTAAAAAGTTTACATTAGTTCAAGTTTGCTCTGTGTGGATGTATTGTTCTGTTCCAGTGATGTTCTATTACTAAACCTTGAAGGGAAAAGATATCACCTATGGGGTCAAAGCCTGTTCCCCAATGGTATCTGATGAAGCCTTTGCTGGAGGCATATATACCCCTCGAGTCCCAGCAAGTTTTCACCAAGGTGGTAGGACCCAGCGATCCATTGCACCACTTTGCATACCTTGTTTATTCCTTTAGCCTGCCATCCAGATAGTAAATATGCACTTGCTTTTTGCAATTCATCCATTGGGTTATTATGGAATCAAACTAATCAAGAGTTCTAGACTTTGACGGGTTCTTCTTATTTGTTTTCATGTTGCTTTTCTCATGATTGCTGTATGAGATTTTTATAGACAACTATGCCTAGGGCCTTGAAGTTCTATCACTCCACATATAGCCACTTATATGTTTTCTTACTTGGCATATGTAACTCTTTAGGTATTTACAGCACCACTGGTCACTATATGATTAAAGTGTGAAAATTAATCTTAAGAAGAAGTTTATATTAGTTCAATTTTGCTCTGTGTGGATGTATTGTTCTGTTCCAGTGATGTTCTATTACTAAACCTTGAAAGGAAAAGATATAACCTATGGGGTCAAAGCCTGTTCCCCAATGGTATCTGATGAAGCCTTTGCTGGAGGCATATATACCCCTCGAGTCCCAGCAAGTTTTCACCAAGGTAGTAGGACCCAGCGATCCATTGCACCACTTTGCATACCTTGTTTATTTGTGTAGCCTGCCATCCAGATAGTAAATATGCACTTGCTTTTTGCAATTCATCCATTGGGTTATTATGGAATCAAACTAATCAAGAGTTCTAGACTTTGACGGGTTCTTCTTATTTGTTTTCATGTTGCTGTGCTCATGATTGCTGTATGAGATTTTTTTAGACAACTATGCCTAGGGCCTTGAAGTTCTATCACTCCACATATAGCCACTTATATGTTTTCTTACTTGGCATATGTAACTCTTTAGGTATTTACAACACCACTGGTCACTATATGATTAAAGTGTGAAAATTAATCTTAAGAAGAAGTTTATATTAGTTCAAGTTTGCTCTGTGTGGATGTATTGTTCTGTTCCAGTGATGTTCTATGACTAAACCTTGAATGGAAAAGATATCACCTATGGGGTCAAAGCCTGTTCCCCAATGGTATGTGCCGAATCCTTTGCTGGAAGCATATATACCCCTCGGGTCCCAGCAAGATTTCACAAAGGTGGTAGGACCCAGCGATCCATTGCACCACTTTGCATACCTTGTTTATTCGTGTAGCCTGCCTTCCAGATAGTAAATATGCACTTGCTTTTTGCAATTCATCCATTGGGTTATTATGGAATCAAACTAATCAAGAGTTCTAGACTTTGACGAGTTCTTCTTATTTGCTTTCATATTGCTGTTCTCATGATTGCTGTATGAGATTTTTATAGACAACTGTGCCTAGGGCCTTGAAGTTCTATGACACCACATGTAGCCACTTATATGTTTTCTTACTTGGCATATGTAACTCTTTAGGTATTTACAACGATTAAAGTGTGAAAATTAATCTTAAGAAGAAGTTTATATTAGTGTCACGGGGTGACAAACAGCTCCAGATCTGTATGAATGTTTGTCGTCATGACAACTAAACGGCAGATTGGCGACAGGTGTAGGGACTTCACTTTGAGCGTCTGATTGAGGCCACTCCCGCTTTTTGAGAGGATAAAACACACAAGGAGAATGAGAGGTGAGATGCGCAGCACGTGAGCGGCCGTGGCCGCGGTCGCGGCGGGAGGCCGCGGGAGAGAGAGGCACGAGCAGAGGCACGAGCAGAGGGGGACACGACGAGAATGAGAGGTGAGACGCGCAGCACGTGAGCGGCCGTGGCCACGGTCGCGGCGGGAGGCCGCGGGAGAGAGAGGACGAGAGAGAGGACGAGAGAGACAGATGAGAGAGACAGATGAGAGAGACAGATGAGAGAGACAGATGAGAGAGCCAGAGAAAACTTCAGCTGGATTGCGGGCGGAAGCCTTGGTACACTGAGTCTGTTGAATTGCAGTTTTATTGTGGAAATGAGCACGAGTGAAACCTTACAGTGTGTGGTGGAAATGTGAGTGTGGGAATTATTTCTGCTGTTCACTCGCAATCACAGCTGTCTATTCCTCCCTCTGTCTGAGTCCAGTGAAGAGCCTGCTAATGCTTGAAGAGCCTGCTAACGCTGTGAGTTACACGTGTCTATTCCTCCCTCTGTCTGAGTCCAGTGAAGAGCCTGCTAATGCTGTGAGTTACACGTGTCTATTCCTCCCTCTGTCTGAGTCCAGTGAAGAGCCTGCTAATGCTGTGAGTTACACGTGTCTATTCCTCCCTCTGTCTGAGTCCAGTGAAGAGCCTGCTAATGCTTGAAGAGCCTGCTAATGCTGTGAGTTATACGTGTCTATTCCTCCCTCTGTCTGAGTCCAGTGAAGAGCCTGCTAATGCTTGAAGAGCCTGCTAATGCTGTGAGTTACACGTGTCTATTCATCCCTCTGTCTGAGTCCAGTGAAGAGCCTGCTAATGCTTGAAGAGCCTGCTAATGCTGTGAGTTACACGTGTCTATTCCTCCCTCTGTCTGAGTCCAGTGAAGAGCCTGCTAATGCTTGAAGAGCCTGCTAACGCTTGAAGAGCCTGCTAATGCTGTGAGTTACACGTGTCTATTCCTCCCTCTGTCTGAGTCCAGTGAAGAGCCTGCTAATGCTTGAAGAGCCTGCTAATGCTGTGAGTTACACGTGTCTATTCCTCCCTCTGTCTGAGTCCAGTGAAGAGCCTGCTAACGCTTGAAGAGCCTGCTAATGCTGTGAGTTACACGTGTCTATTCCTCCCTCTGTCTGAGTCCAGCGAAGAGCCTGCTAACGCTTGAAGAGCCTGCTGATGCTGGAAGAGCCTGCTAATGCTGGAAGAGCCTGCTAATGCTGGAAGAGCCTGCTAATGCTGGAAGAGCCTGCTAACGCTTGAAGAGCCGGCTAATGCTGGAGAGGCCTGTTGATGCTGAAAGAGCCCGTTAATGCTGGAAGAGCCTGAGGCTAGTGAAGAGCCGGCTAATGCTGGAGAGGCCTGTTGATGCTGAAAGAGCCCGTTAATGCTGGAAGAGCCTGAGGCTAGTGAAGAACCGGCTAATGCCGGAAGGGCCTGCTAATGCTGGAAGAGGCCTGTTGATGCTGAAAGAGCCCGTTAATGCTGGAAGAGCCTGAGGCTAGTGAAGAACCGGCTAATGCCGGAAGGGCCTGCTAATGCTGGGAGAGCCTGCTGATGCTGGAAGAGCCCGTTAATGCTGGAAGAGCCTGAGGCTAGTGAAGAGCCGGCTAATGCCGGAAGGGCCTGCTAATACTGGAAGAGCCTGCTGATGCTAGAGCCGGCTCACGCCGGAAGGGCCTGCTAATGCTGGAAGAGCCTGCTGATGTTGGAAGAGCCTGTTAATGCTGGAAGAGCCTGAGGCTAGTGAAGAGCCGGCTGATGCTGGAAGAGCCTGCTGATGCTGGAAGAACCTGCTCCCAAAGAAAAGAGGATGTGGAAGGGACTTTATATTGTTTTTATTATTTAATAAAGAATATTTATTTTTAATTCTGTGTCTGCCTCCTTTGTGCTCACGGTCAGCTCCTCAGGGGCGGCACGCGGGCGGAGGGGTGGGCGGCCCGCTGGCGCTCCACCCCGACCTGTGACATTAGTTCAAGTTTGCTCTGTGTGGATGTATTGTTCTGTTCCAGTGATGTTCTATTACTAAACCTTGAAGGGAAAAGATATCACCTATGGGGTCAAAGCCTGTTCCCCAATGGTATCTGATGAAGCCTTTGCTGGAGGCATATATACCCCTCTGGTCCCAGCAAGTTTTCACCAAGGTGGTAGGACCCAGCGATCCATTGCACCACTTTGCATACCTTGTTTATTCCTTTAGCCTGCCATCCAGATAGTAAATATGCACTTGCTTTTTGCAATTCATCCATTGGGTTATTATGGAATCAAACTAATCAAGAGATCTAGACTTTGACGGGTTCTTCTTATTTGCTTTCATGTTGCTTTTCACATAATTGCTGTATGAGATTTTTATAGACAACTATGCCTTAGGTCTTGAAGTTCTATCACACAACATGTAGCCACTTATATGTTTTCTTACTTGGCATATGTAACTCTGTAGGTATTTACAACACCACTGGTCACTATATGATAAAAGTGTTGTTTTGGAAAATTCAGTATTTCTTATAATCATTTGTTTTTAAACTGTTTAATCATATGTTTCTGTGAGGTTTTCTAGCAGCTGAGGGGGGACAGGGAAGCGAGAGGCAATTTAGGTCGTAGATGAAGGCCTTTGGGTGTCTCAGGGACAAAGAACAGTGTGACCTGCACCAGGGGGGGTAGAAACCAGTCCGAACTAGCTGAAGATAGGGGGTATCTTTCTGGAAATTTACAAGAAACCTGGAAGGAGGGGTTTTTTGCCAAGAAATTGTATAAAATGTCTATGTTTTATTGTGTCTAATAGGTATTCTGTTTCAAAGCTGGGTAGCTGCGGCTTTTGTGAAAAGAATCCTCATTGAAATAAACCTTTTCTCTTTATTACAATTTTGCCTCTTGAAAGTTCTTACACCATTGATGCTGTTTGTTATTAACTTCTCAAAATTGCCATTACAACTTGGTGTCAGAACGTGGGATCCTGTGCGGATCTTCTTCTCCTGGTCCTGAAGAACGGATTTGGACGGAACTGCAAACCCGGCGGCATCAGGCGGCCGTCTCATACCCCGACGGTTTGAGATAGTAAACTCAACAAGTTAAGGGAGAGAGAGCCAATTCCGCGTTCAGGACCAGTGAGGGAACTCCCACCAGGATCAGAAAAAATCCGCGGCAATTACAGAAAAGAGAAAGCATCTCTGGGTAAGAAACGGCAGAATTGTTTTATTGATGTTAAGTGCAATTTGATAATTGTGAGTGAACGTGAACCATTTTGGCTGAGTTTGCTTTTGGTACGAGCGAGAGGTGATTCAGATAATCACAATTTTTGAGGGAGAAATTGGTCTGACGGAAATCAGACCGGTTCCTGCCACACTTAGCTCGTTAGTGGACGGAAGTACCACTGGTGATTCAGGTAATCACAGGTGCTGATTAATTAGTTTTGCTCAAAGTCTCTGTAACCCGAAGAAATCTTGCAAAGGTGGACGGAAGAGCCACGCCAGATTAATTAGGTGAATCAGAATCAATCGAGCGCTGGAAGGTGCTCATGAGAAGATTTTGAGTAAAACATAATTACAAAAGCACGGCATATTTGCTGAAACCCGACCGGTTTTGGGTGGAATAAAATCGGGTCTGTTGAAGACGTTTGACAGATACTAAGACACGTGTCGAAAGAGTAAAATCCAGAAGGGAAATTCAGCCAAAATGGGGTCATCTAACAGTAAATTAGATCATTTTTATACACCAATTTTCTGTCAAATGAGAAATAATTATGGTGGTAAATGTATGGTTGACATACAGGAACTGATCAAATATCACGATTTTCCCGAAGCGGGGACCTTGAGTAAAATAAGACTAAATATAGTAAAAGAGTCAGTAAAAAAGAACGAGGGAAAACAGAGTAGCTGCTGTGTGTGTGTCAAACATGTGTGTAAGAAATGTGAACAGACAATAATGTGTTGGGTAGAAGAGGCTGACAGGCGAGAACGAGAGCAAATACAAAAAGAATTGGCATGTAATGTTGAGAATGTTGTGTGTGTAAAAACAGTTCCACCGGAACAGAATGCTACTAATGAACCGAATGTATGTGCTTTTCCACATGTGACTGAGGTGGCAACGGCTCCGCCGCCTGCCTACAATACAGCTCACTACCCAGTAGCAGAGATACCGGCCCTCAGGCTGGACCTCGATCTGGACCGCTTTCCACCAGCCCCGAGAACAGCCCAAGAAGCACGACTTGCAGAAGCACGAGCACAAATTGAACTGGCAGAGGCAGCCCAAAGAGCAGCACAGGCAGAGGCAGATGCAAGAGGGGGGGCAGAGGCCGCAGAGCGAGTGGCACACAGACTAACAGCGCAGTTTCATGCACAGTTACACGGGTGTTTGAGTGCAACGCTGCGGCACGCTACTCACGCTGAAGAGGACAGAAAGGAGAAGGAAAAAACCCTCACAATGGTGGTTATGCAACAACGACAACCTAAAAAACCCAACAAACCTGCATCTTCCTGCTCAAACCCTGCTGGTCGAAAAGGACAGAAAGGAAGAGCTGCTGGAGGAAAATGGAGCTGTTTTGTTTGTTCAACGAATGCACACGCGGCCCGAGACTGCACGAAATGCAAACTGTGCAAACAGGACGGACACTGGAGCAGCGCGTGTCCCACCATGAAGTCGGATTGAACCGAGGGGGCTAGAGAGCGGGACGGAAAGAGTCCGGTTCTGGGAAGCCATTCTCTGGCTACAGCAAAGGGAAGTGAAAATATTTTTACTAACACACACACGCACGACGCACACACAAACACATACACTGATTTTCTTTCTGCTACCTGCAATGAAAAAACTGCTTGCAAATATTTTTGTGTGTCTGATGAAACTTTGATCAAAGCTATGACTGATAATTTGAGCAGTGTTGTGAATGACGAATGTATGAGATTGTACAAAAGTACAGGGTTTTCTGAAATGCCAATTTACCCGTTACTAGTCAAAGGGGTAGTTGTTGACTTTTTAGTGGATTCTGGTGCGAGCCTGTCCACATTACGACCATGTGATTTACCATGTGTTCCAAATTTAACCGGGAAAGTGTTTGAGAGCACTTCGGCCTCTGGCCATTTGATTTCTGACCGGTTAACAGAGCCGTTAGAGTGTGAGACAGAGGGGGGGTGCTTTTTCAAACATGAGTTTGTGTGGTCTCCCGGCTGTCCCACACCTCTGATGGCTCGTGATTTAATGTGTAAATTAAATTTGTCCCTCTGTGCTGATTCTTATGGAAGCAGCATTGAGGAGACACCACAAATTACTTGTTCCAAATTCGAGCCGAAGTGGGCTTATGAATGGCAGATAACAGATGTTGATTGGGCAGAGAAAATTTTGAAATTGGCAAAGGATCGAATAAACCCAGTCAACACAGAGTTTATGACAAATGATAAAATGCATTGTACATCACATGTCGTAACAGAGCGAGATTCAGATTTTGAACAGATGTGGTTTAATTCTGTGGAGAATGAAAGTGTGAAGTTTTGACCAGATTTTCTGGACAGAGAGTGTGTGCGCATTGGCTGCAGTGTTGACAGAAAGACAGAAAGCTTGTTATCTTATGTCAGAGAACACCGTCTGCCACTTATCTGTCTCCAAGGCCATAAGCCAGCAGTGGAGAGATGTGGGCCTTTTTGTGAAAGAATGTTTATCAGCCACAGACTGGGTGAGAGTTGACACACACACAGCAGAGATTCAGAGTATGGGGGCATTTAAATCAAAGTGTGACTTTGAGGTGGGGGTTCAGAGAAATGTGACTGCTATTGGGAAAAATGTGACAGGACAGGGAGAGGGGGATATTTCTGCCTCAGAAATTGATATTTCTTTGGCACAAATATCACCAAACTTGTGGGCAAAAAAACAAATATGATGTAGGGCTGATAAAAGGATGTGAGCCAGTTGTAATCACACCAAAATCCGATTTCAGACCATGTAAGGCACAATATCCACTGAAACGTGAAGCAATAGAGGGTATAAAACCAGTGTTTGATGCTTTATTGAAAGAGGGTGTAATTAGGCCTTGTGATGGTTCACCAGTTAGAACCCCAATTAACCGTACTCCTTTCTTATGTTGATGACCTTTTGATCTGTTCAGAAAGTGAGTCTATTTGCAGGGCTGACACTGTGACTCTCCTGAAGCATCTTGAAAGGGAGGGGCACAGGGTCAGCCTTTCAAAGCTGCAGTTTGTGAAACAGGAAGTGACCTTCCTGGGCCATGTTATCAAACAAAACAGCAAAACATTGTCACAAAAGAGGGTGTAGGGCATAAAAGACGTGCCAAAGCCAGTAACAAAAAACAGTTGCTGTCATTTTTGGGGATGTGTGCTTACTGTCGTACATTCATTCCCAATTATGCCATTTTAGAACAGCCTTTACGAGCCCTGACAACAGGGAAAGGGTTGAAGTCATGTGACAGACTTGTTTGGACAAGTGAAGCTGGGACAGCATTTGATAACATGAAAGCACAATGAGATATCTCGATTGTTAGGCCTTCTGGTTGTAGACCATCCATTGTTTAGATGGTTGATGAAAAGCATGACTTTATGACTTCTGTTCTCCTGTAGACGCATGGTGACCGATGAGAAGGTAGCCTATTTTCAACAAAACTCGACCCCGTGGCAGCGGGATTGCCACACTGTCTCCGGGCGGTGGTGGTAGCTGAACTGGCCCTCAATGGCCTCAAGAGAGTTTGTAGGCTATGCTGATCTGACTTTAGGGGTCTCACATTTGGTGTCTTTGATTTTGCAGGAGCAGAGAACGTCACATTTGTCTACAGCTCGATTGAGGTATCATAAAATTTTGTTTGACATGCCAAATGTCACTGTTAAAAGGTGTGCACACCGCGTCCAGATTTGTTGGACGTTCCGCTTGATAATTGTGACAATGTCCTTTTTGTGGATGGATCTGCGTCGAAGAATCCACAAACAGGACAGAATAACGTAGGTTATGCGGTGACGACTGAATTTGAAACTGTAAGATCTGGCAAATTACCATGTCATTACTCTGCACAGGCAGCTGAATTAGTCGCTTTGACTGAAGCATGTAAATTGATGACTGACAAGTGTGTAACGATTTACACAGACTCGCGTTATGCTTTTGGGGTCACGCATGACTTTGGTGCTCTGTGGAAGCACAGAAAATTTTTTAAGTCAGACGGACGACCAATACTGAACGCTACGTTAGTATCTGACCTTTTGGAGGCCATTATGCTGCCAGACGAGATTGCAATTTGTAAATGTGCAGCGCATATTAATGATAAAAGTTTCATATCAACAGGCAACGCCAGAGCTGATATGGCTGCGAAGGCAGCGGCAACAAACCAGACTGAAGCTGATACCAGTGGCGCCACTTGCGCACAAGTCGACAATAACCTTAACAATGACATTTCTCCTTGTTTAGAGAGCATGCAGTCTTTTTCGACAGGAGCTGAGAAAAACAAATGGAAGACGGCAGGCTGCAGCCTTGTTGATGGTGTATGGAGATCTGTTGGTGGACAGCCATGTCTGCCTAGTCATTTTTTTTCTTGCATTACGCTAAATTAATGCATGGGTGGGACCATGCATTAAAAGAGGGGATGATTATGCAAATGAGGGAATTGTGGTTTACCAAAGGTTTCACAATATATACTGAAAATTTTTGCAAAAGATGTGTGATTTGCACCGCATATAACATTGCACGGGGCATTAAAACACCACTGGCAAGTCAGCCAGCCCCAGACGGGCCATTTGAATATTTAATGATTGATTTCATTGAACTAACCCCGTGTGGAAAAACAGAAATATTGTTTGGTAGTCGTGGATATGTGGTCACGATGGAACACACTGTGCCTAACACGCTGCCAGCGGGGGCGCTGTTGAGCGTGAAAACCAGACGGTAAAGAACAAATTGGCAAAATGCTGTGAAGAAACAGGACCTTCGTGGGTGAACGCACTCCCCACTGTGTTAATGTACATGAGAAAGAGAGTCAAAACAAATTTGAGCCCATTTGAAATTCTCTTTGGTAGACCACCGTTACCTTTGAATTACTGCAAAGAGATGTCGTGTTTGTGATCTAACAGTTCTGTGCAGGTGAAAGAAATACCAGGGGCAAAGTAGCAGAGACGTTCCTGCACAAAATCAGACCGGGTGACTACGTGGTGATTCGAGACCTCAGGAGGAAGAGCTGGAGGGCGAAACGGTGGCTAGGACCGTTCCAAGTCTTGCTTATCACGCATACGGCGGTGAAGGTCGGAGAACGAGCCACGTGGGTGAATTCCAATCACTGCAGGAGAGTTCCACCCATATCAGGAGAGCAACAGGAGGAGGAACCCGAACGACAAACAACAACAACGGCGATACCTCTCGGGCTGCCAGGGCCACCCGAGATTGAACGGGCCTCTGGAGAGGAGCTGGCCTGGATGAGAGACGAGGGGACAAGCAAAGGTCAGACCGAGACAATTGAAAACTGGGTGGTCAGACTGCAGAATTAAAACCAACCACGAAGAAATCAACTTTAAGTGTCCATTCTATAAACCGTATCAAAGTTCACCGGCGGCAGTTTGGGTTTGTGGTAATATCATATCACCGTCTGCAAAAAAGGACTGGTCAGGGTGCTGTTATCCAGCTTTAATGAATGTGGGAACTTCTGTGTATCTGCCAAACAAGGTGGTTGAAGTTAAAAAAAAAAAACGAAAATGTTTAGTGAAAACCTTTAGAATATGTTGAATGATTTTCTTTATAACTTATGGAAATTAATGTGCTGCCAATGATAATGATGAAGATTATGATTCGGCTATTGTGATTGAATCCGCCACGGGTGGACTGTAAAAGAATACAGAGAACTGCTTATCAGTGGCTGTGTTTACATTCCTGATGGGGACACACTGCTTCAAGGGTGTGCAGTAAGTTGGAGCCGTTTGCAAGCTCAATGATCAAACTATAGGCAAAGAGAGGTTTTAATTATGGTCAGCGGGGCCATTTAGCCTGTAATTGTAAATGGACACTCAGAAAAGAAAGTGACGTGTATTAATGTGGGTTTTTTTTTTTTTTTTTGAGTAGAACAGTATTTAAATGACGATATTAAAGTTTTCGTCTGAGAAAGAACTAAGAATGTGAATGCAGTGCTAAAGAAAGTGAAAAGAATGTGCAAGTAAATAAGGGAGAAAAGAAAGTTTAAAGGAAAGTTAATAGATGGAAGTCGTAAGAAGATTGGAGGATGCAGAAGGAACTAGCATGTAGGGAAAGATGAGAAGAAATATAGTGAAATGTATGTTATGAAAATAAAATTTCTGATAGAATTTATGGAACTATTTATGTCAAGTTAAGTGACATGAAGATGAGGAATGAACAAAGGTTTTATTAAGCGGAATGGGGCATAATTGTATTTTAGTGGTAATGTAATGTCTAACTTCCCTGATGTGGGCAAAAGACAAATCTAAAAATTATGTTTATTTGAAAATAGATGTAAATTCTGGCAAAGATGCCTTACTGGCGGGCTAGAGTTAAAAGTTTAAGTGGTAGATAAAGTTTGATTTTAGAAGTTTATGAGAGTACAGTGTGCCAGTACTAAATGCCTAAGAGTCTCTCTCATTCAATGTCAGCTAAAAGCTGTTAACTGAGCCTGTGCGATCTACGGATTGAGAGATGAGTAATATGATATTTTGTTTTTTTGTGAAACAGCAGAGATAATTGGGACTGAGAAAATATTGATAACATTAAGTTGAATCTGCAGACTAACAACTTGATAGAGGAATACTGTTTCAACAAAGTTTTAATGAAATTGATGACATGTAGTACAAATTCTTATACTTTTGTGAAGAGTCCTGAAACAAACAGTGAAAAGAGGAGAGCAAACGCTGTAAGCAGCTGTGCTCTGAAGCTTTGACTTCAAAGAAATGTGGAGTTTGTAAAATGTTGGGGGTATCATGTTGTTTTAATATTCCTGATTACAGTGACAACATAACCAATATCATCGAGCACATGAGGAAAGCGGTAAAAGAGCCGCCTCAAGCTACTGGTAGTGAGTGGGTGGGGTGGCTGATGTCTGCATGGTCAGGGTGGTTTTATAGAATAATTCAAACTGTCTTGCCAATTGTGGGTATGGGATTACTGATTCTGTTTTGTTTACCATGCATTATGAAGTGCCTTTCCAGCTCAGTGCAGAGATTGATCAGGGCAGGGACGGTTAGCACGTCAGTCCAAGCAGTGAAACTGACTCTGTACCCAATAACTGATGGAGAGCAATGTGATGATTATGACAGCGATGACATGTATGCAGACATGAGTTAAATGTGTTTTTGTTTGCCTTCCTGGGACCAGGAAAGGGATTTTCTAAACTTTGATTGTTTAGGTTTTGATGTCAATGATTGACTGTTCTATTCACTGTTTTTATTATTATTATTGTTTTCATTATTTTTATTTTTATATATTTTTCCATTGTAAGAATGATGATATGTTCAGAAGGTTAAAAACAGCGGTCATCCGTGTTACGAGGTGACGTACAAGTGGAAGGGTTTGAAATGAGGGATTTTTATGTATACTATTTCTTTGCTTTTTTAAGAGTCAAATCAACCAGGTTGCTGAAATTGATATGTGTTGAACTGATGTGTTGTTTTCCTACTAAATATAACTACACTATTTCTTGTTTATATATAGGTGACCGAGGGTCCGAACTATAGTTTTTGGGGGTGCAATAACAGTGCTTGTTCACCTAGCCCGGCCTTATATAAACCTTTACTTGCTTGATACAAAATTAAGGGCCTATCCTTACAAAAACAGCCTAAGCTTTTTCATTCTAAATTTTAATGAAGGTTCAAGTAAAATGATCAGGTATATAAAAGTCAGACATGAAGAGTATAACGGTGATTTAAAGACTTGAATCAATTCTGTTCTTGAAATGTAATGATGTAATGATGTAATGATGTAATGATGTTTGATCAAGAAATTAGAAGACAAGGGTAAATTTTCCTTTAATACGTTTATCAGAGAATGATAAAGAGGAGGAATTGTTTTGGAAAATTCAGTATTTCTTATAATCATTTGTTTTTAAACTGTTTAATTATATGTTTCTGTGAGGTTTTCTAGCAGCTGAGGGGGGACAGGGAAGCGAGAGGCAATTTAGGTCGTAGATGAAGGCCTTTGGGTGTCTCAGGGACAAAGAACAGTTTGACCTGAACCAGGGGGGGTAGAAACCAGTCCGAACTAGCTGAAGATAGGGGGTATCTTTCTGGAAATTTACAAGAAACCTGGAAGGAGGAGTTTTTTGCCAAGAAATTGTATAAAATGTCTATGTTTTATTGTGTCTAATAGGTATTCTGTTTCAAAGCTGGGTAGCTGCGGCTTTTGTGAAAAGAATCCTCATTGAAATAAACCTTTTCTCTTTATTACAATTTTGCCTCTTGAAAGTTCTTACACCATTGATGCTGTTTGTTATTAACTTCTCAAAATTGCCATTACAGTGTGAAAATTAATCGTAAGAAGTTTACATTAGTTCAAGTTTGCTCTGTGTGGATGTATTGTTCTCTTCCAGTGATGTTCTATTACTAAACCTTGAAGGGAAAAGATATCACCTATGGGGTCAAAGCCTGTTCCCCAATGGTATCTGATGAAGCCTTTGCTGGAGGCATATATACCCCTCGAGTCCCAGCAAGTTTTCACCAAGGTGGTAGGACCCAGCGATCCATTGCACCACTTTGCATACCTTGTTTATTTGTGTAGCCTGCCATCCAGATAGTAAATATGCACTTGCTTTTTGCAATTCATCCATTGGGTTATCATGGAATCAAACTAATCAAGAGTTCTAGACTTTGACGGGTTCTTCTTATTTGTTTTCATGTTGCTTTTCTCATGATTGCTGTATGAGATTTTTTTAGACAACTATGCCTAGGGCCTTGAAGTTCTATCACTCCACATACAGCCACTTATATGTTTTCTTACTTGGCATATGTAACTCTTTAGGTATTTACAACACCACTGGTCACTATATGATTAAAGTGTGAAAATTAATCTTAAGAAGAAGTTTATATTAGTTCAAGTTTGCTCTGTGTGGATGTAATGTTCTGTTCCAGTGATGTTCTATGACTAAACCTTGAAGGGAAAAGATATCACCTATGGGGTCAAAGCCTGTTCCCCAATGGTATGTGCCGAATCCTTTGCTGGAAGCATATATTCCCCTCGGGTCCCAGCAAGATTTCACAAAGGTGGTAGGACCCAGCGATCCATTGCACCACTTTGCATACCTTGTTTATTCGTGTAGCCTGCCTTCCAGATAGTAAATATGCACTTGCTTTTTGCAATTCATCCATTGGGTTATTATGGAATCAAACTAATCAAGAGTTCTAGACTTTGACGAGTTCTTCTTATTTGCTTTCATATTGCTGTTCTCATGATTGCTGTATGAGATTTTTATAGACAACTGTGCCTAGGGCCTTGAAGTTCTATGACACCACATGTAGCCACTTATATGTTTTCTTACTTGGCATATGTAACTCTTTAGGTATTTACAACGATTAAAGTGTGAAAATTAATCTTAAGAAGAAGTTTATATTAGTTCAAGTTTGCTCTGTGTGGATGTATTGTTCTGTTCCAGTGATGTTCTATTACTAAACCTTGAAGGGAAAAGATATCACCTATGGGGTCAAAGCCTGTTCCCCAATGGTATCGGCTGAAGCCTTTGCTGGAGGCATATATACCCCTCGAGTCCCAGCAGGTTTTCACCAAGGTGGTAGGACCCAGCGATCCATTGCACCACTTTGCATACCTTGTTTATTCGTGTAGCCTGCCATCCAGATAGTAAATATGCACTTGCTTTTTGCAATTCATCCATTGGGTTATTATGGAATCAAACTAATCAAGAGTTCTAGACTTTGACGGGTTCTTCCTATTTGCTTTCATGTTGCTTTTCACATAATTGCTGTATGAGATTTTTATAGACAACTATGCCTAAGGTCTTGAAGTTCTATCACACAACATGTAGCCACTTATATGTCTTCTTACTTGGCATATGTAACTCTGTAGGTATTTACAACACCATTGGTCACTATATGATAAAAGTGTGAAAATTAATCGTAAGAAGTTTACATTAGTTCAAGTTTGCTCTGTGTGGATGTATTGTTCTCTTCCAGTGATGTTCTATTACTAAACCTTGAAGGGAAAAGATATCACCTATGGGGTCAAAGCCTGTTCCCCAATGGTATCTGCTGAAGCCTTTGCTGGAGGCATATATACCCCTCTGGTCCCAGCAAGTTTTCACCAAGGTGGTAGGACCCAGCGATCCATTGCACCACTTTGCATACCTTGTTTATTCGTGTAGCCTGCCATCCAGATAGTAAATATGCACTTGCTTTTTGCAATTCATCCATTGGGTTATTATGGAATCAAACTAATCAAGAGTTCTAGACTTTGACGGGTTCTTCTTATTTGTTTTCATGTTGCTGTGCTCATGATTGCTGTATGAGATTTTTATAGACAACTATGCCTAGGGCCTTGAAGTTCTATCACACCACATGTAACAATTTATATGTTTTCTTACTTGTCATATGTAACTCTTTAGGTATTTACAACACCACTGGTCACTATATGATTAAAGTTTGAAAATTTATCTTAAGAAGAAGTTTATATTAGTTCAAGTTTGCTCTGTGTGGATGTATTGTTCTGTTCCAGTGATGTTCTATTACTAAACCTTGAAAGGAAAAGATATCACCTATGGGGCCAAAGCCTGTTCCCCAATGGTATCTGATGAAGCCTTTGCTGGAGGCATATATACCCCTCGAGTCCCAGCAAGCTTTCACCAAGGTGGTAGGACCCAGCGATCCATTGCACCACTTTGCATACCTTGTTTATTCGTGTAGCCTGCCATCCAGATAGTAAATATGCACTTGCTTTGTGCAATTCATCCATTGGGTTATTATGGAATCAAACTAATCAAGAGTTCTAGACTTTGACAAGTTCTTCTTATTTGCTTTCATATTACTGTTCTCATGATTGCTGTATGAGATTTTTTTAGACAACTATGCCTAGGGCCTTGAAGTTCTATCACACCACATGTAGCAACTTATATGTTTTCTTACTTGGCATATGTAACTCTTTAGGTATTTACAACGATTAAAGTGTGAAAATTAATTGTAAGAAAAAGTTTATATTAGTTCAAGTTTGCTCTGTGTGGATGTATTGTTCTGTTCCAGTGATGTTCTATTACTAAACCTTGAAGGGAAAAGATATCACCTATGGGGTCAAAGCCTGTTCCCCAATGGTATCTGATGAAGCTTTTGCTGGAGGCATATATACCCCTCGAGTCCCAGCAAGTTTTCACAAAGGTGGTAGGACCCAGCGATCCATTGCACCACTTTGCATACCTTGTTTATTTGTGTAGCCTGCCATCCAGATAGTAAATATGCACTTGCTTTTTGCAATTCATCCATTGGGTTATTATGGAATCAAACTAATCAAGAGTTCTAGACTTTGACGGGTTCTTCTTATTTGTTTTCATGTTGCTTTTCTCATGATTGCTGTATGAGATTTTTTTAGACAACTATGCCTAGGGCCTTGAAGTTCTATCACTCCACATATAGCCACTTATATGTTTTCTTACTTGGCATATGTAACTCTTTAGGTATTTACAACACCACTGGTCACTATATGATTAAAGTGTGAAAATGAATCTTAAGAAGAAGTTTATATTAGTTCAAGTTTGCTCTGTGTGGATGTATTGTTCTGTTCCAGTGATGTTCTATGACTAAACCTTGAAGGGAAAAGATATCACCTATGGGGTCAAAGCCTGTTCCCCAATGGTATGTGCCGAATCCTTTGCTGGAAGCATATAAACCCCTCGGGTCCCAGCAAGATTTCACAAAGGTGGTAGGACCCAGCGATCCATTGCACCACTTTGCATACCTTGTTTATTCGTGTAGCCTGCCTTCCAGATAGTAAATATGCACTTGCTTTTTGCAATTCATCCATTGGGTTATTATGGAATCAAACTAATCAAGAGTTCTAGACTTTGACGAGTTCTTCTTATTTGCTTTCATATTGCTGTTCTCATGATTGCTGTATGAGATTTTTATAGACAACTGTGCCTAGGGCCTTGAAGTTCTATGACACCACATGTAGCCACTTATATGTTTTCTTACTTGGCATATGTAACTCTTTAGGTATTTACAACGATTAAAGTGTGAAAATTAATCTTAAGAAGAAGTTTATATTAGTTCAAGTTTGCTCTGTGTGGATGTATTGTTCTGTTCCAGTGATGTTCTATTACTAAACCTTGAAGGGAAAAGATATCATCTATGGGGTCAAAGCCTGTTCCCCAATGGTATCTGCTGAAGCCTTTGCTGGAGGCATATATACCCCTCGAGTCCCAGCAAGTTTTCACCAAGGTGGTAGGACCCAGCGATCCATTGCACCACTTTGCATACCTTGTTTATTCGTGTAGCCTGCCATCCAGATAGTAAATATGCACTTGCTTTTTGCAATTCATCCATTGGGTTATTATGGAATCAAACTAATCAAGAGTTCTAGACTTTGACGGGTTCTTCCTATTTGCTTTCATGTTGCTTTTCACATAATTGCTATATGAGATTTTTATAGACAACTATGCCTAAGGTCTTGAAGTTCTATCACACAACTTGTAGCCACTTATATGTTTTCTTACTTGGCATATGTAACGCTGTAGGTATTTACAACACCACTGGTCACTATATGATAAAATGTGAAAATTAATCGTAAGAAGTTTACATTAGTTCAAGTTTGCTCTGTGTGGATGTATTGTTCTCTTCCAGTGATGTTCTATTACTAAACCTTGAAGGGAAAAGATATCACCTATGGGGTCAAAGCCTGTTCCCCAATGGTATCTGATGAAGCCTTTGCTGGAGGCATATATACCCCTCGAGTCCCAGCAAGTTTTCACCAAGGTGGTAGGACCCAGCGATCCATTGCACCACTTTGCATACCTTGTTTATTCCTTTAGCCTGCCATCCAGATAGTAAATATGCACTTGCTTTTTGCAATTCATCCATTGGGTTATTATGGAATCAAACTAATCAAGAGTTCTAGACTTTGACGGGTTCTTCTTATTTGTTTTCATGTTGCTTTTCTCATGATTGCTGTATGAGATTTTTTTAGACAACTATGCCTAGGGCCTTGAAGTTCTATCACACCACATGTAACAATTTATATGTTTTCTTACTTGGCATATGTAACTCTTTAGGTATTTACAACACCACTGGTCACTATATGATTAAAGTGCGAAAATTAATCTTAAGAAGAAGTTTATATTAGTTCAAGTTTGCTCTGTGTGGATGTATTGTTCTGTTCCAGTGATGTTCTATGACTAAACCTTGAAGGGAAAAGATATCACCTATGGGGTCAAAGCCTGTTCCCCAATGGTATGTGCCGAATCCTTTGCTGGAAGCATATATACCCCTCGGGTCCCAGCAAGATTTCACAAAGGTGGTAGGACCCAGTGATCCATTGCACCACTTTGCATACCTTGTTTATTCGTGTAGCCTGCCATCCAGATAGTAAATATGCACTTGCTTTTTGCAATTCATCCATTGGGTTATTATGGAATCAAACTAATCAAGAGTTCTAGACTTTGACGGGTTCTTCTTATTTGCTTTCATGTTGCTTTTCACATAATTGCTGTATGAGATTTTTATAGACAACTATGCCTAAGGTCTTGAAGTTCTATCACACAACATGTAGCCACTTATATGTTTTCTTACTTGGCATATGTAACTCTGTAGGTATTTACAACACCACTGGTCACTATATGATAAAAGTGTGAAAATTAATCGTAAGAAGTTTACATTAGTTCAAGTTTGCTCTGTGTGGATGTATTGTTCTGTTCCAGTGATGTTCTATTACTAAACCTTGAAGGGAAAAGATATCACCTATGGGGTCAAAGCCTGTTCCCCAATGGTATCTGATGAAGCCTTTGCTGGAGGCATATATACCCCTCGAGTCCCAGCAAGTTTTCACAAAGGTGGTAGGACCCAGCGATCCATTGCACCACTTTGCATACCTTGTTTATTTGTGTAGCCTGCCATCCAGATAGTAAATATGCACTTGCTTTTTGCAATTCATCCATTGGGTTATTATGGAATCAAACTAATCAAGAGTTCTAGACTTTGACGGGTTCTTGTTATTTGTTTTCATGTTGCTGTGCTCATGATTGCTGTATGAGATTTTTTTAGACAACTATGCCTAGGGCCTTGAAGTTCTATCACACCACATGTAGCAATTTATATGTTTTCTTACTTGGCATATGTAACTCTTTAGGTATTTACAACACCACTGGTCACTATATGATTAAAGTGTGAAAATTAATCTTAAGAAGAAGTTTATATTAGTTCAAGTTTGCTCTGTGTGGATGTATTGTTCTGTTCCAGTGATGTTCTATGACTAAACCTTGAAGGGAAAAGATATCACCTATGGGGTCAAAGCCTGTTCCCCAATGGTATGTGCCGAATCCATTGCTGGAAGCATATATACCCCTCGGGTCCCAGCAAGATTTCACAAAGGTGGTAGGACCCAGCGATCCATTGCACCACTTTGCATACCTTGTTTATTCGTGTAGCCTGCCTTCCAGATAGTAAATATGCACTTGCTTTTTGCAATTCATCCATTGGGTTATTATGGAATCAAACTAATCAAGAGTTCTAGACTTTGACGAGTTCTTCTTATTTGCTTTCATATTGCTGTTCTCATGATTGCTGTATGAGATTTTTATAGACAACTGTGCCTAGGGCCTTGAAGTTCTATGACACCACATGTAGCCACTTATATGTTTTCTTACTTGGCATATGTAACTCTTTAGGTATTTACAACGATTAAAGTGTGAAAATTAATCTTAAGAAGTTTATATAAGTTCAAGTTTGCTCTGTGTGGATGTATTGTTCTGTTCCAGTGATGTTCTATTACTAAACCTTGAAGGAAAAAGACATCACCTATGGGGTCAAATCCTGTTCCCCAATGGTATCGGCTGAAGCCTTTGCTGGAGGCATATATACCCCTCGAGTCCCAGCAAGTTTTCACCAAGGTGGTAGGACCCAGCGATCCATTGCAGCACTTTGCATACCTTGTTTATTCCTTTAGCCTGCCATCCAGATAGTAAATATGCACTTGCTTTTTACAATTCATCCATTGGGTTATTATGGAATCAAACTAATCAAGAGTTCTAGACTTTGACGGGTTCTTCTTATTTGCTTTCATGTTGCTTTTCACATAATTGCTGTATGAGATTTTTATAGACAACTATGCCTATGGTCTTGAAGTTCTATCACACAACATGTAGCCACTTATATGTTTTCTTACTTGGCATATGTAACTCTGTAGGTATTTACAACACCACTGGTCACTATATGATAAAAGTGTGAAAATTAATCGTAAGAAGTTTACATTAGTTCAAGTTTGCTCTGTGTGGATGTATTGTTCTCTTCCAGTGATGTTCTATTACTAAACCTTGAAGGGAAAAGATATCACCTATGGGGTCAAAGCCTGTTCCCCAATGGTATCTGATGAAGCCTTTGCTGGAGGCATATATACCCCTCGAGTCCCAGCAAGTTTTCACCAAGGTGGTAGGACCCAGCGATCCATTGCACCACTTTGCATACCTTGTTTATTCCTTTAGCCTGCCATCCAGATAGTAAATATGCACTTGCTTTTTGCAATTCATCCATTGGGTTATTATGGAATCAAACTAATCAAGAGTTCTAGATTTTGACGGGTTATTCTTATTTGTTTTCATGTTGCTGTGCTCATGATTGCTGTATGAGATTTTTATAGACAACTGTGCCTAGGGCCTTGAAGTTCTATCACTCCACATATAGCCACTTATATGTTTTCTTACTTGGCATATGTAACTCTTTAGGTATTTACAGCACCACTGGTCACTATATGATTAAAGTGTGAAAATTAATCTTAAGAAGAAGTTTATATTAGTTCAATTTTGCTCTGTGTGGATGTATTGTTCTGTTCCAGTGATGTTCTATTACTAAACCTTGAAAGGAAAAGATATCACCTATGGGGTCAAAGCCTGTTCCCCAATGGTATCTGATGAAGCTTTTGCTGGAGGCATATATACCCCTCGAGTCCCAGCAAGTTTTCACCAAGGTGGTAGGACCCAGCGATCCATTGCACCACTTTGCATACCTTGTTTATTTGTGTAGCCTGCCATCCAGATAGTAAATATGCACTTGCTTTTTGCAATTCATCCATTGGGTTATTATGGAATCAAACTAATCAAGAGTTCTAGACTTTGACGGGTTCTTCTTATTTGTTTTCATGTTGCTTTTCTCATGATTGCTGTATGAGATTTTTTTAGACAACTATGCCTAGGGCCTTGAAGTTCTATCACACCACATGTAACAATTTATATGTTTTCTTACTTGGCATATGTAACTCTTTAGGTATTTACAACACCACTGGTCACTATATGATTAAAGTGCGAAAATTAATCTTAAGAAGAAGTTTATATTAGTTCAAGTTTGCTCTGTGTGGATGTATTGTTCTGTTCCAGTGATGTTCTATGACTAAACCTTGAAGGGAAAAGATATCACCTATGGGGTCAAAGCCTGTTCCCCAATGGTATGTGCCGAATCCTTTGCTGGAAGCATATATACCCCTCGGGTCCCAGCAAGATTTCACAAAGGTGGTAGGACCCAGCGATCCATTGCACCACTTTGCATACCTTGTTTATTCGTGTAGCCTGCCATCCAGATAGTAAATATGCACTTGCTTTTTGCAATTCATCCATTGGGTTATTATGGAATCAAACTAATCAAGAGTTCTAGACTTTGACGGGTTCTTCTTATTTGCTTTCATGTTGCTTTTCACATAATTGCTGTATGAGATTTTTATAGACAACTATGCCTAAGGTCTTGAAGTTCTATCACACAACATGTAGCCACTTATATGTTTTCTTACTTGGCATATGTAACTCTGTAGGTATTTACAACACCACTGGTCACTATATGATAAAAGTGTGAAAATTAATCGTAAGAAGTTTACATTAGTTCAAGTTTGCTCTGTGTGGATGTATTGTTCTGTTCCAGTGATGTTCTATTACTAAACCTTGAAGGGAAAAGATATCACCTATGGGGTCAAAGCCTGTTCCCCAATGGTATCTGATGAAGCCTTTGCTGGAGGCATATATACCCCTCGAGTCCCAGCAAGTTTTCACAAAGGTGGTAGGACCCAGCGATCCATTGCACCACTTTGCATACCTTGTTTATTTGTGTAGCCTGCCATCCAGATAGTAAATATGCACTTGCTTTTTGCAATTCATCCATTGGGTTATTATGGAATCAAACTAATCAAGAGTTCTAGACTTTGACGGGTTCTTGTTATTTGTTTTCATGTTGCTGTGCTCATGATTGCTGTATGAGATTTTTTTAGACAACTATGCCTAGGGCCTTGAAGTTCTATCACACCACATGTAGCAATTTATATGTTTTCTTACTTGGCATATGTAACTCTTTAGGTATTTACAACACCACTGGTCACTATATGATTAAAGTGTGAAAATTAATCTTAAGAAGAAGTTTATATTAGTTCAAGTTTGCTCTGTGTGGATGTATTGTTCTTTTCCAGTGATGTTCTATGACTAAACCTTGAAGGGAAAAGATATCACCTATGGGGTCAAAGCCTGTTCCCCAATGGTATGTGCCGAATCCTTTGCTGGAAGCATATATACCCCTCGGGTCCCAGCAAGATTTCACAAAGGTGGTAGGACCCAGCGATCCATTGCACCACTTTGCATACCTTGTTTATTCGTGTAGCCTGCCTTCCAGATAGTAAATATGCACTTGCTTTTTGCAATTCATCCATTGGGTTATTATGGAATCAAACTAATCAAGAGTTCTAGACTTTGACGAGTTCTTCTTATTTGCTTTCATATTGCTGTTCTCATGATTGCTGTATGAGATTTTTATAGACAACTGTGCCTAGGGCCTTGAAGTTCTATGACACCACATGTAGCCACTTATATGTTTTCTTACTTGGCATATGTAACTCTTTAGGTATTTACAACGATTAAAGTGTGAAAATTAATCTTAAGAAGTTTATATAAGTTCAAGTTTGCTCTGTGTGGATGTATTGTTCTATTCCAGTGATGTTCTATTACTAAACCTTGAAGGGAAAAGACATCACCTATGGGGTCAAAGCCTGTTCCCCAATGGTATCGGCTGAAGCCTTTGCTGGAGGCATATATACCCCTCGAGTCCCAGCAAGTTTTCACCAAGGTGGTAGGACCCAGCGATCCATTGCAGCACTTTGCATACCTTGTTTATTCCTTTAGCCTGCCATCCAGATAGTAAATATGCACTTGCTTTTTACAATTCATCCATTGGGTTATTATGGAATCAAACTAATCAAGAGTTCTAGACTTTGACGGGTTCTTCTTATTTGCTTTCATGTTGCTTTTCACATAATTGCTGTATGAGATTTTTATAGACAACTATGCCTATGGTCTTGAAGTTCTATCACACAACATGTAGCCACTTATATGTTTTCTTACTTGGCATATGTAACTCTGTAGGTATTTACAACACCACTGGTCACTATATGATAAAAGTGTGAAAATTAATCGTAAGAAGTTTACATTAGTTCAAGTTTGCTCTGTGTGGATGTATTGTTCTGTTCCAGTGATGTTCTATTACTAAACCTTGAAAGGAAAAGATATCACCTATGGGGTCAAAGCCTGTTCCCCAATGGTATCTGATGAAGCCTTTGCTGGAGGCATATATACCCCTCGAGTCCCAGCAAGTTTTCACCAAGGTGGTAGGACCCAGCGATTTATTGCACCACTTTGCATACCTTGTTTATTTGTGTAGCCTGCCATCCAGATAGTAAATATGCACTTGCTTTTTGCAATTCATCCATTGGGTTATTATGGAATCAAATTAATCAAGAGTTCTAGACTTTGACGGGTTCTTCTTATTTGTTTTCATGTTGCTTTTCTCATGATTGCTGTATGAGATTTTTTTAGAGAACTATGCCTAGGGCCTTGAAATTCTATCACTCCACATATAGCCACCTATATGTTTTCTTACTTGGCATATGTAACTCTTTAGGTATTTACAACACCACTGGTCACTATATGATTAAAGTGTGAAAATTAATCTTAAGAAGAAGTTTTTATTAGTTCAAGTTTGCTCTGTGTGGATGTATTGTTCTGTTCCAGTGATGTTCTATGACTAAACCTTGAAGGGAAAAGATATCACCTATGGGGTCAAAGCCTGTTCCCCAATGGTATGTGCCGAATCCTTTGCTGGAAGCATATATACCCCTCGGGTCCCAGCAAGATTTCACAAAGGTGGTAGGACCCAGCGATCCATTGCACCACTTTGCATACCTTGTTTATTCGTGTAGCCTGCCTTCCAGATAGTAAATATGCACTTGCTTTTTGCAATTCATCCATTGGGTTATTATGGAATCAAACTAATCAAGAGTTCTAGACTTTGACGAGTTCTTCTTATTTGCTTTCATATTGCTGTTCTCATGATTGCTGTATGAGATTTTTATAGACAACTGTGCCTAGGGCCTTGAAGTTCTATGACACCACATGTAGCCACTTATATGTTTTCTTACTTGGCATATGTAACTCTTTAGGTATTTACAACGATTAAAGTGTGAAAATTAATCTTAAGAAGAAGTTTATATTAGTTCAAGTTTGCTCTGTGTGGATGTATTGTTCTGTTCCAGTGATGTTCTATTACTAAACCTTGAAGGGAAAAGATATCACCTACGGGGTCAAAGCCTGTTCCCCAATGGTATCTGCTGAAGCCTTTGCTGGAGGCATATATACCCCTCTGGTCCCAGCAAGTTTTCACCAAGGTGGTAGGACCCAGCGATCCATTGCACCACTTTGCATACCTTGTTTATTCGTGTAGCCTGCCTTCCAGATAGTAAATATGCACTTGCTTTTTGCAATTCATCCATTGGGTTATTATGGAATCAAACTAATCAAGAGTTCTAGACTTTGACGAGTTCTTCTTATTTGCTTTCATATTGCTGTTCTCATGATTGCTGTATGAGATTTTTATAGACAACTGTGCCTAGGGCCTTGAAGTTCTATGACACCACATGTAGCCACTTATATGTTTTCTTACTTGGCATATGTAACTCTTTAGGTATTTACAACGATTAAAGTGTGAAAATTAATCTTAAGAAGAAGTTTATATTAGTTCCCTTTCGAGGGAACGAGACACTGCGTCGGTGACGACACTAGGGGAAGGCCCTTCAGCATAGCACGTCTGAATTCATGAATGAAACCGAATCCAATCCTATTGGCGTTGCGTGATGACGTATTGTGTGACGGCATATACGGATGTGTACAAAAGCACGCCGGCACACAGAAATGGCAGCTTTTTGCTATTCAGCAAGCGCTCTGTGTGTGTGAAACAATTCTGTCCTATTTGGTGTTGTATGTTCTGTAAAGTCTGCATTGCAAAATAGAATCTAGGGGCTCGGATTTCGCGTTTGCTGAGGCAGCGCGTAGATTACGAGTCTACTCTGCAATAAGATTCTGTGGCTTGGATCTCGTGTTTGCCGAGGCAGCGCGTAGATTTTAACTCTGCATTTCAATACAGAATCTAGTAACTCGGATCTCGCGTTTGCCGAGGCAGCGCGTTGATTACGAGTGTACTTTGCAATAAGATTCTGTGGCTGGGATCTCGCGTTTGTCGAGGCAACGCGTAGATTTAAGGTCTGCTTTGCAATACAGAATCTAGTAGCTCGGATCTCGCGTTTGCTGAGGCAGCGCGTTGATTACGAGTGTACTTTGCAGTTTGCTATACGATTCTATGACTGACATCTCGCGTTTGCCGAGGCAGCGCGTAGATTGAATGTCTGCATTGCAATACAGAATCTAGTAGCTCGGATCTCGCGTTTGCCGAGGCGCGCGTTGATTACGAGTCTATTTGCAGTTTGCAATAAAGATATAGGCATGTAGTCAGTTCCTGAAGGGTGCTGGCTGTGTTCATTGAGAAATAACTTGCCGCACACAGTGCGTTTCGGGTCTCTCAACCGCGCCTGTTGACTTTCTTCTCGAGAGATGAAAGCCAAATTTATTGTGAACCACTCGAAACTCGCGTTTGTTGAGACAGCGCGTTAAGGGTCTGCAATAAAAGGGACACACGCGATCTGGAAGAAATAATACTGTTTGGGTGCGAGGCATTCACAGTCAGCTCCTGAGGGTGCTGGCAGGCTGTTCATTGTGAAATAACTCGCCGCACACAGTCGTGCGTTTCGGGTGTTTCAGCCTCGCGCCTGTTGACTTTCTTCTCGAGGGATGAAAGCCAATTTGTAACGGCTCGCGTTTGCCGAGGCAGCGTGTAGTAGATCGTATAAATAAGTATTTAAACATTATTCTGGTGCACTATCCAGTGTTTATGGCTGCATTTAATTCTGAGGAATTAAAATAATTAAAATATTATCTGACTTTAGAACTTGGTTAGATATTTGAATTCAGCCTAATATCTGAAGGAGAGTGTCGCTTCTAGAAGTCCCCCTCAAAAAAAAAAAAAAAAAGCAAAAGCTGAGCTTGGGACTCTAGGCGGCGCTCTCGCCCAAGCCTCCTGAGAAGACGGATCTGAGGACTGTCCTTCAGGCCAGGAAGCTGTCGGGAGAGAGGTCCTAACTTATGTGAGACCTTGGAGGGCTGGCCCCCCCAAAAAGAGAGCGATCGAGATCCTCCCTGTCACCGGGCCCTCAGGAAACTAGTGTCAGCATCCCGCCGCTAATTGCGCTTCGGGACACATCAGTTTCCAGCGAACGCACGCTGCTCTGTCTGCCCCAAGAGCTTGCGGCCGGGCAGCGCTGGCGTCCGCACACCGAGAGTCGTTTTCGATTATTCCCTGCCGGTCCTCCGCTTCAGGGTATCGTCAAGGGCTCTCACAAGACACTTGACACCAACCCTTAGGGGCTGGTTCCCTTGCTGAATTTGTCGAGGCATGGCAGCGTCTCCCCAATATTTCTCCATGGGTCCTGCGCACTGTAGAAATAGGGTACAGGCTGCAGTTCCAGGCTGCCCACCAAAAAAAGAGGTAAGTATCAACGGGGTGGTTTGGACTGCAGTAGACCCAGAGCAGGGTCTGGTGTTAGAACAGGAAGTTTACTCGCTGCTGGCAAAAGGGGCCATAGAGCATGTTCCCCCACCAGTCAGGGAGTCCGGATTTTACAGCCGGTACTTCATAGTTCCGAAGAAGGATGGAGGGTTGCGTCCACTTTTAGATCTGAGGCACTTGAATCGGTCTCTGAGGAGGTTCAGGTTCAAGATGCTCACTATTCCCATCATCGTGAGTCAAATTCAATCCGAGGATTGGTTTGTCACGATAGATCTAAAAGACGCCTACTTCCACATCTCCATCCTTCCATCTCACAGGAAGTTCCTGAGGTTTGCTTTCGGGGGCGAAGCTTACCAATATCGGGTTCTTCCGTTCGGCCTAGCACTCTCCCCTCGCACATTTACCAAGTGTATGGATGCAGCTCAGGCACCCCTGAGGCTCGAGGGCATCAGGGTGCTCAATTACATCGACGACTGGTTAATATTGGCCCAGTCGCGAGAGCTGGCGATTCGGCATCGAGATGTCGTCCTCGCCTGCATCCAGAGCCTGGGGTTAAGACTCAACACGAAGAAGAGCGTGTTGACACAAGCCCAGAGAACCACGTTCCTGGGAGTGGTGTGGGACTCGGTCACGATGCGGGCTCAGTGGTCTCCTGCTCGGATCGAGTCTATCCTGACCACAGTGTCCAGGTTGAAGCTAGGCCAGGCCGTCACTGTCAAACACTTTCAGAGAGTGTTGGGTCTCATGGCAGAAGCGTCCAGCGTGATACCTTCTGGCCTGCTACACATGAGAGCTTTGCAGTGGTGGTTGAGAACCAAGGGGTTTTCCCCGAGGGGAAACCCATTCCGCTTGATAAGGGTTACGCACAGATGCCTTCGTTCCCTGTCAATTTGGAAGAAGCCTTGGTTCTTGTCCCAGGGTCCCAATTTGGAAGCGTTATGTCGCCGAGTATCTATTTTGACAGACGCCTCCCTCACGGGCTGGGGCGCGGTCATGGACGGCCGTTTTACGAGAGGCCTCTGGCAGGACCATCATTCCTCTTGGTACATAAATTGCCTAGAAATGTTGGTGGTGTTCCGGGCTCTGAGGAGCTTCCTGCCAGACCTCCATGGTCGCCATGTCCTTGTGAGAACCGACAACATGTCGGTGCTGTCTTATTTGAACTGCCAGGGGGGTCTGAGGTCGCGCCCTCTGTGCAGACTGGCGCATCAGATCCTCCTGTGGTCCCAGCGGAGACTATCGTCTCTCAGGGCGATGTATGTCCCGGGGGACCAGAATCAGGGAGCAGACGTCCTGTCGAGGCAGGGGCTGAGGCCCGGGGAGTGGCGACTCCACCCAGAGGTGGTGGAAGCCATGTGCGTGAGATTTGGCCCAGTGGAAGTGGATCTTTTCGCGTCTCAAGAGACGTCCCACTGTCCACTGTGGTTCTCTCTCAGGCATCCAGCTCCGCTGGGGCTGGACGCCATGATGCAGACGTGGCCGAGGCTGCGTCTGTACGCATTTCCCCCGATCGCTCTGCTCCCAGCAGTTCTGGAAAGGGTCCGTCGAGACAGAGTCAGTCTACTTTTAGTAGCCCCATTTTGGCCGGCCCGAGTATGGTTTTCGGACATCATTTTACTCCTGGCAGGCCCGCCATGGCAGATCCCTCTGAGGAGGGACTTGCTGTCCCAGGCGGAGGGCTCAGTTCTCCACCCTCGACCCGAGCTGTGGAAACTGTGGGTCTGGCCCATAGACTGTAAAAAAAGATGGACGACGCCCCTTCGCTCTCTTCCATTGATGAGAACTGAAGCCGCCAGCGTCCCGATATGGCGCTGACATATTGGAACTTGAGTCTGCGCAGTAGCGATCTCGGGACCAGACCTGCGCAGTAGCGAGCAGGAAGTAAGGCCGCGAAATCAGCGCTCCACCCTCACTCTCGCAGAATACACTCAGGGAGAGTGGATTCTGCACACTTTTTTAAAAATTGATTGCAGTACGACAAGAGGCTTGTTAAAATATATTAAATACAATCTCCTCAGTCCTCCGAAGATCCCGAAAAAAATGTCCGTTGGTGCTTCAGTGACTACTTTGCTCAGAGAACCTGTCAATCACAGCTGTCAATCATGACGTTACACCACCGCATCACGTAACTAACTAAAAAACAACTTATTTTTGAAACAGACACTTGAACTTACATCAGCGTGATAAAAACGACAGCAAATGAAAGAAACCGCATTTGGAAAAAAGATATTTGAAGTGTAATTTAATTGTTTAGTTGGTCTCACGTCCCGTTGAATAACACGGGGAGGCGGGACTTATGACCTATACTAGGACCAGTCACTGGGGGGGCGATCGAGACGTTTTGGCTTCACTTTTCAGGGCTTGTGCGGCACGCTTGGTCTGGCCCCTGAGGGGACACAGTACCTAGAAGCCGGCCTGTCAGCTGGAGTGGTCGAAACCATATTAACTTCCAGAGCTCCCTCCACGAGGAAGTTATACGGCCTTAAGTGGAATGTATTTTCCGTTTGGTGCAGAGAGCGTGATTTGGACCCAGTTAACTGCCCAGTGGCTTCAGTACTGGTGTTTCTCCAAGACCGCTTTTCTGCCGGGCTTACCCCGTCCACACTCAAGGTTTATGTGGCTGCCATTGCGGCTTTCCACGCTCCTCTGAGTGATGGCCCGCTGGGGAGGCATCACTTGGTCGTACGCTTCCTACGTGGAGCCTGGAGGATGAGACCTGCGACTCGCACCAGAGTTCCCTCTTGGGACCTGGCAGTGGTTCTCGAAGGGCTGGCCGAGGCTCCCTTCGAACCACTGGAGTCGGCTGAGGCCAAGAACCTTTCGTTAAGGTGGTCTTTTTGTTGGCCATTACTTCTCTGAGGAGGTTAGGAGATCTCCAGGCGCTCTCTATTTCCAATGGGTGCTTGGAGTTTGCTCCAGGCAACATTAAGGCCATCTTACATCCCAGGCCCGGCTATTTGCCCAAGGTGCCATCTAATGTGGCACGTCCTATGGTTCTGCAGCCATTTCATCCTCCACCTCACGTGACGGCGGATGAGGAGAGACTTCATCTGCTCTGCCCTGTCAGAGCACTGCAGTGTTATATTCAGAGGTCCTCCTCATGGCGGAAGTCAGACCAGTTGCTGGTGTGTTTTGGGTCGCCCAAGAAGGGGCTTCCCGCCTCTAAACAGACCATCAGTAACTGGATCGTTCAGACTATTTCCCTGGCCTATCAGGTGCGCAAATTGCCTTCACCTATGGCCGTGAGAGCTCACTCCATCAGAGGCATGGCGTCCTCTAGAGCCCTCCTTTCAGGGGTTTCTATCCATGACATATGTGAGGCGGCTGGCTGGGCCACTCCGCACACATTCATGAGGTTTTACAGTCTGGACCTTCCCTCTACACCCGGTGCACGAGTGCTTTCGTCCTAAGTTGTGCCTGAAGACAGCTTCACACTAGGATGAGCAGGGTTCGTTGTGGTATAGTGGGTATCTCGTTCCCCTAGTGTCGTCACCGACGCAGTTCGAGTTCCCTCGAAAGGGAACGTCTCGGGTTACGTATGTAACCCTTGTTCCCTGAGAAAGGGAACGAGACACTGCGTCTGTTCGCCACACCTCACCCCGCCTGGAGCACTTGCTTCATAGCAAAAGCTGACATTTCTGTGTGCCGGCGTGCTTTTGTACACATCCGTATATGCCGTCACACACTACGTCATCACGCAACGCCAATAGGATTGGATTTGGTTTCATTCATGAATTCAGACGTGCTACTCTGAAGGGCGTTCCCCTAGTGTCGTCACCGACGCAGTGTCTCGTTCCCTTCCTCAGGGAACAAGGGTTACATACGTAACCCGAGACGTTCAAGTTTGCTCTGTGTGGATGTATTGTTCTGTTCCAGTGATGTTCTATGACTAAACCTTGAAGGGAAAAGATATCACCTATGGGGTCAAAGCCTGTTCCCCAATGGTATCTGCTGAAGCCTTTGCTGGAGGCATATATACCCCTCTGGTCCCAGCAAGTTTTACCAAGGTGGTAGGACCCAGCGATCCATTGCACCACTTTGCATACCTTGTTTATTCGTGTAGCCTGCCATTCAGATAGTAAATATGCACTTGCTTTTTGCAATTCATCCATTGGGTTATTATGGAATCAAACTAATCAAGAGTTCTAGACTTTGACGGGTTCTTCTTATTTGTTTTCATGTTGCTGTGCTCATGATTGCTGTATGAGATTTTTATAGACAACTATGCCTAGGGCCTTGAAGTTCTATCACACCACATGTAACAATTTATATGTTTTCTTACTTGGCATATGTAACTCTTTAGGTATTTACAACACCACTGGTCACTATATGATTAAAGTGTGAAAATTAATCTTAAGAAGAAGTTTATATTAGTTCAAGTTTGCTCTGTGTGGATGTATTGTTCTGTTCCAGTGATGTTCTATGACTAAACCTTGAAGGGAAAAGATATCACCTATGGGGTCAAAGCCTGTTCCCCAATGGTATGTGCCGAATCCTTTGCTGGAAGCATATATACCCCTTGGGTCCCAGCAAGATTTCACCAAGGTGGTAGGACCCAGCGATCCATTTCGCCCCTTTGCATACCTTGTTTATTCATGTAGCCTGCCCTCCAGATAACAAATATGCACTTGCTTTGCAATTCATCCATTGGGTTATTATGGAATCAAACTAATCAAGAGTTCTAGACTTTGACGGGTTCTTCTAATTTTTTTTCATGCTGCTGTTCTCATGATTGCTGTATGAGATTTTTATAGACAACTATGCCTAGGGCCTTGAAGTTCTATCACTCCACATATAGCCACTTATATGTTTTCTTACTTGGCATATGTAACTCTTTAGGTATTTACAACGATTAAAGTGTAAAAATGAATTGTAAGAAAAAGTTTATATTAGTTCAAGTTTGCTCTGTGTGGATGTATTGTTCTGTTCCAGTGATGTTCTATTACTAAACCTTGAAGGGAAAAGATATCACCTATGGGGTCAAAGCCTGTTCCCCAATGGTATCTGATGAAGCCTTTGCTGGAGGCATATATACCCCTCAAGTCCCAGCAAGTTTTCACCAAGGTGGTAGGACCCAGCGATCCATTGCACCACTTTGCATACCTTGTTTATTCGTGTAGCCTGCCATCCAGATAGTAAATATGCACTTGCTTTTTGCAATTCATCCATTGGGTTATTATGGAATCAAACTAATCAAGAGTTCTAGACTTTGACGGGTTCTTCTTATTTGTTTTCATGTTGCTGTTCTCATGATTGCTGTATGAGATTTTTATAGACAACTATGCCTAGGGCCTTGAAGTTCTATCACTCCACATATAGCCACTTATATGTTTTCTTACTTGGCATATGTAACTCTTTAGGTATTTACAGCACCGCTGGTCACTATATGATTAAAGTGTGAAAATTAATCTTAAGAAGAAGTTTATATTAGTTCAAGTTTGCTCTGTGTGGATATATTGTTCTGTTCCAGTGATGTTCTATGACTAAAACTTGAAGGGAAAAGATATCACCTATGGGGTCAAAGCCTGTTCCCCAATGGTATCTGCTGAAGCCTTTGCTGGAGGCATATATACCCCTCGAGTCCCAGCAAGTTTTCACCAAGGTGGTAGGACCCAGCGATCCATTGCACCACTTTGCATACCTTGTTTATTCCTTTAGCCTGCCATCCAGATAGTAAATATGCACTTGCTTTTTGCAATTCATCCATTGGGTTATTATGGAATCAAACTAATCAAGAGTTCTAGACTTTGACGGGTTCTTCTTATTTGCTTTCATGTTGCTTTTCACATGATTTCTGTATGAGATTTGTATAGACAACTATGCCTAAGGTCTTGAAGTTCTATCACACAACATGTAGCCACTTATATGTTTTCTTACTTGGCATATGTAACTCTGTAGGTATTTACAACACCATTGGTCACTATATGATAAAAGTGTGAAAATGAATCGTAAGAAGTTTACATTAGTTCAAGTTTGCTCTGTGTGGATGTATTGTTCTGTTCCAGTGATGTTCTATTACTAAACCTTGAAGGGAAAAGATATCACCTATGGGGTCAAAGCCTGTTCCCCATTGGTATCTGCTGAAGTCTTTGCAAGAGACATGTATACCCCTCGGGTCCCAGCAAGTTTTCACCAAGGTGGTAGGACCCAGCGATCCATTTCGCCCCTTTGCATACCTTGTGTATTCGTGTAGCCTGCCCTCCAGATAATAAATATGCACTTGCTTTTTGCAATTCATCCATTGGGTTATTATGGAATCAAACTAATCAAGAGTTCTAGACTTTGACGAGTTCTTCTTATTTGCTTTCATATTACTGTTCTCATGATTGCTGTATGAGATTTGTATAGACAACTATGCCTAGGGCCTTGAAGTTCTATCACACAACATGTAGCCACTTATATGTTTTCTTACTTGGCATATGTAACTCTTTAGGTATTTACAACGATTAAAGTGTAAAAATTTATTGTAAGAAAAAGTTTATATTAGTTCAAGTTTGTTCTGTGTGGATGTATTGTTCTGTTCCAGTGATGTTCTATTACTAAACCTTGAAGGGAAAAGATATCACCTATGGGGTCAAAGCCTGTTCCCCAATGGTATCTGCTGAAGCCTTTGCTGGAGGCATATATACCCCTCGAGTCCCAGCAAGTTTTCACCAAGGTGGTAGGACCCAGCGATCCATTGCACCACTTTGCATACCTTGTTTATTCCTTTAGCCTGCCATCCAGATAGTAAATATGCACTTGCTTTTTGCAATTCATCCATTGGGTTATTATGGAATCAAACTAATCAAGAGTTCTAGACTTTGACGGGTTCTTCTTATTTGCTTTCGTGTTGCTTTTCACATGATTGCTGTATGAGATTTTTATAGACAACTATGCCTAAGGTCTTGAAGTTCTATCACACCACATGTAACCACTTATATGTTTTCTTACTTGGCATATGTAACTCTGTAGGTATTTACAACACCATTGGTCACTATATGATAAAAGTGTGAAAATGAATCGTAAGAAGTTTACATTAGTTCAAGTTTGCTCTGTGTGGATGTATTGTTCTGTTCCAGTGATGTTCTATGACTAAACCTTGAAGGGAAAAGATATCACCTATGGGGTCAAAGCCTGTTCCCCAATGGTATCTGCTGAAGCCTTTGCTGGAGGCATATATACCCCTCTGGTCCCAGCAAGTTTTCACCAAGGTGGTAGGACCCAGCGATCCATTGCACCACTTTGCATACCTTGTTTATTCGTGTAGCCTGCCATCCAGATAGTAAATATGCACTTGCTTTTTGCAATTCATCCATTGGGTTATTATGGAATCAAACTAATCAAGAGTTCTAGACTTTGACGGGTTATTCTTATTTGTTTTCATGTTGCTGTGCTCATGATTGCTGTATGAGATTTTTATAGACAACTATGCCTAGGGCCTTGAAGTTCTATCACACCACATGTAGCAATTTATATGTCTTCTTACTTGGCATATGTAACTCTTTAGGTATTTACAACACCACTGGTCACTATATGATTAAAGTGTGAACATTAATCTTAAGAAGAAGTTTATATTAGTTCAAGTTTGCTCTGTGTGGATGTATTGTTCTGTTCCAGTGATGTTCTATGACTAAACCTTGAAGGGAAAAGATATCACCTATGGGGTCAAAGCCTGTTCCCCAATGGTGTCTGCTGAAGCCTTTGCTGGAGGCATATATACCCCTCTGGTCCCAGCAAGTTTTCACCAAGGTGGTAGGACCCAGCGATCCATTGCACCACTTTGCATACCTTGTTTATTCGTGTAGCCTGCCATCCAGATAGTAAATATGCACTTGCTTTTTGCAATTCATCCATTGGGTTATTATGGAATCAAACTAATCAAGAGTTCTAGACTTTGACGGGTTCTTATTTGTTTTCATGTTGCTGTGCTCATGATTGCTGTATGAGATTTTTATAGACAACTATGCCTAGGGCCTTGAAGTTCTATCACACCACATGTAGCAATTTATATGTTTTCTTACTTGGCATATGTAACTCTTTAGGTATTTACAACACCACTGGTCACTATATGATTAAAGTGTGAAAATTAATCTTAAGAAGAAGTTTATATTAGCTCAAGTTTGCTCTGTGTGGATGTATTGTTCTGTTCCAGTGATGTTCTATGACTAAACCTTGAAGGGAAAAGATATCACCTATGGGGTCAAAGGCTGTTCCCCAACGGTATGTGCCGAATCCTTTGCTGGAAGCATATATACCCCTCGGGTCCCAGCAAGATTTCACAAAGGTGGTAGGACCCAGCGATCCATTGCACCACTTTGCATACCTTGTTTATTCGTGTAGCCTGCCATCCAGATAGTAAATATGCACTTGCTTTTTGCAATTCATCCATTGGGTTATTATGGAATCAAACTAATCAAGAGTTCTAGACATTGATGGGTTCTTCTTATTTGTTTTCATGTTGCTGTGCTCATGATTGCTGTATGAGATTTTTATAGACAACTATGCCTAGGGCCTTGAAGTTCTATCACTCCACATATAGCCACTTATATGTTTTCTTACTTGGCATATGTAACTCTTTAGGTATTTACAGCACCACTGGTCACTATATGATTAAAGTGTGAAAATTAATCTTAAGAAGAAGTTTATATTAGTTCAATTTTGCTCTGTGTGGATGTATTGTTCTGTTCCAGTGATGTTCTATTACTAAACCTTGAAAGGAAAAGATATCACCTATGGGGTCAAAGCCTGTTCCCCAATGGTATCTGATGAAGCCTTTGCTGGAGGCATATATACCCCTCGAGTCCCAGCAAGTTTTCACCAAGGTGGTAGGACCCAGCGATCCATTGCACCACTTTGCATACCTTGTTTATTCGTGTAGCCTGCCATCCAGATAGTAAATATGCACTTGCTTTTTGCAATTCATCCATTGGGTTATTATGGAATCAAACTAATCAAGAGTTCTAGACTTTGACGAGTTCTTCTTATTTGCTTTCATATTGCTGTTCTCATGATTGCTGTATGAGATTTTTATAGACAACTGTGCCTAGGGCCTTGAAGTTCTATGACACCACATCTAGCCACTTATATGTTTTCTTACTTGGCATATGTAACTCTTTAGGTATTTACAACGATTAAAGTGTGAAAATTAATCTTAAGAAGAAGTTTATATTAGTTCAAGTTTGCTCTGTGTGGATGTATTGTTCTGTTCCAGTGATGTTCTATTACTAAACCTTGAAGGGAAAAGATATCACCTATGGGGTCAAAGCCTGTTCCCCAATGGTATCTGCTGAAGCCTTTGCTGGAGGCATATATACCCCTCTGGTAGCAGCAAGTTTTCACCAAGGTGGTAGGACCCAGCGATCCATTGCAGCACTTTGCATACCTTGTTTATTCCTTTAGCCTGCCATCCAGATAGTAAATATGCACTTGCTTTTTGCAATTCATCCATTGGGTTATTATGGAATCAAACTAATCAAGAGTTCTAGATTTTGACAGGTTATTCTTATTTGTTTTCATGTTGCTGTGCTCATGATTGCTGTATGAGATTTTTATAGACAACTATGCCTAGGGCCTTGAAGTTCTATCACTCCACATATAGCCACTTATATATTTTCTTACTTGGCATATGTAACTCTTTAGGTATTTACAACGATTAAAGTGTGAAAATTAATCTTAATAAGAAGTTTATATTAGTTCAAGTTTGCTCTATGTGGATGTATTGTTCTGTTCCAGTGATGTTCTATTACTAAACCTTGAAGGGAAAAGATATCACCTATGGGGTCAAAGCCTGTTCCCCAATGGTATCTGCTGAAGCCTTTGCTGGAGGCATATATACCCCTCGAGTCCCAGCAAGTTTTCACCAAGGTGGTAGGACCCAGCGATCCATTGCACCACTTTGCATACCTTGTTTATTCGTGTAGCCTGCCATCCAGATAGTAAATATGCACTTGCTTTGTGCAATTCATCCATTGGGTTATTATGGAATCAAACTAATCAAGAGTTCTAGACTTTGACAAGTTCTTCTTATTTGCTTTCATATTACTGTTCTCATGATTGCTGTATGAGATTTTTATAGACAACTATGCCTAGGGCCTTGAAGTTCTATCACACCACATGTAGCCACTTATATGTTTTCTTACTTGGCATATGTAACTCTTTAGGTATTTAAAGTGTGACGATTAAAGTGTGAAAATTAATTGTAAGAAAAAGTTTATATTAGTTCAAGTTTGCTCTGTGTGGATGTATTGTTCTGTTCCAGTGATGTTCTATTACTAAACCTTGAAGGGAAAAGATATCACCTATGGGGTCACAGCCTGTTCCCCAATGGTATCTGATGAAGCCTTTGCTGGAGGCATATATACCCCTCGAGTCCCAGCAAGTTTTTACAAAGGTGGTAGGACCCAGCGATCCATTGCACCACTTTGCATACCTTGTTTATTTGTGTAGCCTGCCATCCAGATAGTAAATATGCACTTGCTTTTTGCAATTCATCCATTGGGTTATTATGGAATCAAACTAATCAAGAGTTCTAGACTTTGACGGGTTCTTCTTATTTGTTTTCATGTTGCTGTTCTCATGATTGCTGTATGAGATTTGTATAGACAACTATGCCTAGGGCCTTGAAGTTCTATCACTCCACATATAGCCACTTATATGTTTTCTTACTTGGCATATGTAACTCTTTAGGTATTTACAGCACCGCTGGTCACTATATGATTAAAGTGTGAAAATTAATCTTAAGAAGAAGTTTATATTAGTTCAAGTTTGCTCTGTGTGGATGTATTGTTCTGTTCCAGTGATGTTCTATGACTAAACCTTGAAGGGAAAAGATATCACCTATGGGGTCAAAGCCTGTTCCCCAATGGTATCTGCTGAAGCTTTTGCTGGAGGCATATATACCCCTCGAGTCCCAGCAAGTTTTCACCAAGGTGGTAGGACCCAGCGATCCATTGCACCACTTTGCATACCTTGTTTATTCCTTTAGGCTGCCATCCAGATAGTAAATATGCACTTGCTTTTTGCAATTCATCCATTGGGTTATTATGGAATCAAACTAATCAAGAGTTCTAGACTTTGACGGGTTCTTCTTATTTGCTTTCATGTTGCTTTTCACATGATTGCTGTATGAGATTTTTATAGACAACTATGCCTAAGGTCTTGAAGTTCTATCACACAACATGTAGCCACTTATATGTTTTCTTACTTGGCATATGTAACTCTGTAGGTATTTACAACACCATTGGTCACTATATGATAAAAGTGTGAAAATGAATCGTAAGAAGTTTACATTAGTTCAAGTTTGCTCTGTGTGGATGTATTGTTCTGTTCCAGTGATGTTCTATGACTAAACCTTGAAGGGAAAAGATATCACCTATGGGGTCAAAGCCTGTTCCCCAATGGTATCTGATGAAGTCTTTGCAAGAGACATGTATACCCCTCGGGTCCCAGCAAGTTTTCACCAAGGTGGTAGGACCCAGCGATCCATTTCGCCCCTTTGCATACCTTGTGTATTTGTGTAGCCTGCCCTCCAGATAATAAATATGCACTTGCTTTTTGCAATTCATCCATTGGGTTATTATGGAATCAAACTAATCAAGAGTTCTAGACTTTGACGAGTTCTTCTTATTTGCTTTCATATTACTGTTCTCATGATTGCTGTATGAGATTTGTATAGACAACTATGCCTAGGGCCTTGAAGTTCTATCACACCACATGTAGCCACTTATATGTTTTCTTACTTGGCATATGTAACTCTTTAGGTATTTACAACGATTAAAGTGTAAAAATTAATTGTAAGAAAAAGTTTATATTAGTTCAAGTTTGCTCTGTGTGGATGTATTGTTCTGTTCCAGTGATGTTCTATTACTAAACCTTGAAGGGAAAAGATATCACCTATGGGGTCAAAGCCTGTTCCCCAATGGTATCTGCTGAAGCCTTTGCTGGAGGCATATATACCCCTCGAGTCCCAGCAAGTTTTCACCAAGGTGGTAGGACCCAGCGATCCATTGCACCACTTTGCATACCTTGTTTATTCCTTTAGCCTGCCATCCAGATAGTAAATATGCACTTGCTTTTTGCAATTCATCCATTGGGTTATTATGGAATCAAACTAATCAAGAGTTCTAGACTTTGACGGGTTCTTCTTATTTGCTTTCGTGTTGCTTTTCACATGATTGCTGTATGAGATTTTTATAGACAACTATGCCTAAGGTCTTGAAGTTCTATCACACAACATGTAGCCACTTATATGTTTTCTTACTTGGCATATGTAACTCTGTAGGTATTTACAACACCATTGGTCACTATATGATAAAAGTGTGAAAATGAATCGTAAGAAGTTTACATTAGTTCAAGTTTGCTCTGTGTGGATGTATTGTTCTGTTCCAGTGATGTTCTATGACTAAACCTTGAAGGGAAAAGATATCACCTATGGGGTCAAAGCCTGTTCCCCAATGGTATCTGCTGAAGCCTTTGCTGGAGGCATATATACCCCTCTGGTCCCAGCAAGTTTTCACCAAGGTGGTAGGACCCAGCGATCCATTGCACCACTTTGCATACCTTGTTTATTCGTGTAGCCTGCCATCCAGATAGTAAATATGCACTTGCTTTTTGCAATTCATCCATTGGGTTATTATGGAATCAAACTAATCAAGAGTTCTAGACTTTGACGGGTTCTTCTTATTTGCTTTCATGTTGCTTTTCACATAATTGCTGTATGAGATTTTTATAGACAACTATGCCTAAGGTCTTGAAGTTCTATCACACAACATGTAGCCACTTATATGTTTTCTTACTTGGCATATGTAACTCTGTAGGTATTTACAACACCACTGGTCACTATATGATAAAAGTGTGAAAATTAATCGTAAGAAGTTTACATTAGTTCAAGTTTGCTCTGTGTGGATGTATTGTTCTCTTCCAGTGATGTTCTATTACTAAACCTTGAAAGGAAAAGATATCACCTATGGGGTCAAAGCCTGTTCCCCAATGGTATCTGCTGAAGCCTTTGCTGGAGGCATATATACCCCTCGAGTCCCAGCAAGTTTTCACCAAGGTGGTAGGACCCAGCGATCCATTGCACCACTTTGCATACCTTGTTTATTTGTGTAGCCTGCCATCCAGATAGTAAATATGCACTTGCTTTTTGCAATTCATCCATTGGGTTATTATGGAATCAAACTAATCAAGAGTTCTAGACTTTGACGGGTTCTTCTTATTTGTTTTCATGTTGCTTTTCTCATGATTGCTGTATGAGATTTTTTTAGACAACTATGCCTAGGGCCTTGAAGTTCTATCACTCCACATATAGCCACTTATATGTTTTCTTACTTGGCATATGTAACTCTTTAGGTATTTACAACACCACTGGTCACTATATGATTAAAGTGTGAAAATGAATCTTAAGAAGAAGTTTATATTAGTTCAAGTTTGCTCTGTGTGGATGTATTGTTCTGTTCCAGTGATGTTCTATGACTAAACCTTGAAGGGAAAAGATATCACCTATGGGGTCAAAGCCTGTTCCCCAATGGTATGTGCCGAATCCTTTGCTGGAAGCATATATACCCCTCGGGTCCCTGCAAGATTTCACAAAGGTGGTAGGACCCAGCGATCCATTGCACCACTTTGCATACCTTGTTTATTCGTGTAGCCTGCCTTCCAGATAGTAAATATGCACTTGCTTTTTGCAATTCATCCATTGGGTTATTATGGAATCAAACTAATCAAGAGTTCTAGACTTTGACGAGTTCTTATTTGCTTTCATATTGCTGTTCTCATGATTGCTGTATGAGATTTTTATAGACAACTGTGCCTAGGGCCTTGAAGTTCTATGACACCACATGTAGCCACTTATATGTTTTCTTACTTGGCATATGTAACTCTTTAGGTATTTACAACGATTAAAGTGTGAAAATTAATCTTAAGAAGAAGTTTATATTAGTTCAAGTTTGCTCTGTGTGGATGTATTGTTCTGTTCCAGTGATGTTCTATTACTAAACCTTGAAGGGAAAAGACATCACCTACGGGGTCAAAGCCTGTTCCCCAATGGTATCGGCCAAAGCCTTTGCTGGAGGCATATATACCCCTCGAGTCCCAGCAAGTTTTCACCAAGGTGGTAGGACCCAGCGATCCATTGCACCACTTTGCATACCTTGTTTATTCGTGTAGCCTGCCATCCAGATAGTAAATATGCACTTGCTTTTTGCAATTCATCCATTGGGTTATTATGGAATCAAACTAATCAAGAGTTCTAGACTTTGACGGGTTCTTCTTATTTGCTTTCATGTTGCTTTTCACATTATTGCTGTATGAGATTTTTATAGACAACTATGCCTAAGGTCTTGAAGTTCTATCACACCACATGTAACCACTTATATGTTTTCTTACTTGGCATATGTAACTCTGTAGGTATTTACAACACCACTGGTCACTATATGATAAAAGTGTGAAAATTAATCATAAGAAGTTTACATTAGTTCAAGTTTGCTCTGTGTGGATGTATTGTTCTCTTCCAGTGATGTTCTATTACTAAACCTTGAAGGGAAAAGATATCACCTATTGGGTCAAAGCCTGTTCCCCAATGGTATCTGATGAAGCCTTTGCTGGAGGCATATATACCCCTCGAGTCCCAGCAAGTTTTCACCAAGGTGGTAGGACCCAGCGATCCATTGCACCACTTTGCATACCTTGTTTATTCCTTTAGCCTGCCATCCAGATAGTAAATATGCACTTGCTCTTTGCAATTCATCCATTGGGTTATTATGGAATCAAACTAATCAAGAGTTCTAGACTTTGACGGGTTCTTCTTATTTGTTTTCATGTTGCTGTGCTCATGATTGCTGTATGAGATTTTTATAGACAACTATGCCTAGGGCCTTGAAGTTCTATCACACCACATGTAACAATTTATATGTTTTCTTACTTGGCATATGTAACTCTTTAGGTATTTACAACACCACTGGTCACTATATGATTAAAGTGTGAAAATTAATCTTAAGAAGAAGTTTATATTAGTTCAAGTTTGCTCTGTGTGGATGTATTGTTCTGTTCCAGTGATGTTCTTAAACCTTGAAGGGAAAAGATATCACCTATGGGGTCAAAGCCTGTTCCCCAATGGTATGTGCCGAATCCTTTGCTGGAAGCATATATACCCCTCGGGTCCCAGCAAGATTTCACAAAGGTGGTAGGACCCAGCGATCCATTGCACCACTTTGCATACCTTGTTTATTCGTATAGCCTGCCATCCAGATAGTAAATATGCACTTGCTTTTTGCAATTCATCCATTGGGTTATTATGGAATCAAACTAATCAAGAGTTCTAGACTTTGACGAGTTCTTCTTATTTGCTTTCATATTGCTGTTCTCATGATTGCTGTATGAGCTTTTTATAGACAACTGTGCCTAGGGCCTTGAAGTTCTATCACACCACATGTAGCCACTTATATGTTTTCTTACTTGGCATATGTAACTCTTTAGGTATTTACAACGATTAAAGTGAGAAAATTAATCTTAAGAAGAAGTTTGTATTAGTTCAAGTTTGCTCTGTGTGGATGTATTGTTCTGTTCCAGTGATGTTCTATTACTAAACCTTGAAAGGAAAAGATATCACCTATGGGGTCAAAGCCTGTTCCCCAATGGTTTCTGCTGAAGCCTTTGCTGGAGGCATATATACCCCTCTGATCCCAGCAAGTTTTCACCAAGGTGGTAGGACCCAGCGATCCATTGCACCACTTTGCATACCTTGTTTATTCCTTTAGCCTGCCATCCAGATAGTAAATATGCACTTGCTTTTTGCAATTCATCCATTGGGTTATTATGGAATCAAACTAATCAAGAGTTCTCTTACGAGAGTTTCTCTCGTACTTGCGTAATATCTTACGCTAGGGGAAAACTTCTTTTCCTCGAGATACTGAAGCCAAAAAATTATCCTTAATTTTGCAATAATGTAAAACGCATTGCAGCAGCATGCAGACATGGGCGAGACAGCTCGCGCGCCTATTGGCTGCTCTGCGGCAACTGCACCAGCCTATCGAGAGAGGCCCCTCATGACGTCAGAACCAATGAGGGCGCTTCGCGCCCAATACGTCATGTCCCGCCAAAAGAGGGTGGGGCTCAGCTATAAATATAGCCTCGAAGGGCTGGTTTGACCAGTTTTTTATCTCTTCAGCGAATCTCACGCATTGCTGGATCCCGAGAGGAAGAAGCCGCGCCGTCTGATAGAAGCACTGAGCGTTATTAGCGCCACATCTGAAGCTGCTGGACGACAACTCGCCGCCTTCAGTCGCCGTTCCTGCGCACGCTTTCCGTCGTACATATCCTTTCTCTGCTACTGTGTTTTGTGTATGTGTGTGTTGTTCGCCGCCGCGACACACACTCCCTTTGCACTAAAAGAGCCGGGCGTCTTTATCAAGACACCCCTTTTTCCTGGTAAGGATCACGCAGCTCTCGCGCTCGCTGACGGCGCTGCCCTCAGCGAGCTAATGCCTACGGTGACTCTGAGGACTCGCCTGGCATCCTTCTCCGAGACTGCACCTCCGCAACCTCCCCCACCCCGCAAAGCTCGCCGGTGCGCCCGCCTGCTTCACCTGCTTCGCTGAGTCTCTTCCTGATGGACAGTGGCCGCCGCGTGCCGCCGCTTCCGTCGTGGATGTAGACCAAGAAGCCGCGTCTGTGGGGGATGATATCTGTTCTCCCTCTGTTCGAGCCGCGCAAACTGCGCCGTTCACAGGGGATGTCAGGAGCGGACGATCACGGGGCTAGCTTTCTCTCTCCCTCTGTTCGAGCCGCGCAAACTGCGCCGTTCACAAGGGAGACCGGAAGCGTACGGTCACGGGGTTAGTTTTTTCTTTACGTTATAAGAAAAGCTGCCCCGCCCTAGTTGCGCCCCATTCATAATATGCCGTCAATGCTTCGCTCTGTCAGTTCCCTTAAAAGGCGACTGCAGATGTGTATTTTGCAGCCAACGAGCGCGTTGTACAACCCGCTCGCCTGCACCCATTCAAGCATGTTGACGCTGTCTTATATGGTCGTGCTAACTGAAAGCATGTGTATTCTCCCCCTGTGGGTCAGTGGCAAAATCTTAGGCTTTCACACGAGAGACCCGTGTTCGAATCCCAGGTCTACTAGAACATAAATTATGCCATCAATGCTTTCGTTCTGTCAGTTCCCTTAAAGGCGACTGCAGATGTGTATTTTGCAGCCAACAAGCGCATTGTACTACCCGCTCGCCTGCACCCAAACACTGTTTCTATGGCAACACAAAGGATTCCTAGCCGCTGCGGCCGGACTCCCACCAAAACTTCTCGCTCGCTCAGTTCCAGTAATTGTGACTGTTCCAGCGTATTCTGCAGTAAACAAGTCGGCAACACAGCCCGCTTGCCTGCACACAAACGCCGTTTTTACGACGACCCAGATAAATCCCATAAAGAGTGTATTTTCTGGTATTCCGGCCACGGCCGATGGTGTTAGGAGTGTAGTAAAAATGCCCACTGCCCAGTGCCCATTCCTACACACAAACACGGCCCGCCACACACGGCCCGCACAAATAAAATCAACTCATGTCGATTGTGCACCAAATGTAGTGATTGTGCTTACGTCCCAGTGCCCGCAAACACTACACACTACATGTCTCACGGTTTCTGTAAAAACGAAACCAACGCACATACAGTCTGCACAAACAGACGGTGTTCTCAGCGTTTTGCATGGGCCCGATGTCCCGCGCCCTCAGACATTCGCTCACAGACATAATAAACCCCACGGGGTTCGCCCCGCTCTCTTTCTCTCAGCACACCGCTGTAGGAGAACTGAGCGCGGGCAGGCTGCCCGCTCTGATCAGCGCACCCCCAGTCTCACACGCTGCAAGCGTGGCGCTCATGTTACAGCACACCGGTGCTCTCCGCTCGCCACTCGCGACCAGAGCCCAGATATCATTCTACTCTTAGCCACTCACGCGAAAGCGTGGGCAGAGCTTCCCAGGGTATCAAAGTGGGTGCTGAACACTATAGAAAGAGGCTATTCGCTACAGTTCGGTCGATGCCCGCAATGCCAAGCGGCGCGAATCGAAACTACGGTGAAAGAGGAATTAGCACACCTACTTTGAGCCGAAATAGCGAAGTTACTGAGCAAAGGGGCTATAGAACCCTTATCACAGGCTCAGAGCGAAGGGGGCATGTACAGCAGATATTTTCCTGTACCCAAAAAAGACGGGGGTCTCAGACCCATTCTAGATCTAAGACGGCTAAACAAAGCACTTCTGAAAAGACGGTTCAGAATGCTCACGACCAGGAAAATCCTCTCGCAAATTTGCCAAGGGGACTGGTTCATGTCGATAGATCTGAAAGACGCTTATTTTCAAATACAAATAGCGTCACGTCACAGGCGATTTTTGAGATTCGCCTTCGAGGGCCAGGCATATCAGTACACAGTCCTGCCGTTTGGCCTATCCCTGGCACCTCGTGCATTCACGATGTGCATGGATGCAGCGCTCGTACCCCTCAAACTCCGAGGCATACGAGTGCTGAATTATTTGGACGATTGGCTGGTTCTAGCTCGATCACAGTCAGAGCTCATAGAACACAGGACCATATTACTCGACCACCTCAAGAATTTGGGTCTCAGAGTCAATTGGGCGAAGAGTTCGCTGTCTCCCAGTCAGAAAATATCCTTTCTGGGTACAGAACTGGACTCGCTGTCTATGACAGCGCAACTGTCACCGCAGCGCAGGCTGAGTATTCGGCGCATATCAGAAACTTTTCGCCACGGCACTTTAGTCCCGCTCAAAAGGTTTCAGAAAATGCTGGGTCTCATGGCTTCAGCATCTTCAGTGCTTCAGCTGGGTCTGCTTCGCGTGCGCCCGCTGCAGTACTGGTTAAAACCACACGTTCCGCGCAGAGCGTGGACATCCGGTCTCTTGCGCCTCAAGGTCGATCAGAAATGCATCGCAGCTCTGAAACCTTGGACAGTGACCGATTGGTACCGGTCAGGTGTAAGCCTGGGGACTTCCTCGAGTGTGAAGGTGGTGTCTACGGATGCCTCAACCTCGAGATGGGGAGCGCTGCTAGAAGGCAGACCGTTCTTCGGCCTGTGGTCAGAACGGGAGAAGCTTCTACACATAAACTGTCTGGAAATGATGGCAGTCGACAACGCGCTGAGGCGTTTTTGTCCCCATATAAAAGGACACCACGTCCTGGTCCGTTCGGACAACATGTCAGTGGTGGCTTATATAAATCACCAAGGAGGTATCAGATCCAGAGCCCTTCACAGGCTGACGGAACGCCTCCTGGTCTGGGCTCAGCACAATCTGCGCTCGCTCAGAGCAGCGCAAGTGCCCGGCCACCTGAATGTGAGACCAGACAGACTGTCCAGGAACAATCTTCCGGCAGGAGAATGGTCTTTACACCCGCAGACAGTCAAACTGCTGTGGAGGACATTTGGCATAGCGAAAATAGACCTATTTGCGTCTCAAGAGAACGCTCACTGTCAGGAATTTCTCTCCAAGAGCAGGGATGCGCTGGCCCGCGTCTGGCCCCGCTGCCCGCTCTATGCGTTTCCCCCTGTCACGCTTCTGCCCCAGGTGTTAGAGCGAATCAGGGAAAGCGGATGCTCGGTGCTACTCGTCGCCCCATTATGGACGAACCAAGCCTGGTTTCCAGTCCTGATGCAGCTGACGAGTACCGCCCCGTGGCCGATACCAGTGAGGAGGGATCTCCTCTCGCAGGCGAACGGCTCGATCTGGCATCCTTGCTCGGAGCTTTGGTCCCTACACGTGTGGGCCATCAACGGGTACCCGTTAACCTCCCAGCGGGAGTGTTAAACACGATCACGCAGGCTAGAGCTCCATCTATGAGACGGCTCTATTCCTCAAAATGGTCTGTGTTCACTAGCTGGTATACAGCGCGTGGCACTTCACCCTCACACTGTGGGGTGTCGGAGGTTCTTTCCTTTTTACAAGAGCTTCTGGATAAGGGCAGAGCCCCATCCACGCTCAAAGTTTATGTGGCGGCCATAGCAGCGTTCGCTGAACCAGCGATTGGCCAGTCATTAGGAAGGAACGTTCTGGTCATTTGCTTCCTTAGAGGAGCTAAGAGGCTTAATCCTCCCAGACCTCCCTCGGTTCCCGTTTGGGACCTTTCCACGGTTCTGGATGACATGAAAGGTAACCCATTCGAGCCAATACAATCAATAGACCTAAAACACTTGTCTCTCAAAACAGTGTTTCTTCTGGCTCTCGCTTCAGTGAAGCGCATAGGGGACTTGCAAGCGCTCTCAGTGAGCGCAACGTGTATGGAGTTTGGACCTAATGACTCGAGAGTCATACTCAAACCAAAGCACGGATATGTTCCTAAATCCCGCAATACACCGTTTAGGGCACAGGTGATCTCCCTGTCGGCCCTGCCCGTGTCCGAAGAGGAAGGGGACGCAGGCTTCCTTTGCCCGGTCAGGGCGTTAAGAGCCTATGTGTCCTGCTCATCCGTTTTCAGACAGACAGAGCAGCTCTTTGTTTTGTTCAGCGGACGTTCTAAGGAACTAGCCGCATCAAAACAGAGTTTATCCAGATGGATAGTTGATGCTATAGCGCTAGCTTATACATCTAAGGGCCTGCAATGCCCGTTAGGTGTCAAAGCGCACTCCACGAGAGGCATGGCTTCGTCGTGGGCTTGGTCTAGTGGGATTGCCTTGCAAGATATCTGTATGGCGGCAGGCTGGGCCTCCCTGTCTACATTTATAAGGTTTTATAACCTCGAGGTTCCCGCTTTACAAGCTAAGTTGCTCTCGGTCTAAATTTTCAGTATGGCCTGCCCGATGCTATCGGCCCAGGATGCTGAAATTACTAGAGCGTCGATCACTGATTGTCTGTATACTTCTGTGGGCAGTGTGTAAGTCCCCCATGTTTATCAGTCCAGGCCGAGTTCGCCCTGGCTGTGTGGAACACTTGATATTATCTGCTCTTATTAGAGTTCTATATTACAGGAATGATGCTATTCTAGCCCCTCTTCCCGGATTCTCTGTGAGTCCCGTGTGATTAGGCACTGTATGAGCCCCGGGCACCTGCCCTTGGGACTTTAGTGTTGTATCTCAAGCACGCACGGCGTTTTACACTGTGTTCCCCTAGCGTAAGATATTACGCAAGTACGAGAGAAACTCTCGTAAGAGAACGTACTCGGTTACTAACGTAACCTCGGTTCTCTCTAGAGAGGGAACGAGTACTTGCGTATCTTGCCGTGCATGCATCACGCTCCGGTTCGCTTCGGCGATAAAAAAACTGGTCAAACCAGCCCTTCGAGGCTATATTTATAGCTGAGCCCCACCCTCTTTTGGCGGGACATGACGTATTGGGCGCGAAGCGCCCTCATTGGTTCTGACGTCATGAGGGGCCTCTCTCGATAGGCTGGTGCAGTTGCCGCAGAGCAGCCAATAGGCGCGCGAGCTGTCTCGCCCATGTCTGCATGCTGCTGCAATGCGTTTTACATTATTGCAAAATTAAGGATAATTTTTTGGCTTCAGTATCTCGAGGAAAAGAGGTTTTCCCCTAGCATAAGATATTACGCAAGTACTCGTTCCCTCTCTAGAGAGAACCGAGGTTACGTTAGTAACCGAGTACGTTCTAGACTTTGACGGGTTCTTCTTATTTGTTTTCATGTTGCTGTATGAGATTTTTATAGACAACTATGCCTAGGGCCTTGAAGTTCTATCACTCCACATATAGCCACTTATATGTTTTCTTACTTGGCATATGTAACTCTTTAGGTATTTACAACGATTAAAGTGTGAAAATTAATTGTAAGAAAAAGTTTATATTAGTTCAAGTTTGCTCTGTGTGGATGTATTGTTCTGTTCCAGTGATGTTCTATTACTAAACCTTGAAGGGAAAAGATATCACCTATGGGGTCAAAGCCTGTTCCCCAATGGAATCTGATGAAGCCTTTGCTGGAGGCATATATACCCCTCGAGTCCCAGCAAGTTTTCACCAAGGTGGTAGGACCCAGCGATCCATTGCACCACTTTGCATACCTTGTTTATTTGTGTAGCCTGCCATCCAGATAGTAAATATGCACTTGCTTTTTGCAATTCATCCATTGGGTTATTATGGAATCAAACTAATCAAGAGTTCTAGACTTTGACAAGTTCTTCTTATTTGCTTTCATATTACTGTTCTCATGATTGGTGTATGAGATTTTTATAGACAACTATGCCTAGGGCCTTGAAGTTCCATCACACCACATGTAGCCACTTATATGTTTTCTTACTTGGCATATGTAACTCTTTAGGTATTTACAACGATTAAAGTGTGAAAATTAATTGTAAGAAAAAGTTTATATTAGTTCAAGTTTGCTCTGTGTGGATGTATTGTTCTGTTCCAGTGATGTTCTATTACTAAACCTTGAAGGGAAAAGATATCATCTATGGGGTCAAAGCCTGTTCCCCAATGGTATCTGATGAAGGCTTTGCTGGAGGCATATATACCCCTCGAGTCCCAGCAAGTTTTCACCAAGGTGGTAGGACCCAGCGATCCATTGCACCACTTTGCATACCTTGTTTATTCGTGTAGCCTGCCATCCAGATAGTAAATATGCACTTGATTTGTGCAATTCATCCATTGGGTTATTATGGAATCAAACTAATCAAGAGTTCTAGACTTTGACAAGTTCTTCTTATTTGCTTTCATATTACTGTTCTCATGATTGGTGTATGAGATTTTTATAGACAACTATGCCTAGGGCCTTGAAGTTCCATCACACCACATGTAGCCACTTACATGTTTTCTTACTTGGCATATGTAACTCTTTAGGTATTTACAACGATTAAAGTGTGAAAATTAATTGTAAGAAAAAGTTTATATTAGTTCAAGTTTGCTCTGTGTGGATGTATTGTTCTGTTCCAGTGATGTTCTATTACTAAACCTTGAAGGGAAAAGATATCACCTATGGGGTCAAAGCCTGTTCCCCAATTGTATCTGATGAAGCCTTTGCTGGAGGCATATATACCCCTCGAGTCCCATTAATTTTTCACAAAGGTGGTAGGACCCAGCGATCCATTGCACCACTTTGCATACCTTGTTTATTTGTGTAGCCTGCCATCCAGATAGTAAATATGCACTTGCTTTGTGCAAATTCATCCATTGGGTTATTATGGAATCAAACTAATCAAGAGTTCTAGACTTTGACGGGTTCTTCTTATTTGTTTTCATGTTGCTGTGCTCATGATTGCTGTATGAGATTTTTATAGACAACTATAACTAGGGCCTTGAAGTTCTATCACACCACATGTAACAATTTATATGTTTTCTTACTTGGCATATGTAACTCTGTAGGTATTTACAACACCACTGGTCACTATATGATAAAAGTGTGAAAATTAATCGTAAGAAGTTTACATTAGTTCAAGTTTGCTCTGTGTGGATGTATTGTTCTCTTCCAGTGATGTTCTATTACTAAACCTTGAAGGGAAAATATATCACCTATGGGGTCAAAGCCTGTTCCCCAATGGTATCTGATGAAGCCTTTGCTGGAGGCATATATACCCCTCGAGTCCCAGCAACTTTTCACCAAGGTGGTAGGACCCAGCGATCCATTGCACCACTTTGCATACCTTGTTTATTCCTTTAGCCTGCCATCCAGATAGTAAATATGCACTTGATCTTTGCAATTCATCCATTGGGTTATTATGGAATCAAACTAATCAAGAGTTCTAGACTTTGACGGGTTCTTCTTATTTGTTTTCATGTTGCTGTGCTCATGATTGCTGTATGAGATTTTTATAGACAACTGTGCCTAGGGCCTTGAAGTTCTATCACACCACATGTAACAATTTATATGTTTTCTTACTTGGCATATGTAACTCTTTAGGTATTTACAACGATTAAAGTGTGAAAATTAATTGTAAGAAAAAGTTTATATTAGTTCAAGTTTGCTCTGTGTGGATGTATTGTTCTGTTCCAGTGATGTTCTATTACTAAACCTTGAAGGGAAAAGATATCACCTATGGGGTCAAAGCCTGTTCCCCAATGGTATCTGATGAAGCCTTTGCTGGAGGCATATATACCCCTCGAGTCCCAGCAAGTTTTCACCAAGGTGGTAGGACCCAGCGATCCATTGCACCACTTTGCATACCTTGTTTATTCCTTTAGCCTGCCATCCAGATAGTAAATATGCACTTGCTCTTTGCAATTCATCCATTGGGTTATTATGGAATCAAACTAATCAAGAGTTCTTGACTTTGACGGGTTCTTCTTATTTGTTTTCATGTTGCTGTGCTCATGATTGCTGTATGAGATTTTTATAGACAACTATGCCTAGGGCCTTGAAGTTCTATCACACCACATGTAACAATTTATATGTTTTCTTACTTGGCATATGTAACTCTGTAGGTATTTACAACACCACTGGTCACTATATGATAAAAGTGTGAAAATTAATCGTAAGAAGTTTACATTAGTTCAAGTTTGCTCTGTGTGGATGTATTGTTCTCTTCCAGTGATGTTCTATTACTAAACCTTGAAGGGAAAATATATCACCTATGGGGTCAAAGCCTGTTCCCCAATGGTATCTGATGAAGCCTTTGCTGGAGGCATATATACCCCTCGAGTCCCAGCAAGTTTTCACCAAGGTGGTAGGACCCAGCGATCCATTGCACCACTTTGCATACCTTGTTTATTCCTTTAGCCTGCCATCCAGATAGTAAATATGCACTTGCTCTTTGCAATTCATCCATTGGGTTATTATGGAATCAAACTAATCAAGAGTTCTAGACTTTGACGGGTTCTTCTTATTTGTTTTCATGTTGCTGTGCTCATGATTGCTGTATGAGATTTTTATAGACAACTGTGCCTAGGGCCTTGAAGTTCTATCACACCACATGTAACAATTTATATGTTTTCTTACTTGGCATATGTAATTCTTTAGGTATTTACAACACCACTGGTCACTATATGATTAAAGTGTGAAAATTAATCTTAAGAAGAAGTTTATATTAGTTCAAGTTTGCTCTGTGTGGATGTATTGTTCTGTTCCAGTGATGTTCTATTACTAAACCTTGAAGGGAAAAGATATCACCTATGGGGTCAAAGCCTGTTCCCCAATGGTATCTGATGAAGCCTTTGCTGGAGGCATATATACCCCTCGAGTCCCAGCAAGTTTTCACAAAGGTGGTAGGACCCAGCGATCCATTGCACCACTTTGCATACCTTGTTTATTTGTGTAGCCTGCCATCCAGATAGTAAATATGCACTTGCTTTTTGCAATTCATCCATTGGGTTATTATGGAATCAAACTAATCAAGAGTTCTAGACTTTGACGGGTTCTTCTTATTTGTTTTCATGTTGCTGTTCTCATGATTGCTGTATGAGATTTTTATAGACAACTATGCCTAGGGCCTTGAAGTTCTATCACTCCACATATAGCCACTTATATGTTTTCTTACTTGGCATATGTAACTCTTTAGGTATTTACAGCACCACTGGTCACTATATGATTAAAGTGTAAAAATTAATCTTAAGAAGAAGTTTATATTAGTTCAAGTTTGCTCTGTGTGGATGTATTGTTCTGTTCCAGTGATGTTCTATTACTAAACCTTGAAGGGAAAAGATATCATCTATGGGGTCAAAGCCTGTTCCCCAATGGTATCTGATGAAGCCTTTGCTGGAGGCATATATACCCCTCGAGTCCCAGCAAGTTTTCACCAAGGTGGTAGGACCCAGCGATCCATTGCACCACTTTGCATACCTTGTTTATTCGTGTAGCCTGCCATCCAGATAGTAAATATGCACTTGCTTTGTGCAATTCATCCATTGGGTTATTATGGAATCAAACTAATCAAGAGTTCTAGACTTTGACAAGTTCTTCTTATTTGCTTTCATATTACTGTTCTCATGATTGGTGTATGAGATTTTTATAGACAACTATGCCTAGGGCCTTGAAGTTCCATCACACCACATGTAGCCACTTATATGTTTTCTTACTTGGCATATGTAACTCTTTAGGTATTTACAATGATTAAAGTGTGAAAATTAATTGTAAGAAAAAGTTTATATTAGTTCAAGTTTGCTCTGTGTGGATGTATTGTTCTGTTCCAGTGATGTTCTATTACTAAACCTTGAAGGGAAAAGATATCATCTATGGGGTCAAAGCCTGTTCCCCAATTGTATCTGATGAAGCCTTTGCTGGAGGCATATATACCCCTCGAGTCCCAGCAAGTTTTCACAAAGGTGGTAGGACCCAGCGATCCATTGCACCACTTTGCATACCTTGTTTATTTGTGTAGCCTGCCATCCAGATAGTAAATATGCACTTGCTTTTTGCAATTCATCCATTGGGTTATTATGGAATCAAACTAATCAAGAGTTCTAGACTTTGACGGGTTCTTCTTATTTGTTTTCATGTTGCTGTTCTCATGAGTGCTGTTTGAGATTTTTATAGACAACTATGCCTAGGGCCTTGAAGTTCTATCACTCCACATATAGCCACTTATATGTTTTCTTACTTGGCATATGTAACTCTTTAGGTATTTACAGCACCACTGGTCACTATATGATTAAAGTGTAAAAATTAATCTTAAGAAGAAGTTTATATTAGTTCAAGTTTGCTCTGTGTGGATGTATTGTTCTGTTCCAGTGATGTTCTATTACTAAACCTTGAAGGGAAAAGATATCATCTATGGGGTCAAAGCCTGTTCCCCAATGGTATCTGATGAAGCCTTTGCTGGAGGCATATATACCCCTCGAGTCCCAGCAAGTTTTCACCAAGGTGGTAGGACCCAGCGATCCATTGCACCACTTTGCATACCTTGTTTATTCGTGTAGCCTGCCATCCAGATAGTAAATATGCACTTGCTTTGTGCAATTCATCCATTGGGTTATTATGGAATCAAACTAATCAAGAGTTCTAGACTTTGACAAGTTCTTCTTATTTGCTTTCATATTACTGTTCTCATGATTGGTGTATGAGATTTTTATAGACAACTATGCCTAGGGCCTTGAAGTTCCATCACACCACATGTAGCCACTTATATGTTTTCTTACTTGGCATATGTAACTCTTTAGGTATTTACAACGATTAAAGTGTGAAAATTAATTGTAAGAAAAAGTTTATATTAGTTCAAGTTTGCTCTGTGTGGATGTATTGTTCTGTTCCAGTGATGTTCTATTACTAAACCTTGAAGGGAAAAGATATCATCTATGGGGTCAAAGCCTGTTCCCCAATTGTATCTGATGAAGCCTTTGCTGGAGGCATATATACCCCTCGAGTCCCAGCAAGTTTTCACAAAGGTGGTAGGACCCAGCGATCCATTGCACCACTTTGCATACCTTGTTTATTTGTGTAGCCTGCCATCCAGATAGTAAATATGCACTTGCTTTGTGCAATTCATCCATTGGGTTATTATGGAATCAAACTAATCAAGAGTTCTAGACTTTGACAAGTTCTTCTTATTTGCTTTCATATTACTGTTCTCATGATTGCTGTATGAGATTTTTATAGACAACTATGCCTAGGGCCTTGAAGTTCTATCACTCCACATATAGCCACTTATATGTTTTCTTACTTGGCATATGTAACTCTTTAGGTATTTACAGCACCACTGGTCACTATATGATTAAAGTGTAAAAATCAATCTTAAGAAGAAGTTTATATTAGTTCAAGTTTGCTCTGTGTGGATGTATTGTTCTGTTCCAGTGATGTTCTATTACTAAACCTTGAAGGGAAAAGATATCATCTATGGGGTCAAAGCCTGTTCCCCAATGGTATCTGATGAAGCCTTTGCTGGAGGCATATATACCCCTCGAGTCCCAGCAAGTTTTCACCAAGGTGGTAGGACCCAGCGATCCATTGCACCACTTTGCATACCTTGTTTATTCGTGTAGCCTGCCATCCAGATAGTAAATATGCACTTGCTTTGTGCAATTCATCCATTGGGTTATTATGGAATCAAACTAATCAAGAGTTCTAGACTTTGACAAGTTCTTCTTATTTGCTTTCATATTACTGTTCTCATGATTGCTGTATGAGATTTTTATAGACAACTATGCCTAGGGCCTTGAAGTTCTATCACACCACATGTAGCCACTTATATGTTTTCTTACTTGGCATATGTAACTCTTTAGGTATTTACAACGATTAAAGTGTGAAAATTAATTGTAAGAAAAAGTTTATATTAGTTCAAGTTTGCTCTGTGTGGATGTATTGTTCTGTTCCAGTGATGTTCTATTACTAAACCTTGAAGGGAAAAGATATCACCTATGGGGTCAAAGCCTGTTCCCCAATGGTATATGATGAAGCTTTTGCTGGAGGCATATATACCCCTCGAGTCCCAGCAAGTTTTCACAAAGGTGGTAGGACCCAGCGATCCATTGCACCACTTTGCATACCTTGTATATTCCTTTAGCCTGCCATCCAGATAGTAAATATGCACTTGCTTTTTGCAATTCATCCATTGGGTTATTATGGAATCAAACTAATCAAGAGTTCTAGACTTTGACGGGTTCTTCTTATTTGCTTTCATGTTGCTTTTCACATGATTTCTGTATGAGATTTTTATAGACAACTATGCCTAAGGTCTTGAAGTTCTATCACACAACATGTAGCCACTTATATGTTTTCTTACTTGGCATATGTAACTCTGTAGGTATTTACAACACCATTGGTCACTATATGATAAAAGTGTGAAAATGAATCATAAGAAGTTTACATTAGTTCAAGTTTGCTCTGTGTGGATGTATTGTTCTGTTCCAGTGATGTTCTATTACTAAACCTTGAAGGGAAAAGATATCACCTATGAGGTCAAAGCCTGTTCCCCAATGGTATCTGATGAAGCCTTTGCTGGAGGCATATATACCACTCGAGTCCCAGCAAGTTTTCACCCATGTGGTAGGACCCAGCGATCCATTGCACCACTTTGCATACCTTGTTTATTCCTTTAGCCTGCCATCCAGATAGTAAATATGCACTTGCTTTTTGCAATTCATCCATTGGGTTATTATGGAATCAAACTAATCAAGAGTTCTAGACTTTGACGAGTTCTTCTTATTTGCTTTCATATTGCTGTTCTCATGATTGCTGTATGAGATTTTTATAGACAACTGTGCCTAGGGCCTTGAAGTTCTATCACACCACATGTAGCCACTTATATGTTTTCTTACTTGGCATATGTAACTCTTTAGGTATTTACAGCACCACTGGTCACTATATGATTAAAGTGTGAAAATTAATCTTAAGAAGAAGTTTATATTAGTTCAAGTTTGCTCTGTGTGGAGGTATTGTTCTGTTCCAGTGATGTTCTATGACTAAACCTTGAAGGGAAAAGATATCACCTATGGGGTCAAAGCCTGTTCCCCAATGGTATGTGCCGAATCCTTTGCTGGAAGCATATATACCCCTCGGGTCCCAGCAAGATTTCACAAAGGTGGTAGGACCCAGCGATCCATTGCACCACTTTGCATACCTTGTTTATTCGTGTAGCCTGCCTTCCAGATAGTAAATATGCACTTGCTTTTTGCAATTCATCCATTGGGTTATTATGGAATCAAACTAATCAAGAGTTCTAGACTTTGACGAGTTCTTCTTATTTGCTTTCATATTGCTGTTCTCATGATTGCTGTATGAGATTTTTATAGACAACTGTGCCTAGGGCCTTGAAGTTCTATGACACCACATGTAGCCACTTATATGTTTTCTTACTTGGCATATGTAACTCTGTAGGTATTTACAACACCACTGGTCACTATATGATAAAAGTGTGAAAAAATTTATCGTAAGAAGTTTACATTAGTTCAAGTTTGCTCTGTGTGGATGTATTGTTCTGTTCCAGTGATGTTCTATTACTAAACCTTGAAGGGAAAAGATATCACCTATGGGGTCAAAGCCTGTTCCCCAATGGTATCTGATGAAGCCTTTGCTGGAGGCATATATACCCCTCGAGTCCCAGCAAGTTTTCACCAAGGTGGTAGGACCCAGCGATCCATTGCATCACTTTGCATACCTTGTTTATTTGTGTAGCCTGCCATCCAGATAGTAAATATGCACTTGCTTTTTGCAATTCATCCATTGGGTTATTATGGAATCAAACTAATCAAGAGTTCTAGACTTTGACGGGTTCTTCTTATTTGTTTTCATGTTGCTTTTCTCATGATTGCTGTATGAGATTTTTATAGACAACTATGCCTAGGGCCTTGAAGTTCTATCACTCCACATATAGCCACTTATATGTTTTCTTACTTGGCATATGTAACTCTTTAGGTATTTACAGCACCACTGGTCACTATATGATTAAAGTGTGAAAATTAATCTTAAGAAGAAGTTTATATTAGTTCAATTTTGCTCTGTGTGGATGTATTGTTCTGTTCCAGTGATGTTCTATTACTAAACCTTGAAGGGAAAAGATATCACCTATGGGGTCAAAGCCTGTTCCCCAATGGTATCTGCTGAAGCCTTTGCTGGAGGCATATATACCCCTCTGGTCCCAGCAAGTTTTCACCAAGGTGGTAGGACCCAGCGATCCATTGCACCACTTTGCATACCTTGTTTATTCGTGTAGCCTGCCATCCAGATAGTAAATATGCACTTGCTTTTTGCAATTCATCCATTGGGTTATTATAGAATCAAACTAATCAAGAGTTCTAGACTTTGACGGGTTCTTCTTATTTGTTTTCATGTTGCTGTGCTCATGATTGCTGTATGAGATTTTTATAGATACCTATGCCTAGGGCCTTGAAGTTCTATCACACCACATTTAACAATTTATATGTTTTCTTACTTGGCATATGTAACTCTTTAGGTATTTACAACACCACTGGTCACTATATGATTAAAGTGCGAAAATTAATCTTAAGAAGAAGTTTATATTAGTTCAAGTTTGCTCTGTGTGGATGTATTGTTCTGTTCCAGTGATGTTTACTAAACCTTGAAGGGAAAAGATATCACCTATGGGGTCAAAGCCTGTTCCCCAATGGTATGTGCCGAATCCTTTGCTGGAAGCATATATACCCCTCGGGTCCCAGCAAGATTTCACAAAGGTGGTAGGACCCAGCGATCCATTGCACCACTTTGCATACCTTGTTTATTCGTGTAGCCTGCCATCCAGATAGTAAATATGCACTTGCTTTTTGCAATTCATCCATTGGGTTATTATGGAATCAAACGAATAAAGAGTTCTAGACTTTGACGGGTTCTTCTTATTTGCTTTCATGTTGCTTTTCACATAATTGCTGTATGAGATTTTTATAGACAACAATGCCTAAGGTCTTGAAGTTCTATCACACAACATGTAGCCACTTATATGTTTTCTTACTTGGCATATGTAACTCTGTAGGTATTTACAACACCACTGGTCACTATATGATAAAAGTGTGAAAATTAATCGTAAGAAGTTTACATTAGTTCAAGTTTGCTCTGTGTGGATGTATTGTTCTGTTCCAGTGATGTTCTATTACTAAACCTTGAAGGGAAAAGATATCACCTATGGGGTCAAAGCCTGTTCCCCAATGGTATCTGATGAAGCCTTTGCTGGAGGCATATATACCCCTCGAGTCCCAGCAAGTTTTCACAAAGGTGGTAGGACCCAGCGATCCATTGCACCACTTTGCATACCTTGTTTATTTGTGTAGCCTGCCATCCAGATAGTAAATATGCACTTGCTTTTTGCAATTCATCCATTGGGTTATTATGGAATCAAACTAATCAAGAGTTCTAGACTTTGACGGGTTCTTCTTATTTGTTTTCATGTTGCTGTGCTCATGATTGCTGTATGAGATTTTTTTAGACAACTATGCCTAGGGCCTTGAAGTTCTATCACACCACATGTAGCAATTTATATGTTTTCTTACTTGGCATATGTAACTCTTTAGGTATTTACAACACCACTGGTCACTATATGATTAAAGTGTGAAAATTAATCTTAAGAAGAAGTTTATATTAGTTCAAGTTTGCTCTGTGTGGATGTATTGTTCTGTTCCAGTGATGTTCTATGACTAAACCTTGAAGGGAAAAGATATCACCTATGGGGTCAAAGCCTGTTCCCCAATGGTATGTGCCGAATCCTTTGCTGGAAGCATATATACCCCTCGGGTCCCAGCAAGATTTCACAAAGGTGGTAGGACCCAGCGATCCATTGCACCACTTTGCATACCTTGTTTATTCGTGTAGCCTGCCTTCCAGATAGTAAATATGCACTTGCTTTTTGCAATTCATCCATTGGGTTATTATGGAATCAAACTAATCAAGAGTTCTAGACTTTGACGAGTTCTTCTTATTTGCTTTCATATTGCTGTTCTCATGATTGCTGTATGAGATTTTTATAGACAACTGTGCCTAGGGCCTTGAAGTTCTATGACACCACATGTAGCCACTTATATGTTTACTTACTTGGCATATGTAACTCTTTAGGTATTTACAACGATTAACCCCCTGAGGTCGACGGTATCGCCGGCGATACCAGCTCGCTTTTTTTCAGTTCAGTTCAAAAGAAATTAATTTTGCTCTGTGGACTTTGATATTACAAGCAAGTTTCATACATCAATCGATTCTGTTAAATGTGTATTATTTTTGTGTATACTCACAATAAAAACAAAGTGTTGTGCTTTTTGCCAAATAAAGAAAAATAAACGTGATGCGAGTTCTGCCTTCTATCTGTCAGTGTAGTCCATTCTGAAACGCGTCCGAAAATGAACAATAACTCAGCGAATACTCAGTCAAACAGGCAAACAGACATACAGGCATGAAGCTTGAATTCTCTTCTCTTAAATTAAGTAATTTATATAAAAAACAAATATTCTCATCTTGTGAAATCTGTATTAAAAGAGAGCGATTCCAGTCGACCTCATTACAACTAATTCAAATGTAATGTGACTCCGCCTACGGAGAGCGCGCGCTATTCAAACGCAAAGAATGAGGCAATCCGCGCAATCCTGTGAACGCCCCCATATCAGCACGAGAAACACAAGTTTATTCAGATCATTACTTTAACACCGTCTCGTAGCGCTGTGAGGAATAACAATAATGAAAAAAGTACCTCAGAAGTGCGGGTATATCGAGGAGCGAGCTGAGGAATACTGTAAGTTTTTTTTCTTCTCACGTGAATCGGGTTTCTGTTTATGAATGAATGAACGGCAGAGATGCGCGCTGTTTACCACAGCTCGCAAAAAGACAGTTTAAATTTAAATTGCGTCTCTGTGTGAATGAATGATGATGTTTTAGCAAACTGTATTGCCGTACTGAGTTGAGTAAAAATCGACAGAAATATGTTGAAATAAAATGTAGACTATTTGTATAAGCAACGTTTTAAACTGAAAATTAACATTTAAATGCCCTTATATTTCATAAAAACAACGTTACAGTCAGGCGTTTCTGTTTGTGTATGAATGTTTTGGTTTTAGCAAACTGTATTGCTACACTCAGTAAATATCGACTAAAATATGTTGAAATAAAATGTATTTGTATAAGCAACGTATTAAACTGCAAATTAACATTTATATTTCTTATAATAAAAATGAAAGACCTATGTTACAGACATATGAAAGACAACATTTCGTTGATTAGTTTTGGATAGATTATACATTTTTAATGTAAAATATCTGCCACCTCAAATAAGCTTTCAAATAAGTTTGCCAATATTTGCTTATGTTAAATATAATATGTTTTGTCAAAAATAAAGTTATCAAATAATCAATCAAATCCTTAACTTTGAAATATGTATGATAAAATGTATACTTTAGTTTTTACAAAGAAAGATTACACTTGAATTGTTGTAATTGTAACCTTTTTAATAAAAAAATATATTTACAAGGTACAGTAGATGTAAACAAACTATTAAAAGGTAAATATAAGCCTTTTCTTTAAATAACTTTTATTGTGTTTTATTATTGACAAATTTGGGGAGAGGATAAATATTGCAAAACTGAAAATACAGTATGAGAATTAACTGCACAATTACTAGACATGTTTTCCTTGGATATTATAGGCCAAATTGCAAGCACAATATGTGGAAACATTCTTGTGGCTCAGTGACTCACCTGAATGAAAGGCTAATTAAGTATGCAGGCCCCATTGTCTCCTCAGGTGTGAACCACTACATATACATGATCGTTGACGCCCACTCCGCATATGGCCTTTCCAAACAGAAAGTGCTTTGCAAAATTCAAATCAATGTATTGTGTTATGTGAATGATAAGGCAGGGTAATTTTTTACTTCATTTTGAAGAAAAAACAATAGGCAATGACATATTTTAGACAAAAGTCTTATTGGCACATATTTAGAATGTGTTTTATGGCCTTATTTCAGAAACTTTAGTTTTTAGTTTTTTCAATAACCATGCATAAACATTATTCTCTCAAAAATGCAGACATGTACATTCTTTTTGCTCACATTTCATGGTAGCCCTGTTTGTGCTAAATAGTGTGTAATTTTTTTTTGCCATTAATATGTTTATAAGCAACTGAAAAAAGCAAAAATGTCAGGGCATGTCAGAACATCTCAAGGACCCCAAAAACACCTTAGACCCCAGAGGGTTAAAGTGTGAAAATTAATCTTAAGAAGTTTATATAAGTTCAAGTTTGCTCTGTGTGGATGTATTGTTCTGTTCTAGTGATGTTCTATTACTAAACCTTGAAGGGAAAAGACATCACCTATGGGGTCAAAGCCTGTTCCCCAATGGTATCGGCTGAAGCCTTTGCTGGAGGCATATATACCCCTCGAGTCCCAGCAAGTTTTCACCAAGGTGGTAGGACCCAGCGATCCATTGCAGCACTTTGCATACCTTGTTTATTCCTTTAGCCTGCCATCCAGATAGTAAATATGCACTTGCTTTTTGCAATTCATCCATTGGGTTATTATGGAATCAAACTAATCAAGAGTTCTAGACTTTGACGGGTTCTTCTTATTTGTTTTCATGTTGCTTTTCTCATGATTGCTGTATGAGATTTTTTTAGACAACTATGCCTAGGGCCTTGAAATTCTATCACTCCACATATAGCCACTTATATGTTTTCTTACTTGGCATATGTAACTCTTTAGGTATTTACAACACCACTGGTCACTATATGATTAAAGTGTGAAAATTAATCTTAAGAAGAAGTTTATATTAGTTCAAGTTTGCTCTGTGTGGATGTATTGTTCTGTTCCAGTGATGTTCTATGACTAAACCTTGAAGGGAAAAGATATCACCTATGGGGTCAAAGCCTGTTCCCCAATGGTATGTGCCGAATCCTTTGCTGGAAGCATATATACCCCTCGGGTCCCAGCAAGATTTCACAAAGGTGGTAGGACCCAGCGATCCATTGCACCACTTTGCATACCTTGTTTATTCGTGTAGCCTGCCTTCCAGATAGTAAATATGCACTTGCTTTTTGCAATTCATCCATTGGGTTATTATGGAATCAAACTAATCAAGAGTTCTAGACTTTGACGAGTTCTTCTTATTTGCTTTCATATTGCTGTTCTCATGATTGCTGTATGAGATTTTTATAGACAACTGTGCCTAGGGCCTTGAAGTTCTATGACACCACATGTAGCCACTTATATGTTTTCTTACTTGGCATATGTAACTCTTTAGGTATTTACAACGATTAAAGTGTGAAAATTAATCTTAAGAAGAAGTTTATATTAGTTCAAGTTTGCTCTGTGTGGATGTATTGTTCTGTTCCAGTGATGTTCTATTACTAAACCTTGAAGGGAAAAGATATCACCTACGGGGTCAAAGCCTGTTCCCCAATGGTATCTGCTGAAGCCTTTGCTGGAGGCATATATACCCCTCTGGTCCCAGCAAGTTTTCACCAAGGTGGTAGGACCCAGCGATCCATTGCACCACTTTGCATACCTTGTTTATTCGTTTAGCCTGCCGTCCAGATAGTAAATATGCACTTGCTTTTTGCAATTCATCCATTGGGTTATTATGGAATCAAACTAATCAAGAGTTCTTCTTATTTGTTTTCATGTTGCTGTGCTCATGATTGCTGTATGAGATTTTTATAGACAACTATGCCTAGGGCCTTGAAGTTCTATCACACCACATGTAGCAATTTATATGTCTTCTTACTTGGCATATGTAACTCTTTAGGTATTTACAACACCACTGGTCACTATATGATTAAAGTGTGAACATTAATCTTAAGAAGAAGTTTATATTAGTTCCCTTTCGAGGGAACGAGACACTGCGTCGGTGACGACACTAGGGGAAGGCCCTTCAGCGTAGCACGTCTGAATTCATGAATTAAACCGAATCCAATCCTATTGGCGTTGTGTGATGACGTAGTGTGTGACGGCATATACGGATGTGTACAAAAGCACGCCGGCACACAGAAATGTCAGCTTTTTGCTATTCAGCAAGCGCTCTGTGTGTGTGAAACAATTCTGTCCTATTTGGTGTTGTATGTTCTGTAAAGTCTGCATTGCAAAATAGAATCTAGGGGCTCGGATTTCGCGTTTGCTGAGGCAGCGCGTAGATTACGAGTCTACTCTGCAATAAGATTCTGTGGCTTGGATCTCGTGTTTGCCGAGGCAGCGCGTAGATTTTAACTCTGCATTTCAATACAGAATCTAGTAACTCGGATCTCGCGTTTGCCGAGGCAGCGCGTTGATTACGAGTGTACTTTGCAATAAGATTCTGTGGCTGGGATCTCGCGTTTGTCGAGGCAACGCGTATATTTAAGGTCTGCTTTGCAATACAGAATCTAGTAGCTCGGATCTCGCGTTTGCTGAGGCAGCGCGTTGATTACGAGTGTACTTTGCAGTTTGCTATACGATTCTATGACTGACATCTCGCGTTTGCCGAGGCAGCGCGTAGATTGAATGTCTGCATTGCAATACAGAATCTAGTAGCTCGGATCTCGCGTTTGCCGAGGCGCGCGTTGATTACGAGTCTATTTGCAGTTTGCAATAAAGATATAGGCATGTAGTCAGTTCCTGAAGGGTGCTGGCTGTGTTCATTGAGAAATAACTCGCCGCACACAGTGCGTTTCGGGTCTCTCAGCCACGCCTGTTGACTTTCTTCTCGAGAGATGAAAGCCAAATTTATTGTGAACCACTCGAAACTCGCGTTTGTTGAGACAGCGCGTTAAGGGTCTGCAATAAAAGGGACACACGCGATCTGGAAGAAATAATACTGTTTGGGTGCGAGGCATTCACAGTCAGCTCCTGAGGGTGCTGGCAGGCTGTTCATTGTGAAATAACTCGCCGCACACAGTCGTGCGTTTCGGGTGTTTCAGCCTCGCGCCTGTTGACTTTCTTCTCGAGGGATGAAAGCCAATTTGTAACGGCTCGCGTTTGCCGAGGCAGCGTGTAGTAGATCGTATAAATAAGTATTTAAACAGTATTCTGGTGCACTATCCAGTGTTTATGGCTGCATTTAATTCTGAGGAATTAAAATAATTAAAATATTATCTGACTTTAGAACTTGGTTAGATATTTGAATTCAGCCTAATATCTGAAGGAGAGTGTCGCTTCTAAAAGTCCCCCTCAAAAAAAAAAAAAAAAAAGCAAAAGCTGAGCTTGGGACTCTAGGCGGCGCTCTCGCCCAAGCCTCCTGAGAAGACGGATCTGAGGACTGTCCTTCAGGCCAGGAAGGTGTCGGGAGAGAGGTCCTAACTTATGTGAGACCTTGGAGGGCTGGCCCCCCCAAAAAGAGAGCGATCGAGATCCTCCCTCTCACCGGGCCCTCAGGAAACTAGTGTCAGCATCCCGCCGCTAATTGCGCTTCGGGACACATCAGTTTCCAGCGAACGCACGCTGCTCTGTCTGCCCCAAGAGCTTGCGGCCGGGCAGCGCTGGCGTCCGCACACCGAGAGTCGTTTTCGATTATTCCCTGCCGGTCCTCCGCTTCAGGGTATCGTCAAGGGCTCTCACAAGACACTTGACACCAACCCTTAGGGGCTGGTTCCCTTGCTGAATTTGTCGAGGCATGGCAGCGTCTCCCCAATATTTCTCCATGGGTCCTGCGCACTGTAGAAATAGGGTACAGGCTGCAGTTCCAGGCTGCCCACCAAAAAAAGAGGTAAGTATCAACGGGGTGGTTTGGACTGCAGTAGACCCAGAGCAGGGTCTGGTGTTAGAACAGGAAGTTTACTCGCTGCTGGCAAAAGGGGCCATAGAGCATGTTCCCCCACCAGTCAGGGAGTCCGGATTTTACAGCCGGTACTTCATAGTTCCGAAGAAGGATGGAGGGTTGCGTCCACTTTTAGATCTGAGGCACTTGAATCGGTCTCTGAGGAGGTTCAGGTTCAAGATGCTCACTATTCCCATCATCGTGAGTCAAATTCAATCCGAGGATTGGTTTGTCACGATAGATCTAAAAGACGCCTACTTCCACATCTCCATCCTTCCATCTCACAGGAAGTTCCTGAGGTTTGCTTTCGGGGGCGAAGCTTACCAATATCGGGTTCTTCCGTTCGGCCTAGCACTCTCCCCTCGCACATTTACCAAGTGTATGGATGCAGCTCAGGCACCCCTGAGGCTCGAGGGCATCAGGGTGCTCAATTACATCGACGACTGGTTAATATTGGCCCAGTCGCGAGAGCTGGCGATTCGGCATCGAGATGTCGTCCTCGCCTGCATCCAGAGCCTGGGGTTAAGACTCAACATGAAGAAGAGCGTGTTGACACAAGCCCAGAGAACCACGTTCCTGGGAGTGGTGTGGGACTCGGTCACGATGCGGGCTCAGTGGTCTCCTGCTCGGATCGAGTCTATCCTGACCACAGTGTCCAGGTTGAAGCTAGGCCAGGCCGTCACTGTCAAACACTTTCAGAGAGTGTTGGGTCTCATGGCAGAAGCGTCCAGCGTGATACCTTCTGGCCTGCTACACATGAGAGCTTTGCAGTGGTGGTTGAGAACCAAGGGGTTTTCCCCGAGGGGAAACCCATTCCGCTTGATAAGGGTTACGCACAGATGCCTTCGTTCCCTGTCAATTTGGAAGAAGCCTTGGTTCTTGTCCCAGGGTCCCAATTTGGAAGCGTTATGTCGCCGAGTATCTATTTTGACAGACGCCTCCCTCACGGGCTGGGGCGCGGTCATGGACGGCCGTTTTACGAGAGGCCTCTGGCAGGACCATCATTCCTCTTGGTACATAAATTGCCTAGAAATGTTGGTGGTGTTCCGGGCTCTGAGGAGCTTCCTGCCAGACCTCCATGGTCGCCATGTCCTTGTGAGAACCGACAACATGTCGGTGCTGTCTTATTTGAACTGCCAGGGGGGTCTGAGGTCGCGCCCTCTGTGCAGACTGGCGCATCAGATCCTCCTGTGGTCCCAGCGGAGACTATCGTCTCTCAGGGCGATGTATGTCCCGGGGGACCAGAATCAGGGAGCAGACGTCCTGTCGAGGCAGGGGCTGAGGCCCGGGGAGTGGCGACTCCACCCAGAGGTGGTGGAAGCCATGTGCGTGAGATTTGGCCCAGTGGAAGTGGATCTTTTCGCGTCTCAAGAGACATCCCACTGTCCACTGTGGTTCTCTCTCAGGCATCCAGCTCCGCTGGGGCTGGACGCCATGATGCAGACGTGGCCGAGGCTGCGTCTGTACGCATTTCCCCCGATCGCTCTGCTCCCAGCAGTTCTGGAAAGGGTCCGTCGAGACAGAGTCAGTCTACTTTTAGTAGCCCCATTTTGGCCGGCCCGAGTATGGTTTTCGGACATCATTTTACTCCTGGCAGGCCCGCCATGGCAGATCCCTCTGAGGAGGGACTTGCTGTCCCAGGCGGAGGGCTCAGTTCTCCACCCTCGACCCGAGCTGTGGAAACTGTGGGTCTGGCCCATAGACTGTAAAAAAAGATGGACGACGCCCCTTCGCTCTCTTCCATTGATGAGAACTGAAGCCGCCAGCGTCCCGATATGGCGCTGACATATTGGAACTTGAGTCTGCGCAGTAGCGATCTCGGGACCAGACCTGCGCAGTAGCGAGCAGGAAGTAAGGCCGCGAAATCAGCGCTCCGCCCTCACTCTCGCAGAATACACTCAGGGAGAGTGGATTCTGCACACTTTTTTAAAAATTGATTGCAGTACGACAAGAGGCTTGTTAAAATAAATTAAATACAATCTCCTCAGTCCTCCGAAGATCCCGAAAAAAATGTCCGTTGGTGCTTCAGTGACTACTTTGCTCAGAGAACCTGTCAATCACAGCTGTCAATCATGACGTTACACCACCGCATCACGTAACTAACTAAAAAACAACTTATTTTTGAAACAGACACTTGAACTTACATCAGCGTGATAAAAACGACAGCAAATGAAAGAAACCGCATTTGGAAAAAAGATATTTGAAGTGTAATTTAATTGTTTAGTTGGTCTCACGTCCCGTTGAATAACACGGGGAGGCGGGACTTATGACCTATACTAGGACCAGTCACTGGGGGGGCGATCGAGACGTTTTGGCTTCACTTTTCAGGGCTTGTGCGGCACGCTTGGTCTGGCCCCTGAGGGGACACAGTACCTAGAAGCCGGCCTGTCAGCTGGAGTGGTCGAAACCATATTAACTTCCAGAGCTCCCTCCACGAGGAAGTTATACGGCCTTAAGTGGAATGTATTTTCCGTTTGGTGCAGAGAGCGTGATTTGGACCCAGTTAACTGCCCAGTGGCTTCAGTACTGGTGTTTCTCCAAGACCGCTTTTCTGCCGGGCTTACCCCGTCCACACTCAAGGTTTATGTGGCTGCCATTGCGGCTTTCCACGCTCCTCTGAGTGATGGCCCGCTGGGGAGGCATCACTTGGTCGTACGCTTCCTACGTGGAGCCTGGAGGATGAGACCTGCGACTCGCACCAGAGTTCCCTCTTGGGACCTGGCAGTGGTTCTCGAAGGGCTGGCCCTTCGAACCACTGGAGTCGGCTGAGGCCAAGAACCTTTCGTTAAGGTGGTCTTTTTGTTGGCCATTACTTCTCTGAGGAGGTTAGGAGATCTCCAGGCGCTCTCTATTTCCAATGGGTGCTTGGAGTTTGCTCCAGGCAACATTAAGGCCATCTTACATCCCAGGCCCGGCTATTTGCCCAAGGTGCCATCTAATGTGGCACGTCCTATGGTTCTGCAGCCATTTCATCCTCCACCTCACGTGACGGCGGATGAGGAGAGACTTCATCTGCTCTGCCCTGTCAGAGCACTGCAGTGTTATATTCAGAGGTCCTCCTCATGGCGGAAGTCAGACCAGTTGCTGGTGTGTTTTGGGTCGCCCAAGAAGGGGCTTCCCGCCTCTAAACAGACCATCAGTAACTGGATCGTTCAGACTATTTCCCTGGCCTATCAGGTGCGCAAATTGCCTTCACCTATGGCCGTGAGAGCTCACTCCATCAGAGGCATGGCGTCCTCTAGAGCCCTCCTTTCAGGGGTTTCTATCCATGACATATGTGAGGCGGCTGGCTGGGCCACTCCGCACACATTCATGAGGTTTTACAGTCTGGACCTTCCCTCTACACCCGGTGCACGAGTGCTTTCGTCCTAAGTTGTGCCTGAAGACAGCTTCACACTAGGATGAGCAGGGTTCGTTGTGGTATAGTGGGTATCTCGTTCCCCTAGTGTCGTCACCGACGCAGTTCGAGTTCCCTCGAAAGGGAACGTCTCGGGTTACGTATGTAACCCTTGTTCCCTGAGAAAGGGAACGAGACACTGCGTCGGTTCGCCACACCTCACCCCGCCTGGAGCACTTGCTTCATAGCAAAAGCTGACATTTCTGTGTGCCGGCGTGCTTTTGTACACATCCGTATATGCCGTCACACACTACGTCATCACGCAACGCCAATAGGATTGGATTTGGTTTCATTCATGAATTCAGACGTGCTACGCTGAAGGGCGTTCCCCTAGTGTCGTCACCGACGCAGTGTCTCGTTCCCTTCCTCAGGGAACAAGGGTTACATACGTAACCCGAGACGTTCAAGTTTGCTCTGTGTGGATGTATTGTTCTGTTCCAGTGATGTTCTATGACTAAACCTTGAAGGGAAAAGATATCACCTATGGGGTCAAAGCCTGTTCCCCAATGGTATCTGCTGAAGCCTTTGCTGGAGGCATATATACCCCTCTGGTCCCAGCAAGTTTTCACCAAGGTGGTAGGACCCAGCGATCCATTGCACCACTTTGCATACCTTGTTTATTCGTGTAGCCTGCCATTCAGATAGTAAATATGCACTTGCTTTTTGCAATTCATCCATTGGGTTATTATGGAATCAAACTAATCAAGAGTTCTAGACTTTGACGGGTTCTTCTTATTTGTTTTCATGTTGCTGTGCTCATGATTGCTGTATGAGATTTTTATAGACAACTATGCCTAGGGCCTTGAAGTTCTATCACACCACATGTAACAATTTATATGTTTTCTTACTTGGCATATGTAACTCTTTAGGTATTTACAACACCACTGGTCACTATATGATTAAAGTGTGAAAATTAATCTTAACCCTCTGGGCGCCACGGTCGAGTTTACTCGACAAGATGCGGCACTGAATAAAAAGGCCGATTTTGTCAAATAGGGTGTCAAATTTCGTTCAAACTCCCCTCCACTAGTTGGCAGACATGTCATACTTCATCCCCGACTCAAAAAAAGTCATGCTTCTATACAAAATCTTCGAGCTAGAGCGCATTGAATCAGTGCAAACAAAAGCGGAGCTTGTGTGCGAGTGAGCCATTTTATCAGAGCAATATTGTCAACATCAGCGAGTATTTGCATTAGAATATTATTATTATTATTATCTAATGGCATCAATAAAGCTTACCCGGAATGAAGTGTTGTGTCTTCTATTCACGGACCCTGATTCTGAAGGGGAATAACGTTATCTGCCTTCAGAAAATGACGGTGATTCTGAAAGTGAAAGTATAGCCCTACATCAAGCACAAACGGTGAATCCTTTGCCCAATATAACGTTAGATGGTCCTTTTCCCAGTGTCAGTGGTGGGAACAATGTTTCCCGGGGTCGGAGTGTTCATCGCGAAGTTAGCAGGCGTGTTAGTGTTGTGGGGAACGAGGCGGCCGCGGGAGATTTTTACCGCGCTATCCGTGACCGTGTGCCCCTCCGCAATCGCGGCGACAGTATTGTGGTGGAGACTTTGTCTAATGCCACTGGGTATGTTAGACGAGGTCGAAGTATTCATAGGGCAGTTAGGGGTCAACGTGGAGGCAGGGTGGGGAGTCGCAATGACAGTAGTCCGAGCTGTGCACATTCGGCGCGCGCGCGAGGCAGATCTGGCCGCGCCCGCGCGCGCTGCTGCTCGTAGCAGGAGAAGACGCGATGTGACACGGGGCAGAGGGGCTATTATGCATAGTCTATCGCAAGACCACACCATGAAACACTACAAGAAATGTCACCTGGATGAATAGGGAGTCATTATCTCTACAGCAAAAGCCCTGCAACAATTGTTTTTGTCTGCCATTTATTACACTGTTGATTTACTATCTATTTCCCTGACCATTTAGTAGTGTACAATATGTGTTCTTTTTTTTGTGTGTTCATGTCCTTGTGATGTGTGCGTCTTTGTCAGTAAAAAATAAAAATAAAAAAAAAATAAACATCAACAAAAAACATAAAAATTCTATAATCCAAGATGGCCGCCACCATATGACGTCATAATATGCAAATTAGATGGGAAAATGTAATCCCTACATAAACTTTGGGTCATCCTTAATATTTCTCTAATTTACAGAAAGTCTCTATCTTTTATCACTTTTAAGATATAGCCTTTTGAAATTAAGATGTCAAAATCGAACGTTTTAGGAAAAAACCTCTGGCGCCAAAAGGGTTAAGAAGAAGTTTATATTAGTTCAAGTTTGCTCTGTGTGGATGTATTGTTCTGTTCCAGTGATGTTCTATGACTAAACCTTGAAGGGAAAAGATATCACCTATGGGGTCAAGGCCTGTTCCACAATGGTATCTGATGAAGCCTTTGCTGGAGGCATATATACCCCTCAAGTCCCAGCAAGTTTTCACCAAGGTGGTAGGACCCAGCGATCCATTGCACCACTTTGCATACCTTGTTTATTCGTGTAGCCTGCCATCCAGATAGTAAATATGCACTTGCTTTTTGCAATTCATCCATTGGGTTATTATGGAATCAAACTAATCAAGAGTTCTAGACTTTGACGGGTTCTTCTTATTTGCTTTCATGTTGCTTTTCACATGATTTCTGTATGAGATTTGTATAGACAACTATGCCTAAGGTCTTGAAGTTCTATCACTCCACATATAGCCACTTATATGTTTTCTTACTTGGCATATGTAACTCTTTAGGTATTTACAGCACCGCTGGTCACTATATGATTAAAGTGTGAAAATTAATCTTAAGAAGAAGTTTATATTAGTTCAAGTTTGCTCTGTGTGGATATATTGTTCTGTTCCAGTGATGTTCTATGACTAAACCTTGAAGGGAAAAGATATCACCTATGGGGTCAAAGCCTGTTCCCCAATGGTATCTGCTGAAGCCTTTGCTGGAGGCATATATACCCCTCGAGTCCCAGCAAGTTTTCACCAAGGTGGTAGGACCCAGCGATCCATTGCACCACTTTGCATACCTTGTTTATTCCTTTAGCCTGCCATCCAGATAGTAAATATGCACTTGCTTTTTGCAATTCATCCATTTGGTTATTATGGAATCAAACTAATCAAGAGTTCTAGACTTTGACGGGTTCTTCTTATTTGCTTTCATGTTGCTTTTCACATGATTTCTGTATGAGATTTGTATAGACAACTATGCCTAAGGTCTTGAAGTTCTATCACACAACATGTAGCCACTTATATGTTTTCTTACTTGGCATATGTAACTCTGTAGGTATTTACAACACCATTGGTCACTATATGATAAAAGTGTGAAAATGAATCGTAAGAAGTTTACATTAGTTCAAGTTTGCTCTGTGTGGATGTATTGTTCTGTTCCAGTGATGTTCTATTACTAAACCTTGAAGGGAAAAGATATCACCTATGGGGTCAAAGCCTGTTCCCCAATGGTATCTGCTGAAGTCTTTGCAAGAGACATGTATACCCCTCGGGTCCCAGCAAGTTTTCACCAAGGTGGTAGGACCCAGCGATCCATTTCGCCCCTTTGCATACCTTGTGTATTCGTGTAGCCTGCCCTCCAGATAATAAATATGCACTTGCTTTTTGCAATTCATCCATTGGGTTATTATGGAATCAAACTAATCAAGAGTTCTAGACTTTGACGAGTTCTTCTTATTTGCTTTCATATTACTGTTCTCATGATTGCTGTATGAGATTTGTATAGACAACTATGCCTAGGGCCTTGAAGTTCTATCACACCACATGTAGCCACTTATATGTTTTCTTACTTGGCATATGTAACTCTTTAGGTATTTACAACGATTAAAGTGTAAAAATTAATTGTAAGAAAAAGTTTATATTAGTTCAAGTTTGCTCTGTGTGGATGTATTGTTCTGTTCCAGTGATGTTCTATTACTAAACCTTGAAGGGAAAAAATATCACCTATGGGGTCAAAGCCTGTTCCCCAATGGTATCTGCTGAAGCCTTTGCTGGAGGCATATATACCCCTCGAGTCCCAGCAAGTTTTCACCAAGGTGGTAGGACCCAGCGATCCATTGCACCACTTTGCATACCTTGTTTATTCCTTTAGCCTGCCATCCAGATAGTAAATATGCACTTGCTTTTTGCAATTCATCCATTGGGTTATTATGGAATCAAACTAATCAAGAGTTCTAGACTTTGACGGGTTCTTCTTATTTGCTTTCATGTTGCTTTTCACATGATTGCTGTATGAGATTTTTATAGACAACTATGCCTAAGGTCTTGAAGTTCTATCACACAACATGTAACCACTTATATGTTTTCTTACTTGGCATATGTAACTCTGTAGGTATTTACAACACCATTGGTCACTATATGATAAAAGTGTGAAAATGAATCGTAAGAAGTTTACATTAGTTCAAGTTTGCTCTGTGTGGATGTATTGTTCTGTTCCAGTGATGTTCTATGACTAAACCTTGAAGGGAAAAGATATCACCTATGGGGTCAAAGCCTGTTCCCCAATGGTATCTGCTGAAGCCTTTGCTGGAGGCATATATACCCCTCGAGTCCCAGCAAGTTTTCACCAAGGTGGTAGGACCCAGCGATCCATTGCACCACTTTGCATACCTTGTTTATTCGTGTAGCCTGCCATCCAGATAGTAAATATGCACTTGCTTTTTGCAATTCATCCATTGGGTTATTATGGAATCAAACTAATCAAGAGTTCTAGACTTTGACGAGTTCTTCTTATTTGCTTTCATATTGCTGTTCTCATGATTGCTGTATGAGATTTTTATAGACAACTGTGCCTAGGGCCTTGAAGTTCTATCACACCACATGTAGCCACTTATATGTTTTCTTACTTGGCATATGTAACTCTTTAGGTATTTACAACGATTAAAGTGAGAAAATTAATCTTAAGAAGAAGTTTGTATTAGTTCAAGTTTGCTCTGTGTGGTTGTATTGTTCTGTTCCAGTGATGGTCTATTACTAAACCTTGAAAGGAAAAGATATCACCTATGGGGTCAAAGCCTGTTCCCCAATGGTATCTGATGAAGCCTTTGCTGGAGCCATATATACCCCTCGAGTCCCAGCAAGTTTTCACCAAGGTGGTAGGACCCAGCGATCCATTGCACCACTTTGCATACCTTGTTTATTTGTGTAGCCTGCCATCCAGATAGTAAATATGCACTTGCTTTTTGCAATTCATCCATTGGGTTATTATGGAATCAAACTAATCAAGAGTTCTAGACTTTGACGGGTTCTTCTTATTTGTTTTCATGTTGCTTTTCTCATGATTGCTGTATGCGATTTTTATAGACAACTATGCCTAGGGCCTTGAAGTTCTATCACTCCACATATAGCCACTTATATGTTTTCTTACTTGGCATATGTAACTCTTTAGGTATTTACAGTACCACTGGTCACTATATGATTAAAGTGTGAAAATTAATCTTAAGAAGAAGTTTATATTAGTTCAAGTTTGCTCTGTGTGGATGTATTGTTCTGTTCCAGTGATGTTCTATGACTAAACCTTGAAGGGAAAAGATATCACCTATGGGGTCAAAGCCTGTTCCCCAATGGTATCTGCTGAAGCCTTTGCTGGAGGCATATATACCCCTCGAGTCCCAGCAAGTTTTCACCAAGGTGGTAGGACCCAGCGATCCATTGCACCACTTTGCATACCTTGTTTATTCGTGTAGCCTGCCATCCAGATAGTAAATATGCACTTGCTTTTTGCAATTCATCCATTGGGTTATTATGGAATCAAACTAATCAAGAGTTCTAGACTTTGACGAGTTCTTCTTATTTGCTTTCATATTGCTGTTCTCATGATTGCTGTATGAGATTTTTATAGACAACTGTGCCTAGGGCCTTGAAGTTCTATCACACCACATGTAGCCACTTATATGTTTTCTTACTTGGCATATGTAACTCTTTAGGTATTTACAACGATTAAAGTGTGAAAATTAATCTTAAGAAGAAGTTTATATTAGTTCAAGTTTGCTCTGTGTGGATGTATTGTTCTGTTCCAGTGATGTTCTATTACTAAACCTTGAAGGGAAAAGATATCACCTATGGGGTCAAAGCCTGTTCCCCAATGGTATCTGCTGAAGCCTTTGCTGGAGGCATATATACCCCTCTGGTCCCAGCAAGTTTTCACCAAGGTGGTAGGACCCAGCGATCCATTGCAGCACTTTGCATAGCTTGTTTATTCCTTTAGCCTGCCATCCAGATAGTAAATATGCACTTGCTTTTTGCAATTCATCCATTGGGTTATTATGGAATCAAACTAATCAAGAGTTCTAGACTTTGACGGGTTCTTCTTATTTGTTTTCATGTTGCTGTGCTCATGATTGCTGTATGAGATTTTTTAGACAACTATGCCTAGGGCCTTGAAGTTCTATCACACCACATGTAGCAATTTATATGTTTTCTTACTTGGCATATGTAACTCTTTAGGTATTTACAACACCACTGGTCACTATATGATTAAAGTGTGAAAATTAATCTTAAGAAGAAGTTTATATTAGTTCAAGTTTGCTCTGTGTGGATGTATTGTTCTGTTCCAGTGATGTTCTATGACTAAACCTTGAAGGGAAAAGATATCACCTATGGGGTCAAAGCCTGTTCCCCAATGGTATGTGCCGAATCCTTTGCTGGAAGCATATATACCCCTCGGGTCCCAGCAAGATTTCACAAAGGTGGTAGGACCCAGCGATCCATTGCACCACTTTGCATACCTTGTTTATTCGTGTAGCCTGCCTTCCAGATAGTAAATATGCACTTGCTTTTTGCAATTCATCCATTGGGTTATTATGGAATCAAACTAATCAAGAGTTCTAGACTTTGACGAGTTCTTCTTATTTGCTTTCATATTGCTGTTCTCATGATTGCTGTATGATATTTTTATAGACAACTGTGCCTAGGGCCTTGAAGTTCTATGACACCACATGTAGCCACTTATATGTTTTCTTACTTGGCATATGTAACTCTTTAGGTATTTACAACGATTAAAGTGTGAAAATTAATCTTAAGAAGAAGTTTATATTAGTTCAAGTTTGCTCTGTGTGGATGTATTGTTCTGTTCCAGTGATGTTCTATTACTAAACCTTGAAGGGAAAAGACATCACCTATGGGGTCAAAGCCTGTTCCCCAATGGTATCGGCTGAAGCCTTTGCTGGAGGCATATATACCCCTCGAGTCCCAGCAAGTTTTCACCAAGGTGGTAGGACCCAGCGATCCATTGCAGCACTTTGCATACCTTGTTTATTCCTTTAGCCTGCCATCCAGATAGTAAATATGCACTTGCTTTTTGCAATTCATCCATTGGGTTATTATGGAATCAAACTAATCAAGAGTTCTAGACTTTGACGGGTTCTTCTTATTTGCTTTTATGTTGCTTTTCACATAATTGCTGTATGAGATTTTTATAGACAACTATGCCTAAGGTCTTGAAGTTCTATCACACAACATGTAGCCACTTATATGTTTTCTCAAACTAATCAAGAGTTCTAGACTTTGATGGGTTCTTCTTATTTGTTTTCATGTTGCTGTGCTCATGATTGCTGTATGAGATTTTTATAGACAACTATGCCTAGGGCCTTGAACTTCTATCACACCACATGTAACAATTTATATGTTTTCTTACTTGGCATATGTAACTCTTTAGGTATTTACTGTACAACACCACTGGTCACTATATGATTAAAGTGTGAAAATTAATCTTAAGAAGAAGTTTATATTAGTTCAAGTTTGCTCTGTGTGGATGTATTGTTCTGTTCCAGTGATGTTCTATGACTAAACCTTGAAGGGAAAAGATATCACCTATGGGGTCAAAGCCTGTTCCCCAATGGTATGTGCCGAATCCTTTGCTGGAAGCATATATACCCCTTGGGTCCCAGCAAGATTTCACCAAGGTGGTAGGACCCAGCGATCCATTTCGCCCCTTTGCATACCTTGTTTATTCGTGTAGCCTGCCCTCCAGATAATAAATATGCACTTGCTTTTTGCAATTCATCCATTGGGTTATTATGGAATCAAACTAATCAAGAGTTCTAGACTTTGACGAGTTCTTCTTATTTGCCTTCATATTACTGTTCTCATGATTGCTGTATGAGATTTTTATAGACAACTATGCCTAGGGCCTTGAAGTTCTATCACACCACATGTAGCCACTTATATGTTTTCTTACTTGGCATATGTAACTCTGTAGGTATTTACAACGATTAAAGTGTAAAAATGAATTGTAAGAAAAAGTTTATATTAGTTCAAGTTTGCTCTGTGTGGATGTATTGTTCTGTTCCAGTGATGTTCTATTACTAAACCTTGAAGGGAAAAGATATCACCTATGGGGTCAAAGCCTGTTCCCCAATGGTATGTGATGAAGCCTTTGCTGGAGGCATATATACCCCTCTGGTCCCAGCAAGTTTTCACCAAGGTGGTAGGACCCAGCGATCCATTGCACCACTTTGCATACCTTGTTTATTTGTGTAGCCTGCCATCCAGATAGTAAATATGCACTTGCTTTTTGCAATTCATCCATTGGGTTATTATGGAATCAAACTAATCAATAGTTCTAGACTTTGACGGGTTCTTCTTATTTGTTTTCATGTTGCTGTTCTCATGATTGCTGTATGAGATTTTTATAGACAACTATGCCTAGGGCCTTGAAGTTCTATCACACCACATGTAGCCACTTATATGTTTTCTTACTTGGCATATGTAACTCTGTAGGTATTTACAACACCATTGGTCACTATATGATAAAAGTGTGAAAATGAATCGTAAGAAGTTTACATTAGTTCAAGTTTGCTATGTGTGGATGTATTGTTCTGTTCCAGTGATGTTCTATTACTAAACCTTGAAGGGAAAAGATATCACCTATGGGGTCAACGCCTGCTCCCCAATGGTATCTGCTGATGTGTTTGCAAGAGACATATATACCCCTCGGGTCCCAGCAAGTTTTCACCAAGGTGGTAGGACCCAGCGATCCATTTCGCCCCTTTGCATACCTTGTTTATTCGTGTAGCCTGCCCTCCAGATAATAAATATGCACTTGCTTTTTGCAATTCATCCATTGGGTTATTATGGAATCAAACTAATCAAGAGTTCTAGACTTTGACGAGTTCTTCTTATTTGCCTTCATATTACTGTTCTCATGATTGCTGTATGAGATTTTTATAGACAACTATGCCTAGGGCCTTGAAGTTCTATCACACCACATGTAGCCACTTATATGTTTTCTTACTTGGCATATGTAACTCTGTAGGTATTTACAACGATTAAAGTGTAAAAATTAATTGTAAGAAAAAGTTTATATTAGTTCAAGTTTGCTCTGTGTGGATGTATTGTTCTGTTCCAGTGATGTTCTATTACTAAACCTTGAAGGGAAAAGATATCACCTATGGGGTCAAAGCCTGTTCCCCAATGGTATGTGATGAAGCCTTTGCTGGAGGCATATATACCCCTCTGGTCCCAGCAAGTTTTCACCAAGGTGGTAGGACCCAGCGATCCATTGCACCACTTTGCATACCTTGTTTATTTGTGTAGCCTGCCATCCAGATAGTAAATATGCACTTGCTTTTTGCAATTCATCCATTGGGTTATTATGGAATCAAACTAATCAATAGTTCTAGACTTTGACGGGTTCTTCTTATTTGTTTTCATGTTGCTGTTCTCATGATTGCTGTATGAGATTTTTATAGACAACTATGCCTAGGGCCTTGAAGTTCTATCACACCACATGTAGCCACTTATATGTTTTCTTACTTGGCATATGTAACTCTGTAGGTATTTACAACACCATTGGTCACTATATGATAAAAGTGTGAAAATGAATCGTAAGAAGTTTACATTAGTTCAAGTTTGCTATGTGTGGATGTATTGTTCTGTTCCAGTGATGTTCTATTACTAAACCTTGAAGGGAAAAGATATCACCTATGGGGTCAACGCCTGCTCCCCAATGGTATCTGCTGATGTGTTTGCAAGAGACATATATACCCCTCGGGTCCCAGCAAGTTTTCACCAAGGTGGTAGGACCCAGCGATCCATTTCGCCCCTTTGCATACCTTGTTTATTCGTGTAGCCTGCCCTCCAGATAATAAATATGCACTTGCTTTTTGCAATTCATCCATTGGGTTATTATGGAATCAAACTAATCAAGAGTTCTAGACTTTGACGAGTTCTTCTTATTTGCCTTCATATTACTGTTCTCATGATTGCTGTATGAGATTTTTATAGACAACTATGCCTAGGGCCTTGAAGTTCTATCACACCACATGTAGCCACTTATATGTTTTCTTACTTGGCATATGTAACTCTGTAGGTATTTACAACGATTAAAGTGTAAAAATTAATTGTAAGAAAAAGTTTATATTAGTTCAAGTTTGCTCTGTGTGGATGTATTGTTCTGTTCCAGTGATGTTCTATTACTAAACCTTGAAGGGAAAAGATATCACCTATGGGGTCAAAGCCTGTTCCCCAATGGTATCTGATGAAGCCTTTGCTGGAGGCATATATACCCCTCTGGTCCCAGCAAGTTTTCACCAAGGTGGTAGGACCCAGCGATCCATTGCACCACTTTGCATACCTTGTTTATTTGTGTAGCCTGCCATCCAGATAGTAAATATGCACTTGCTTTTTGCAATTCATCCATTGGGTTATTATGGAATCAAACTAATCAATAGTTCTAGACTTTGACGGGTTCTTCTTATTTGTTTTCATGTTGCTGTTCTCATGATTGCTGTATGAGATTTTTATAGACAACTATGCCTAGGGCCTTGAAGTTCTATCACACCACATGTAGCCACTTATATGTTTTCTTACTTGGCATATGTAACTCTGTAGGTATTTACAACACCATTGGTCACTATATGATAAAAGTGTGAAAATGAATCGTAAGAAGTTTACATTAGTTCAAGTTTGCTATGTGTGGATGTATTGTTCTGTTCCAGTGATGTTCTATTACTAAACCTTGAAGGGAAAATACATCGCCTATGGGGTCAAAGCCTGTTCCCCAATGGTATCGGCTGAAGCCTTTGCTGGAGGCATATATACCCCTCGAGTCCCAGCAAGTTTTCACCAAGGTGGTAGGACCCATCGATCCATTGCAGCACTTTGCATACCTTGTTTATTCCTTTAGCCTGCCATCCAGATAGTAAATATGCACTTGCTTTTTGCAATTCATCCATTGGGTTATTATGGAATCAAACTAATCAAGAGTTCTAGACTTTGACGGGTTCTTCTTATTTGCTTTCATGTTGCTTTTCACATAATTGCTGTATGAGATTTTTATAGACAACTATGCCTTAGGTCTTGAAGTTCTATCACTCCACATATAGCCACTTATATGTTTTCTTACTTGGCATATGTAACTCTTTAGGTATTTACAGCACCACTGGTCACTATATGATTAAAGTGTGAAAATTAATCTTAAGAAGAAGTTTATATTAGTTCAATTTTGCTCTGTGTGGATGTATTGTCCTGTTCCAGTGATGTTCTATTACTAAACCTTGAAAGGAAAAGATATCACCTATGGGGTCAAAGCCTGTTCCCCAATGGTATGTGCCGAATCCTTTGCTGGAAGCATATATACCCCTCGGGTCCCAGCAAGATTTCACAAAGGTGATAGGACCCAGCGATCCGTTGCACCACTTTGCATACCTTGTTTATTCGTGTAGCCTGCCTTCCAGATAGTAAATATGCACTTGCTTTTTGCAATTCATCCATTGGGTTATTATGGAATCAAACTAATCAAGAGTTCTAGACTTTGACGAGTTCTTCTTATTTGCTTTCATATTGCTGTTCTCATGATTGCTGTATGAGATTTTTATAGACAACTGTGCCTAGGGCCTTGAAGTTCTATCACTCCACATATAGCCACTTATATGTTTTCTTACTTGGCATATGTAACTCTTTAGGTATTTACAACACCACTGGTCACTATATGATTAAAGTGTGAAAATTAATCTTAAGAAGAAGTTTATATTAGTTCAAGTTTGCTCTGTGTGGATGTATTGTTCTGTTCCAGTGATGTTCTATGACTAAACCTTGAAGGGAAAAGATATCACCTATGGGGTCAAAGCCTGTTCCCCAATGGTATGTGCCGAATCCTTTGCTGGAAGCATATATACCCCTCGGGTCCCAGCAAGATTTCACAAAGGTGGTAGGACCCAGCGATCCATTGCACCACTTTGCATACCTTGTTTATTCGTGTAGCCTGCCTTCCAGATAGTAAATATGCACTTGCTTTTTGCAATTCATCCATTGGGTTATTATGGAATCAAACTAATCAAGAGTTCTAGACTTTGACGAGTTCTTCTTATTTGCTTTCATATTGCTGTTCTCATGATTGCTGTATGATATTTTTATAGACAACTGTGCCTAGGGCCTTGAAGTTCTATGACACCACATGTAGCCACTTATATGTTTTCTTACTTGGCATATGTAACTCTTTAGGTATTTACAACGATTAAAGTGTGAAAATTAATCTTAAGAAGAAGTTTATATTAGTTCAAGTTTGCTCTGTGTGGATGTATTGTTCTGTTCCAGTGATGTTCTAATACTAAACCTTGAAGGGAAAAGACATCACCTATGGGGTCAAAGCCTGTTCCCCAATGGTATCGGCTGAAGCCTTTGCTGGAGGCATATATACCCCTCGAGTCCCAGCAAGTTTTCACCAAGGTGGTAGGACCCAGCGATCCATTGCAGCACTTTGCATACCTTGTTTATTCCTTTAGCCTGCCATCCAGATAGTAAATATGCACTTGCTTTTTGCAATTCATCCATTGGGTTATTATGGAATCAAACTAATCAAGAGTTCTAGACTTTGACGGGTTCTTCTTATTTGCTTTTATGTTGCTTTTCACATAATTGCTGTATGAGATTTTTATAGACAACTATGCCTAAGGTCTTGAAGTTCTATCACACAACATGTAGCCACTTATATGTTTTCTTACTTGGCATATGTAACTCTGTAGGTATTTACAACACCACTGGTCACTATATGATAAAAGTGTGAAAATTAATCGTAAGAACTTTACATTAGTTCAAGTTTGCTCTGTGTGGATGTATTGTTCTGTTCCAGTGATGTTCTATTACTAAACCTTGAAGGGAAAAGATATCACCTATGGTGTCAAAGTCTGTTCCCCAATGGTATCTGATGAAGCCTTTGCTGGAGGCATATATACCCCTCGAGTCCCAGCAAGTTTTCACCAAGGTGGTAGGACCCAGCGATCCATTGCACCACTTTGCATACCTTGTTTATTCCTTTAGCCTGCCATCCAGATAGTAAATATGCACTTGCTTTTTGCAATTCATCCATTGGGTTATTATGGAATCAAACTAATCAAGAGTTCTAGATTTTGACGGGTTATTCTTATTTGTTTTCATGTTGCTGTGCTCATGATTGCTGTATGAGATTTTTATAGACAACTATGCCTAGGGCCTTGAAGTTCTATCACACCACATGTAGCAATTTATATGTTTTCTTACTTGGCATATGTAACTCTTTAGGTATTTACAACACCACTGGTCACTATATGATTAAAGTGTGAACATTAATCTTAAGAAGAAGTTTATATTAGTTCAAGTTTGCTCTGTGTGGATGTATTGTTCTGTTCCAGTGATGTTCTATGACTAAACCTTGAAGGGAAAAGATATCACCTATGGCAGGGATCAGCAACTCCGGTCCTGGAGGGCCACTGTCCTGCAGAGTTTAGCTCCAACCCTAATTAAACACACCTGAACAAGGCAATCAGTGTTTTCAGGATTACTAGATAGATACAGGCAGGTGAGTTTTTATCAGGGCTGAAGCTAAACTCTGCAGGACAGTGGCCCTCCAGGACCGGAGTTGCTGATCCCTGACCTATGGGGTCAAAGCCTGTTCCCCGATGGTATCTGCTGAAGCCTTTGCTGGAGGCATATATACCCCTCTGGTCCCAGCAAGTTTTCACCAAGGTGGTAGGACCCAGCGATCCATTGCACCACTTTGCATACCTTGTTTATTCGTGTAGCCTGCCATTCAGATAGTAAATATGCACTTGCTTTTTGCAATTCATCCATTGGGTTATTATGGAATCAAACTAATCAAGAGTTCTAGACTTTGATGGGTTCTTCTTATTTGTTTTCATGTTGCTGTGCTCATGATTGCTGTATGAGATTTTTATAGACAACTATGCCTAGGGCCTTGAAGTTCTATCACACCACATGTAACAATTTATATGTTTTCTTACTTGGCATATGTAACTCTTTAGGTATTTACTGTACAACACCACTGGTCACTATATGATTAAAGTGTGAAAATTAATCTTAAGAAGAAGTTTATATTAGTTCAAGTTTGCTCTGTGTGGATGTATTGTTCTGTTCCAGTGATGTTCTATGACTAAACCTTGAAGGGAAAAGATATCACCTATGGGGTCAAAGCCTGTTCCCCAATGGTATGTGCCGAATCCTTTGCTGGAAGCATATATACCCCTTGGGTCCCAGCAAGATTTCACCAAGGTGGTAGGACCCAGCGATCCATTTCGCCCCTTTGCATACCTTGTTTATTCGTGTAGCCTGCCCTCCAGATAACAAATATGCACTTGCTTTGCAATTCATCCATTGGGTTATTATGGAATCAAACTAATCAAGAGTTCTAGACTTTCACGGGTTCTTCTAATTTTTTTTCATGCTGCTGTTCTCATGATTGCTGTATGAGATTTTTATAGACAACTATGCCTAGGGCCTTGAAGTTCTATCACTCCACATATAGCCACTTATATGTTTTCTTACTTGGCATATGTAACTCTTTAGGTATTTACAACGATTAAAGTGTAAAAATGAATTGTAAGAAAAAGTTTATATTAGTTCAAGTTTGCTCTGTGTGGATGTATTGTTCTGTTCCAGTGATGTTCTATTACTAAACCTTGAAGGGAAAAGATATCACCTATGGGGTCAACGCCTGCTCCCCAATGGTATCTGCTGATGTGTTTGCAAGAGACATATATACCCCTCGGGTCCCAGCAAGTTTTCACCAAGGTGGTAGGACCCATCGATCCATTGCAGCACTTTGCATACCTTGTTTATTCCTTTAGCCTGCCATCCAGATAGTAAATATGCACTTGCTTTTTGCAATTCATCCATTGGGTTATTATGGAATCAAACTAATCAAGAGTTCTAGACTTTGACGGGTTCTTCTTATTTGCTTTCATGTTGCTTTTCACATAATTGCTGTATGAGATTTTTATAGACAACTATGCCTTAGGTCTTGAAGTTCTATCACTCCACATATAGCCACTTATATGTTTTCTTACTTGGCATATGTAACTCTTTAGGTATTTACAGCACCACTGGTCACTATATGATTAAAGTGTGAAAATTAATCTTAAGAAGAAGTTTATATTAGTTCAATTTTGCTCTGTGTGGATGTATTGTCCTGTTCCAGTGATGTTCTATTACTAAACCTTGAAAGGAAAAGATATCACCTATGGGGTCAAAGCCTGTTCCCCAATGGTATGTGCCGAATCCTTTGCTGGAAGCATATATACCCCTCGGGTCCCAGCAAGATTTCACAAAGGTGATAGGACCCAGCGATCCGTTGCACCACTTTGCATACCTTGTTTATTCGTGTAGCCTGCCTTCCAGATAGTAAATATGCACTTGCTTTTTGCAATTCATCCATTGGGTTATTATGGAATCAAACTAATCAAGAGTTCTAGACTTTGACGAGTTCTTCTTATTTGCTTTCATATTGCTGTTCTCATGATTGCTGTATGAGATTTTTATAGACAACTGTGCCTAGGGCCTTGAAGTTCTATCACTCCACATATAGCCACTTATATGTTTTCTTACTTGGCATATGTAACTCTTTAGGTATTTACAACACCACTGGTCACTATATGATTAAAGTGTGAAAATTAATCTTAAGAAGAAGTTTATATTAGTTCAAGTTTGCTCTGTGTGGATGTATTGTTCTGTTCCAGTGATGTTCTATGACTAAACCTTGAAGGGAAAAGATATCACCTATGGGGTCAAAGCCTGTTCCCCAATGGTATGTGCCGAATCCTTTGCTGGAAGCATATATACCCCTCGGGTCCCTGCAAGATTTCACAAAGGTGGTAGGACCCAGCGATCCATTGCACCACTTTGCATACCTTGTTTATTCGTGTAGCCTGCCATCCAGATAGTAAATATGCACTTGCTTTTTGCAATTCATCCATTGGGTTATTATGGAATCAAACTAATCAAGAGTTCTAGACTTTGACGGGTTCTTCTTATTTGTTTTCATGTTGCTGTGCTCATGATTGCTGTATGAGATTTTTATAGACAACTATGCCTAGGGCCCTGAAGTTCTATCACACCACATGTAGCAATTTATATGTTTTCTTACTTGGCATATGTAACTCTTTAGGTATTTACAAAACCACTGGTCACTATATGATTAAAGTGTGAAAATTAATCTTAAGAAGAAGTTTATATTAGTTCAAGTTTGCTCTGTGTGGATGTATTGTTCTGTTCCAGTGATGTTCTATGACTAAACCTTGAAGGGAAAAGATATCACCTATGGGGTCAAAGCCTGTTCCCCAATGGTATGTGCCGAATCCTTTGCTGGAAGCATATATACCCCTCGGGTCCCAGCAAGATTTCACAAAGGTGGTAGGACCCAGCGATCCATTGCATCACTTTGCATACCTTGTTTATTCGTGTAGCCTGCCATCCAGATAGTAAATATGCACTTGCTTTTTGCAATTCATCCATTGGGTTATTATGGAATCAAACTAATCAAGAGTTCTAGACTTTGACGAGTTCTTCTTATTTGCTTTCATATTGCTGTTCTCATGATTGTTGTATGAGATTTTTATAGACAACTGTGCCTAGGGCCTTGAAGTTCTATCACACCACATGTAGCCACTTATATGTTTTCTTACTTGGCATATGTAACTCTTTAGGTATTTACAGCACCACTGGTCACTATATGATTAAAGTGTGAAAATTAATCTTAAGAAGAAGTTTATATTAGTTCAAGTTTGCTCTGTGTGGATGTATTGTTCTGTTCCAGTGATGTTCTATGACTAAACCTTGAAGGGAAAATATATCACCTATGGGGTCAAAGCCTGTTCCCCAATGGTATCTGCTGAAGTCTTTGCAAGAGACATATATACCCCTCGGGTCCCAGAAAGTTTTCACCAAGGTGGTAGGACCCAGCGATCTATTGCACCCCTTTGCATAGCTTGTTTATTCGTCTAGTCTGCCATCCAGATAGTAAATATGCACTTGCTTTTTGCAATTCATCCATTGGGTTATTATGGAATCAAACTAATCAAGAGTTCTAGACTTTGACAAGTTCTTCTTATTTGCTTTCATATTACTGTTCTCATGATTGCTGTATGAGATTTTTATAGACAACTATGCCTAGGGCCTTGAAGTTCTATCACACCACATGTAGCCACTTATATGTTTTCTTACTTGGCATATGTAACTCTTTAGGTATTTAAAACACCACTGGTCACTATATGATTAAAGTGTGAAAATTAATCGTAAGAAGTTTACATTAGTTCAAGTTTGCTATGTGTGGATGTATTGTTCTGTTCCAGTAATGTTCTATTACTAAACCTTGAAGGGAAAAGATATCACCTATGGGGTCAAAGCCTGTTCCCCAATGGTATCTGCTGAAGCCTTTGCTGGAGGTATATATACCCCTCTGGTGCCAGCAAGTTTTCACCAAGGTGGTAGGACCCAGCGATCCATTGCACCACTTTGCATACCTTGTTTATTCCTTTAGCCTGCCATCCAGATAGTAAATATGCACTTGCTTTTTGCAATTCATCCATTGGGTTATTATGGAATCAAACTAATCAAGAGTTCTAGACTTTGACGAGTTCTTCTTATTTGCTTTCATATTGCTGTTCTCATGATTGTTGTATGAGATTTTTATAGACAACTGTGCCTAGGGCCTTGAAGTTCTATCACACCACATGTAGCCACTTATATGTTTTCTTACTTGGCATATGTAACTCTTTAGGTATTTACAGCACCACTGGTCACTATATGATTAAAGTGTGAAAATTAATCTTAAGAAGAAGTTTATATTAGTTCAAGTTTGCTCTGTGTGGATGTATTGTTCTGTTCCAGTGATGTTCTATGACTAAACCTTGAAGGGAAAATATATCACCTATGGGGTCAAAGCCTGTTCCCCAATGGTATCTGCTGAAGTCTTTGCAAGAGACATATATACCCCTCGGGTCCCAGAAAGTTTTCACCAAGGTGGTAGGACCCAGCGATCTATTGCACCCCTTTGCATAGCTTGTTTATTCGTCTAGTCTGCCATCCAGATAGTAAATATGCACTTGCTTTTTGCAATTCATCCATTGGGTTATTATGGAATCAAACTAATCAAGAGTTCTAGACTTTGACAAGTTCTTCTTATTTGCTTTCATATTACTGTTCTCATGATTGCTGTATGAGATTTTTATAGACAACTATGCCTAGGGCCTTGAAGTTCTATCACACCACATGTAGCCACTTATATGTTTTCTTACTTGGCATATGTAACTCTTTAGGTATTTACAACACCACTGGTCACTATATGATTAAAATGTGAAAATTAATCGTAAGAAGTTTACATTAGTTCAAGTTTGCTATGTGTGGATGTATTGTTCTGTTCCAGTAATGTTCTATTACTAAACCTTGAAGGGAAAAGATATCACCTATGGGGTCAAAGCCTGTTCCCCAATGGTATCTGCTGAAGCCTTTGCTGGAGGTATATATACCCCTCTGGTCCCAGCAAGTTTTCACCAAGGTGGTAGGACCCAGCGATCCATTGCACCACTTTGCATACCTTGTTTATTCCTTTAGCCTGCCATCCAGATAGTAAATATGCACTTGCTTTTTGCAATTCATCCATTGGGTTATTATGGAATCAAACTAATCAAGAGTTCTAGACTTTGACGGGTTCTTCTTATTTGCTTTCATATTACTGTTCTCATGATTGCTGTATGAGATTTTTTATAGACAACTATGCCTAGGGCCTTGAAGTTCTATCACACCACATGTAGCCACTTATATGTTTTCTTACTTGGCATATGTAACTCTTTAGGTATTTACAACACCACTGGTCACTATATGATTAAAGTGTGAAAATTAATCGTAAGAAGTTTACATTAGTTCAAGTTTGCTCTGTGTGGATGTATTGTTCTGTTCCAGTGATGTTCTATTACTAAACCTTGAAGGGAAAAGATATCACATATGGGGTCAAAGCCTGTTCCCCAATGGTATCTGCTGAAGTCTTTGCAAGAGACATATATACCCCTCGGGTCCCAGCAAGTTTTCACCAAGGTGGTAGGACCAAGCGATCCATTTCGCCCCTTTGCATACCTTGTTTATTCGTGTAGCCTGCCCTCCAGATAATAAATATGCACTTGCTTTTTGCAATTCATCCATTGGGTTATTATGGAATCAAACTAATCAAGAGTTCTAGACTTTCACAGGTTCTTCTAATTTTTTTTCATGTTGCTGTTCTCATGATTGCTGTATGAGATTTTTATAGACAACTATGCCTAAGGCCTTGAAGTTCTATCACTCCACATATAGCCACTTATATGTTTTCTTACTTGGCATATGTAACTCTTTAGGTATTTACAACGATTAAAGTGTGAAAATTAATTGTAAGAAAAAGTTTATATTAGTTCAAGTTTGCTCTGTGTTGATGTATTGTTCTGTTCCAGTGATGTTCTATTACTAAACCTTGAAGGGAAAAGATATCACCTATGGGGTCAAAGTCTGTTCCCCAATGGTATCTGCTGAAGCCTTTGCTGGAGGTATATACACCCCTCTGGTCCCAGCAAGTTTTCACCAAGGTGGTAGGACCCAGCGATCCATTGCACCACTTTGCATACCTTGTTTATTCCTTTAGCCTGCCATCCAGATAGTAAATATGCACTTGCTTTTTGCAATTCATCCACTGGGTTATTATGGAATCAAACTAATCAAGAGTTCTAGACTTTGACGAGTTCTGCTTATTTGCTTTCATATTGCTGTTCTCATGATTGCTGTATGAGATTTTTATAGACAACTGTGCCTAAGGCCTTGAAGTTCTATCACACCACATGTAGCCACTTCTATGTTTTCTTACTTGGCATATGTAACTCTTTAGGTATTTACAATGATTAATAAGCCTGTTAACAAGCAGAATCACTAAAGGAAAGAAGAGAACAGAAAAAGAGACGAGCAGAAACACAAGAACTACAACTGACTTCAGACACAGCCTTAGATGAAATCAACTGAAGAGAAAAGAAGACATTAAATCTGTGATCTCAGCAGAGGAGGATTAATCAACTCCACAAACAGCATTACCAGCTTCACTTATTACTAACCAGACTGACTTTATTTCTGTCAGAAGTCTACAGAAGTTTGTATTGAGAATTAACAGAGGTTTAACTCTAATGTGGTTCATTTGAAGTCACCATAATAGTGATTACTATTTCCATTAGTTGGGCTCTTAACTCTTATGATAGACAGTGTGTTTGTTAAACACATTTGCAGCAGCAAAAGAAGGTAAAGTTAAATGAGATCAGGTGATGATGGTTACCTGTTTATGGTTTTATAATCGTCATGATGTAGCCTGAATCACTGATGTTTTCAAAGTCTAATAATTGTGTTCCATTATATTTTCACATCACAAACCCTGTGTTACGGCAGCATAAGATCGAGCAACATTATAAGAATCAGAATATTTTAACAAACATGAGCACGAAAAAGTCAGTTTAATATGACACACACAGACATCACCAATCAGCGTATGAATCTCAACAATGGTGACAATCAAAAGTCCCTTGCTGCAATGCATGCTGGGTAGCAGCATAGAGTACAAAACTCCCAGCATGCATTGCAACATGAATAAATTATGCAGCTGAATTGTCCTATTATTTTGGTTAATTCTAAATATTTTCATTTATTTTTTGCTGTTATTTTTGTAGTGACATTTAGTAGTTTTTTTGTTATGTTCAGAGTTGATCTGTTTATCTGAATATTGTTTATTGTCACCATTGTTGAGATTCATACGCTGATTGTTAATAACTGTGTGTGTCACTCTAGGTAAAACATTCTGTGCTCATGTTTATTAAAATATTTTAACTGATAGGTATAATACTGTTGGATCTTATGCTGCAGTAACACAGGGTTTGTGATGTGAATGTATTGATGGGACAAAAAAATTATTATAAACAAATAACATCAGGGATTCAGTCTATTTCATGATGATTACAAAACCATCAACAGGTAACCATCGCACCTGATCTCATTTCACTTTAGCTTTCTTTGCTTTTGCAAATGTGTTTGACAAACACACTGTCACAGCAGCCAAAAACAGACAAAATATATGATAAGAGTTAAGAGCCCAACTAATGGAAACACTAATCACTGTTATGGTGACTTCAAATGAAACTGCTGAGATCTTGAGAGATTTAATGTCTTCTTTTCTCTTCAGTTGATTTAATCTAAGGCTGTGGCTGAAGTCAGTTGTAGTTCTTGTGTTTCTGCTCGTCTCTTTTTCTGTTCTCTTCTTTCCTTCTGTGATTCTGCTTGTTAACAGGCTTATTAAGACTGAGATGACTCCATGTTTAATATACACAGGTTTTGTAGCTCAGATAAGGTCCAGTTCTGGTTTATTTATTTTGTTCTTGGCTGACATGTGGCCATAGAAGTAAAGTCCAGGTTCAGAAAGTAAAAGTCCTCCTCAGTATTTTGTTCCAATCACCTGGATTTGCTAATTCAGCCAGGAGATAGAACTAATTAGTTAAATCAGCTCGCTGAGTTCATGGGTGGAATAAACATATGGCAGGACTTCTACTTTCTGACCTCTTGACTATACACCTCTGGAGGAACTTGATGGGCTTTTGGCACTCCATTTTGTGCCTGCGCACTGCCATTGGATGGTGAGAGGCTTTCTTTTCCATAACAAACATGCCATACCATACAAACACACAGTCACACCAGCCAGAAAAATAATAATAATGTTAGGGATTATTTTTGCCCCAGGGTGACACCCTTTATTCAGTACAGTTTATGGCGACTGTACTGGGGCGTTGGATGTTATGTGATATAGGGACTATTTTACACCAGGGGTACCCTTTATACAGTACAGCTTATTGTGACTGTACTGGGGCGTTAGGACCCACTAAGGCCACAGGTTGATCAGACCTGCAGGCCTCTCTAACACTTCTTCCAGCAGCTACCCAGTCTCCCAGGAGGTTTCCCATCCAGATAAAGACCAGGCTCAACCCTACTTAGCTTCGATGGGAGTGCAGGTGGAAGCTTCAGGTTGACCACTGCTGTCTGGTACTGCTTTCTTTGCAAGAGTTATAAAGACCAACTAATGGAAACAATAATCACCATTATGGTGATTTCAAATGAAACAGAGAGTTAAACCCCTGTTAATTCTCAGTGGACATCTGGCAAATGTAAGATGCCAAAGTTTCTGAATAAAACTCTGACACAGCAAAGCAGATTTTAGATCTTTTAGTGAACTTATAAATCTCCGTTGCAATTGTTTACATTTCTGTTTCGCGCTCGGTTTTCTTCTCTCCTGTTTACGCCGTCTCAACACCACAAAAGCGAATCTAACGCGCCCCCTTGTGGGCTGAATGAACAATGTCTGCTTTCAAACTAAAATACATCACATGTGGAAATAATATAACATAACATCACATGTTATAAATCGTAAACATTACAATGTCTAAATCCAGAGGTGTATAGTCCAGGGGTCAGAAAGCAGAAGTCCTGCCATATGTTTATTCCACCCATGAACTCAGCCAGCTGATTTAACTAATTAGTTCTATCTCCTGGCTGAATTAGCAAATCCAGATTGGAACAAAATACTGAGGAGGACTTTTACTTTCTGAACCTGGACTTTACACCTCTGGGAACAGCAACATGAAAACAAATAAGAAGAAACTGTCAAAGTCTAGAACTCTCGATTAGTTTGATTCCACAATAACCCAATGGATGAATTGCAAAGCAAGTGCATATTTATTATCTGGAGGGCAGGCTACACGAATAAACAAGGTATGCAAAGTGGTGCAATGGATCGCTGGGTCCTACCACCTTTGTGAAATCTTGCTGGGACCCGAGGGGTATATATGCTTCCAGCAAAGCATTCGGCACATACCATTGGGGAACAGGCTTTGACCCCATAGGTGGTATCTTTTCCCTTCAAGGTTTAGTCATAGAACATCACTGGAACAGAACAATACATCCACACAGAGCAAACTTGAACTAATATAAACTTCTTCTTAAGATTAATTTTCACACTTTAATCGTTGTAAATACCTAAAGAGTTGCATATGCCAAGTAAGAAAACATATAAATTGCTACATGTGGTGTGATAGAACTTCAAGGCCCTAGGCATAGTTGTCTATAAAAATATCATACAGCAATCATGAGCACAGCAACATGAAAACAAATAAGAAGAACCCGTCAAAGTCTAGAACTCTTGATTAGTTTGATTCCATAATAACCCAATGGATGAATTGCAAAAAGCAAGTGCATATTTACTATCTGGATGGCAGGCTACACGAATAAACAAGGTATGCAAAGTGGTGCAATGGATCGCTGGGTCCTACCACATTTGTGAAATCTTGCTGGGACCCGAGGGGTATATATGCTTCCAGCAAAGGATTCGGCACATACCATTGGGGAACAGGCTTTGACCCCATAGGTGATATCTTTTCCCTTCAAGGTTTAGTCATAGAACATCACTGGAACAGAACAATACATCCACACAGAGCAAACTTGAACTAATATAAACTTCTTCTTAAGATTAATTTTCGCACTTTAATCATATAGTGTCCAGTGGGCAGATGGGAGTTTTACTTACTCAAACATGTTCTGAGGGCAGAAAGGAAAAGGATTGGTTTACAGCTTCAACCAATGAAACTGAAGCAAGGGCGGGGTTTAGACGTTTGAATTTGAGATGCGCTGCGGAGGGATTCTTGAGGAATAGTCGGAATAAAAGACAGATGTTCGTGGGAGAACGCATTTATTGCAAGGTAAGTGAATTTACTACTATATTTTGTTACAATTCAACATCCTCTAACGTTTACTAAGATAATAAGCGAACATTTAAAAATGCACAGAACTAATAATCATCGTCTAAATATCGTATTGTATGCATTTTGATTTGACTGTTTCATCAGTCGACCAAAACAAAAGCTGCTTATGGGGTAACTGGTGTAAAACATGCTTTTCCAATGCTACCTCGCTGTCTGTTCAATTGATATGTGAGAACAGAACTCGTTCAAATTTTCCGCGATATTTCAACGGTCAAAATGATTCATCTCCAGCCTTAGCGCTGCTCTCAGGGCAGGGTTACTCGATAGATTCAAATCGCTGTTATTTTAGTGTATTACGCGCTGCTCTCAGGGCAGGAGTATAGATTCAAATCGCTGTTATTTTAGTGTATTACGCGCTGCTCTCAGGGCAGGAGTACTCAATAGATTCAAATCGCTGTTATTTTTAGTGTATTACGCGCTGCTCTCAGGGCAGGAGTACTCAATAGATTCAAATTGCTGTTATTTTAGTGTATTACGAGCTGCTCTCAGAGCAGGAGTACTCAATAGATTCATATCGCTGTTATTTTTTGTGTATTACCCTCTGCTCTCAGGGCAGGAGTACTCAATTGATTAAAATTGCTGTTATTTTAGTGTATTACGCGCTGCTCTCAGGGCAGGAGTACTCAATAGATTCAAATCACTGTTATTTTGAGTGTATTACGCGGTGCTCTCAGGGCAGGAGTACTCAGTAGATTCAAATCACTGTTATTTTAGTGTATTACTCCGCTGCTCTCAGGGCAGGAGTACTCAATAGATTCAAATCGCTTTTATTTTAGTGTATTACGCGCTGCTCTCAGGGCAGGAGTACTCAATAGATTCAAATCCCTTTTATTTTAGTGTATTACGCGCTGCTCTCAGGGCAGGAGTACTCAATAGATTCAAATCACTGTTATTTTAGTGTTTTACTTGCTGCTCTCGGGGCAGGAGTACTCAATAGATTCAAATCGCTTTTAAAATAGTGTATTAACGCGCTGCTCTCAGGGCAGGAGTACTCAATAGATTCAAATCACTGTTATGTATTACGTGCTGCTCTCAGGGCAGGAGTACTCAATAGATTAAAATTGCTGTTATTTTAGTGTATTACGCGCTGCTCTCAGGGCAGGAGTACTCGATAGATTCAAATCGCTGTTATTTTAGTGTATTACACAGCAAAAAGTCCAGTGTTAAATTAACTCTCCTGGGAGTTTATATGGCTCCAGAGTCAGTGTTAAAATATGAGTGTTAAATTAACACTCAAGAGTGTTAAAGTTAATGAGCTCATTAAGTGATTAATTGAGTGATGATTGAGCATTATTGAAGACACCTAATGTTAGCAAGCAGAATCACTGAAGGAGAAAATCTCATTTTTTAAGTCACCGTTATGGAGATCAGTGTTTGCTTTAGTTGGGCTCTTGACCCATAAACTGTAAACATTAGTTTATCTTTGGCTGTTGAATCTGAGTTATAATGGCTAGATGAACAAAGAGAAAAGTTGATCAGGTGGTGTTGGTTATGTTTTGACTTAAAAACTCATTTAAAGTCTAATCTCTGACTTAAATGTATATTGTTGATTACAGCATCACTGTAATTCTACAGCATAAGATCTTTTTTTCTAACTAGTCTAAAGGATTTCTTAAAAGTTGTTCTGATAAAACAAAATCTTTCTTTTAGGCACACACAGACATCAAGAATCAGTGTATGAAGCTCAACAATGGTGACAAACACAATATTAAATTAGGAAAAGGAAATTAGTAAGACAATTCAGATCATAATTTATTCATACCGCAATGCATGATGGGAGCCATGAATGAGTTTTGATTGGTGGCACCCAGAATGCACTGCAACATGCTTTATTATTGTCACCATTGTTGAGATTCACAGGCTGATTATTGATGTCAGTGTGTCTAAATAAAGCAATTTTTTAAGTATTGTTATCAGAACAATTTATAAGAAATATTTTGGATTATATTGATTATGATAAAAATCATTTGCTGTAGAATCACAGGCTGCTGTAATCAACAAGGTAAAGCTGACTCTCTAAATGAGAGTTGATATTCAGGTCAAATTATGATTATCAAATCATAACCAACACCACCTGATCACCTTTTCTCTTTGTTCATCTGAGAGTTATAACTCAGATACAACAGCCAAACAAAATTTAAAGTTAATGCTTTATGGGTCAAGAGCCCAACTAAAACACACACTGATCACCATAACGGTGTCTTAACAAATTAGATTTTCTCCTTCGGTGATTCTGCTTGCTAACATTAGGTGTCTTCAATAATGCTCAAATATCACTCAATTAATCACTTAATTAGCTCATTAACTTTAACACTCTTGAGTGTTAATTTAACACTCATATTTTAACACTGACTCTGGAGCCATATAAACTCCCAGGAGAGTTAATTTAACACTGGACTTTTTGCTGTGTAGAGGTTTTTAATTGCTTTATTATTATTTTTTTAGACTGGTGTCATTGAACTTGAATGGGCTTCCCGTTAAACCAGGCCCAGCGCTATGGGTCGCCTGGTCAAATGTCTGTCAGTTCCTCCTTAAATTCTCCAGATCTGTAGGTCCTTCTGCAAATGAATTAAATAAAGATGTTGGTTTCAATGTAAGCTGATAGTCATAAAAAAACAAAACGTAAAATGTATTTCACCTAAAAGCTTCAGTTTTGGATATTGCACAATGAACATCCTCATTTTAAAATATTTCCTGGACTATTTCTTTTGTGGAGTAAACTTGGTGCGAGGGACATTAATGAGACCTTATTGCAACGTGGTACCAATGTAAACAAATAAAATTACTAAAATCTTAAGATCTTTAAGCTAAAATACATTTATAATGCCCTCAGAACAGCACTAAAGACAGTTATATTGTGCTTATTACAGTTAGTGCATGTTGAAGTCAATTTGAATCGGAGTACTCCTGCCCTGAGAGCAGCGCGTAATACACTAAAAATAACAGCGATTTGAATCTATTGAGTACTCCTGCCCTGAGAGCAGCGCGTAATACACTGAAAATAACAGCGATTTGAATCTATTGAGTACTCCTGCCCTGAGAGCAGCGCGTAATACACTAAAATAAAAGCGATTTGAATCTATTGAGTAGGCTACTCCTGCCCTGAGAGCAGCGCGTAATACACTAAAAATAACCGCGATTTGAATCTAGAGTACTCCTGCCCTAAGAGCAGTGCGTAATACACTGAAAATAACTGCGATTTGAATCTGTTGAGTACTCCTGCCCTAAGAGCAGCGCATAATACACTAAAATAAAAGGGATTTGAATCTGAGTACTCCTACCCTGAGAGCAGCGCGTAATACACTAAAATAAAAGGGATTTGAATCTATTGAGTACTCCTGCCCTGAGAGCAGCGCATAATACACTAAAATAAAAGGGATTTGAATCTACTGAGTACTCCTGCCCTAAGAGCAGCGCATAATACACTAAAAGAAAAGCGATTTGAATCTATTGAGTACTCCTGCCCTGAGAGCAGCGCGTAATACACTAAAATAAAAGCGATTTGAATCTATTGAGTACTCCTGCCCTGAGAGCAGTGCATAATACACTAAAATAAAAGCGATTTGAATCTATTGAGTACTCCTGCCCTGAGAGCAGGGCGTAATACACTAAAATAAAAGCGATTTGAATCTATTGAGTACTCCTGCCCTGAGAGCAGCGCGTAATACACTAAAAATAACAGCGATTTGAATCTATTGAGTACTCCTGCCCTGAGAGCAGCGCGTAATACACTAAAATAACAGCGATTTGAATCTATTGAGTACTCCTGCCCTGAGAGCAGCGCGTTAATACACTAAAAATAACAGCGATTTGAATCTATCGAGTACTCCTGCCCTGAGAGCAGCGCGTTAATACACTAAAAATAACAGCGATTTGAATATATTGAGTACTCCTGCCCTGAGAGCAGCGCGCAATACACTAAAATAAAAGGGATTTGAATATATTGAGTACTCCTGCCCTGAGAGCAGCGCGTAATACACTAAAATAAAAGTGATTTGAATCTATTGAGTACTCCTGCCCTGAGAGCAGCAAGTAATACACTGAAAATAACTGCGATTTGAATCTGTTGAGTACTCCTGCCCTGAGAGCAGCACGTAATACACTAAAATAAAAGGGATTTGAATCTGTTGAGTACTCCTGCCCTGAGAGCAGCGCGTAATACACTAAAATAAAAGCGATTTGAATCTATTGAGTACTCCTGCCCTAAGAGCAGCGCGTAATACACTGAAAATAAAAGGGATTTTAATCTATTGAGTACTCCTGCCCTGAGAGCAGCGCGTAATACACTAAAATAAAAGCGATTTGAATCTATTGAGTACTCCTGCCCTGAGAGCAGCGCTTAATAAACTAAAATAAAAGCGATTTGAATCTATTGAGTACTCCTGCCCTGAGAGCAGTGCATAATACACTAAAATAAAAGCGATTTGAATCTATTGAGTACTCCTGCCCTGAGAGCAGGGCGTAATACACTAAAATAAAAGCGATTTGAATCTATTGAGTACTCCTGCCCTGAGAGCAGCGCGTAATACACTAAAAATAACAGCGATTTGAATCTATTGAGTACTCCTGCCCTGAGAGCAGCGCGTAATACACTAAAATAACAGCGATTTGAATCTATTGAGTACTCCTGCCCTGAGAGCAGCGCGTAATACACTAAAAATAACAGCGATTTGAATCTATTGAGTACTCCTGTCCTGAGAGCAGCGCGTAATACACTAAAATAACAGCGATTTGAATCTATTGAGTACTCCTGCCCTGAGAGCAGCGCGTAATACACTAAAAATAACAGCGATTTGAATCTATCGAGTACTCCTGCCCTGAGAGCAGCGCGTAATACACTAAAAATAACAGCGATTTGAATCTATCGAGTACTCCTGCCCTGAGAGCAGCGCGTAATACACTAAAATAACAGCGATTTGAATCTATCGAGTACTCCTGCCCTGAGAGCAGCGCGTAATACACTAAAAATAACAGCAATCTGAATCTATCGAGTACTCCTGCCCTGAGAGCATCGTGTAATACACTAAAATAACAGCAATTTGAATCTATACTCCTGCCCTGAGAGCAGCGCGTAATACACTAAAAATAACAGCGATTTGAATCTATCGAGTACTCCTGCCCTGAGAGCAGCGCTAAGGCGGGAGATGAATCATTTTGACTGTTGAAATATCGCGGAAAATTTGAACGAGTTCTCGCATATCAATTGAACAGACAGCGAGGTAGCATTGGAAAAGCATGTTTTACACCAGTTACCCCATAAGCAGCTTTTGTTTTGGTCGACTGATGAAACAGTCAAATCAAAATGCATACAATACGATATTTAGACGATGATTAGTTCTGTGCATTTTTAAATGTTTGCTTATTATCTTAGTAAATGTTAGAGGATGTTGAATTGTAACAAAATATAGTTGTATTGCACTTACCTTGCAATAAATGCGTTCTCCCACGAACATCTGTCTTTTATTCCGACTATTCCTCAAGAATCCCTCCGCAGCTAATCTCAAATTCAAACGTCTAAAAACCCCGCCCTTGCTTCAGTTTCATTGGTTGAAGCTGTAAACCAATCATTTTCCTTTCTGCCCTTAGAACATGTTTGAGTAAGTAAAACTCCCATCTGCGTCCAGTGGTGCTGTAAATACCTAAAGAGTTACATATGCCAAGTAAGAAAACATATAAGTGGCTACATGTGGTGTGATAGAACTTCAAGGCCCTAGGCATAGTTGTCTATAAAAATCTCATACAGCAATCATGAGAACTGCAACATGAAAACAAATAAGAATAACCTGTCAAAATCTAGAACTCTTGATTAGTTTGATTCCATAATAACCCAATGGATGAATTGCAAAAAGCAAGTGCAAATTTACTATCTGGATGGCAGGCTAAAGGAATAAACAAGGTATGCAAAGTGGTGCAATGGATCGCTGGGTCCTACCACCTTGGTGAAAACTTGCTGGGACTCGAGGGGTATATATGCCTCCAGCAAAGGCTTCATCAGATACCATTGGGGAACAGGCTTTGACACCCATAGGTGATATCTTTTCCCTTCAAGGTTTAGTAATAGAACATCACTGGAACAGAACAATACATCCACACAGAGCAAACTTGAACTAATATAAACTTTTTCTTACAATTAATTTTCACACTTTAATCGTTGTAAATACCTAAACAGTTACATATGCCAAGAAAGAAAACATATAAGTGGCTACATGTGGTGTGATAGAACTTCAAGACCTTAGGCATAGTTGTCTATAAAAATCTCATACAGCAATTATGTGAAAAGCAACATGAAAGCAAATAAGAAGAACCCATCAAAGTCTAGAACTCTTGATTAGTTTGATTCCATAATAACCCAATGGATGAATTGCAAAAAGCAAGTTTATATTTACTATCTGGAAGGCAGGCTACACGAATAAAAAAGGTATGCAAAGTGGTGCAATGGATCGCTGGGTCCTACCACCTTGGTGAAAACTTGCTGGGACCCGAGGGGTATATATGCCTCCAGCAAATGCTTCAGCAGATACCATTGGCGAACAGGCTTTGACCCCATAGGTGATATCTTTTCCCTTCAAGGTTTAGTCATAGAACATCACTGGAACAGAACAATACATCCACACAGAGCAAACTTGAACTAATATAAACTTCTTCTTAAGATTAATTTTCACACTTTAATCATATAGTGACCAGTGGTGTTGTAAATATCTAAAGAGTTACATATGCCAAGTTAGAAAACATATAAATTGCTAGATGTGGTGTGATAGAACTTCAAGGCCCTAGGCATAGTTGTCTATAAAAATCTCATACAGCAATCATGAGAACAGCAATATGAAAGCAAATAAGAAGAACTCGTCAAAGTCTAGAACTCTTGATTAGTTTGATTCCATAATAACCCAATGGATGAATTGCAAAAAGCAAGTTTATATTTACTATCTGGAAGGCAGGCTACACGAATAAAAAAGGTATGCAAAGTGGTGCAATGGATCGCTGGGTCCTACCACCTTGGTGAAAACTTGCTGGGACCCGAGGGGTATATATGCCTCCAGCAAATGCTTCAGCAGATACCATTGGCGAACAGGCTTTGACCCCATAGGTGATATCTTTTCCCTTCAAGGTTTAGTCATAGAACATCACTGGAACAGAACAATACATCCACACAGAGCAAACTTGAACTAATATAAACTTCTTCTTAAGATTAATTTTCACACTTTAATCATATAGTGACCAGTGGTGTTGTAAATACCTAAAGAGTTACATATGCCAAGTAAGAAAACATATAAATTGCTAGATGTGGTGTGATAGAACTTCAAGGCCCTAGGCATAGTTGTCTATAAAAATCTCATACAGCAATCATGAGCACAGCAACATGAAAACAAATAAGAACCCGTCAAAGTCTAGAACTCTTGATTAGTTTGATTCCATAATAACCCAATGGATGAATTGCAAAAAGCAAGTGCATATTTACTATCTGGATGGCAGGCTAAAGGAATAAACAAGGTTAGGAAAAGTGGTGCAATGGATCGCTGGGTCCTACCACCTTGGTGAAAACTTGCTGGGACCAGAGGGGTATATATGCCTCCAGCAAAGGCTTCATCAGATACCATTGGGGAACAGGCTTTGACACCCATAGGTGATATCTTTTCCCTTCAAGGTTTAGTAATAGAACATCACTGGAACAGAACAATACATCCAAACAGAGCAAACTTGAACTAATATAAACTTCTTCTTAAGATTAATTTTCACACTTTAATCATATAGTGACCAGTGGTGCTGTAAATACCTAAAGAGTTACATATGCCAAGTAAGAAAACATATAAGTGGCTATATGTGGAGTGATAGAACTTCAAGGCCCTAGGCATAGTTGTCTATACAAATCTCATACAGCAATCATGAGAACAGCAACATGAAAACAAATAAGAAGAACCTGTCAAAGTCTAGAACTCTTGATTAGTTTGATTCCATAATAACCCAATGGATGAATTGCAAAAAGCAAGTGCATATTTACTATCTTTATGGCAGGCTACACGAATAAACAAAGTATGCAAAGTGGTGCAATGGATCGCTGGGTCCTACCACCTTGGTGAAAACTTGCTGGGACTCGAGGGGTATATATGCCTCCAGCAAAGGCTTCATCAGATACCATTGGGGAACAGGCTTTGACCCCATAGGTGATATCTTTTCCCTTCAAGGTTTAGTAATAGAACATCACTGGAACAGAACAATACATCCACACAGAGCAAACTTGAACTAATATAAACTTTTTCTTACAATTAATTTTCACACTTTAATCGTTGTAAATACCTAAAGAGTTACATATGCCAAGTAAGAAAACATATAAGTGGCTACATGTGGTGTGATAGAACTTCAAGGCCCTAGGCATAGTTGTCTATAAAAATCTCATACAGCAATCATGAGAACAGTAATATGAAAGCAAATAAGAAGAACTCGTCAAAGTCTAGAACTCTTGATTACTTTGATTCCATAATAACCCAATGGATGAATTGCAAAAAGCAAGTGCATATTTACTATCTGGATGGCAGGCTACACGAATAAACAAGGTATGCAAAGTGGTGCAATGGATCGCTGGGTCCTACCACCTTGGTGAAAACTTGCTGGGACTCGAGGGGTATATATGCCTCCAGCAAAGGCTTCATCAGATACCATTGGGGAACAGGCTTTGACCCCATAGGTGATATCTTTTCCCTTCAAGGTTTAGTAATAGAACATCACTGGAACAGAACAATACATCCACACAGAGCAAACTTGAAGTAATATAAACTTTTTCTTACAATTAATTTTCACACTTTAATCATTGTAAATACCTAAAGAGTTACATATGCCAAGTAAGAAAACGTCTCCGGTTACTTGACTGTAACCTTGTTCCCTTAGAAAGCGGAACTAGATGCTGCGCTGCTCAGCGCATTGGGAACATCTTTAGTCGTGACCAGCTGTGAATATTGTGTGTAACACGTCGATAGAATTGACCTGGAGGTAATATAGCCTCGGTCGATGATGTCATCGGCGCGCTCCCGCGACACGAGGCTATAAATAGATGAGCCACAGGTGCATCATCAGGATATTTTGTTTGAAGAGCAGTCCTGGGACATCTTCAGCACGGCAAAGTAGCGCAGCATCTCGTTCCGCTTTCTCAGGGAACAAGGTTACAGTCAAGTAACCGGAGACGTTCCCTTTCGAAAGCTACAATCGATGCTGGCTGCTCAGCGCATTGGGAACGAGAATACCCACGCCGCCGTGCTTGAACATGTCTGGACTCCCACGGTTGTGCAGGTGTGTCTCACAAGAACGTAGGAAGGCCTAGACACTAGCTTGCGATGTCGACTCAAGGACATGAGAGCCCGGAGTGGCATGAACATCCAAACTATAAAATCTTATGAATGTGTGCGGAGAGGACCAACCTGCCGCATCACAAACCTGTTTCAAAGGGGCCCCCCTTGCCAAAGCATTAGAAGAGGCGACCCCCCTGGTGGAGTGAGCCCTAAGGCCTATAGGCGAAGCTTGGCCGCGCACCTCATAAGCAAGAGCGATAGCATCCCTGACCCATTGAGACATAGTCTGCTTGGTAGCAGCTCCTCCTCTGTTGCTGCCCCCATAACAGACGAACAGTTGCTCCGACTTACGCCACTGGCAAGTGCGGTGGACGTAAGCCTGAAGAGCACAGACTGGACACAGCCTGTGAGATCTTTCCTGCTCCGGCGTTGTGAACGGCGGGGAGCAGAAAGCCTCAAGAGTGACAGGATGTACAGCCGAAAATGGAACCTTAGGCAGGTAATCAGGATTTGGATGCAAAATCACTTTCACCATACCTGGGGCAAAGTCTAAGCAGGATGGAGAGATAGACAGAGCCTGCATATCCCCAATTCTTTTCAAGGAAGTTATTGCCATCAGAAAAAACATTTTTAGAGTCAGAAGTTTATCAGACGCTGATTCTATTGGTTCAAAGGGGGTTTCAACCAGACCCTCAAGAACTATAGCTAAGTCCCATGAAGGGATCTTGGTTCTTACTGGAGGCCTCAGTCGCCTGGCTCCCCGAAGGAAGCGTGAGAGCAGAGGGTGTCTCCCAAGTGGCGCCCCATCAACTAAGGCGTGGCAAGCCGAAAGAGCGGCCACATAAACCTTAAGAGTAGCAGGACATGTGCCTGTTGATAATTTCTCTTGCATGAAGTCCAGCACTGAAGCAATCTGGCAGTTAACTGGATCTACATTGTGTTCAACGCACCACCTTTCAAAAACACCCCACTTAATAGCATAACTTCTTCTAGTAGAGGAAGCCCTAGCACTCAGAATAGTCTCAATAACATCCGGCGAAAGCCCAGTGTCTCTTAATTGGTTCCCATCAGGGGCCAAACGTGAAGATTCCACAGGTCGGGTCTGGGATGGAATATTGTGCCCTCCGCCTGAGACAGAAGGTCCCTCCTCTCCGGAATCGCCCACGGCGAGCCGTCGAGGAGAGCTATTATCTCCGAGAACCACACTCTGTTCGGCCAACGTGGCGCTATCAGCAAGAGGCAAGACCCTTGTTGGCGAACTCTGGCTAGAACTCCCGGGAGCAGAGAAACTGGAGGAAACGCATACAGGCGCATCTTGGGCCATGTGTGCGCCATCGCATCCAGACCCAGAGGAGCTGGGTGACTCAGAGAGAAGTAGAGGGGACATTGCGCTGTCTGCTGGGAGGCGAAGAGGCCCACCTCTGCTTCGTAAAATTTGGTCCAAATCTGTTTCACTACCACTGGGTGGAGTTTCCATTCCCCCGACGGTAGTGTCTGTCTGGACAATAGATCTGCTCCCACATTCAAATGCCCTGGAATGTATACTGCCCTGAGTGACAGGAACTTGCCATGAGCCCAAAGAAAAATCTGCCTCGCTATTCTGTTCAGATTGCGTGAGCGCAGACCTCCCTGGTGATTTATATACGAGACTGCTGCTGTGTTGTCCACCCGCACTAGGACATGACAGCCCCTCAAATGATGGAGAAAATATTTCAGAGCCAGAAATATGGCCATCAACTCGAGGCAATTGATGTGCCAATCGAGCTGATGACCCCCCAATTCCCCTTGAGCTGGACGGCCATCCAAAACCGCTCACCAGCCCGTCAGGGAGGCGTCCGTCGTTAGCAGTTTGCGACGACACGGCGCCCCTAGAGTGGGACCCAAGGCGAGGAACCGGGGTCTGAGCCACAGAGATAGTGTACGAAGCCCGCGGCGCGTCACTTTTATTTGCCTTAGAGGATTGGCTCTTGGATGAAATCCTCTGGCTTTTAGCCACAACTGAAACGGTCTCATGTGCAACAGCCCCAGAGGAATCACCGTGGAGGCTGATGCCATGAGACCTAACATTCTTTGATACTGACGAACAGTATGAACTTGGCCTAGCTTGACTTTGGTCATGGTCTGCCGAATGGTCTCGATTCGAGCGGGAGACATTTGTGCCCGCATCGTAACCGAATCCCAAACGATCCCGAGATAAATCATTCTCTGAGCAGGAGAAAGAACACTTTTCTTGGTGTTTAGTTTCAGCCCTAGAGAAACTAGATGAGCTAACACAAAGTCTCTGTGTTGGAGCGCCATCTCTCGTGATTGTGCTAGTATTAACCAATCGTCTATGTAATTCAAAATGCAAATGCCCTGGAGTCGTAATGGAGCCAGTGCTGCATCCATGCATTTTGTGTATGTGCGGGGTGATAGTGCTAGACCGAACGGAAGAACCCAAAATTGGTACGCTTCGCCCCCGAAAGCGAACCTCAGGAATTTCCTGTGTTGTGGCAATATCTCTATGTGAAAATATGCGTCCTTCAGATCGATCGTGACGAACCAATCGTGATGTTGTATTTGCGACACGACCGTCTTGACGGTTAACATCTTGAACTTGAGTGCTTTGACTGTGCGGTTTAAGCCTCGAAGATCTAAGATTGGACGCAACCCCCCATCCTTTTTGGGTACTAGGAAGTATCTGCTGTAATAACCTGACTCCCTCTCTGGAAGAGAAACACGTTCTATGGCCTCTTTGCTCAGAAGAGTTTGCAGCTCTTGCGACAGTACATGCATCTGCTCTGGTTTCACGGTAGTGAAAATCACGCCGTTGAAACGCGGAGGACGACGAATAAATTGAATTCTGTATCCTAACTGTACTGTGCTTAATACCCACGCAGAAACGCCTGGCAGAAGTTTCCACGCTGCCAAACTTTCCGAGAGTGGTATTAATTTTAATACTTCCTTTTGAGGGGATATTAGATGTTCCGTGTCCGGAATGACAGCCGGAAACGACGGAACATCTAATATTTCGCTGGAAACCGCTGCCCCCCGAGGCACGAGAGGTGGCGGGGATGGAGTGGTTTTGTGAGGGTAGCGGGAAGGGACGAATGGGTCTTGAACGCGCCCCATCCCGCGGGGGACTACCCCCACTAGATTGGGCGCCAGAACATCAGGACTTCCGCTTCTTGTTAATGATAGTCCTGAGGTCTGGCTAGGGAGGCTGCTGAGTCTGGCGAGTCTGTCTCCAGTCTCTCTGCGGGGGAGCACGACTCGCCACACTCTGCTTCTTTACCTCCCTGGCTTTTGAAGGACCGGGGCGGGGCTGGGTGGCAGACGGCCCCTTCCCTTGAGTGCGGCGAGGAAGGAACTGAACGAATGCTTCTTCGTGTTTCTTCACCTCTTTAAATCTGGTCACTACGGTGTTCACGGAGTCGCCAAACAAACCAGAGGGAGAAACAGGGGAGTCTAACAGAAACAGACGATCTTTCTCTTTAATACCTGTCAGATTCAGCCACAGGTGCCTCTCCGTGCTGACTAAAGCACTCATTGAACGGCCGATGGCACGGGCCGTCTGCTTGGTCGCACGGAGAGACAGATCTGTGGCTCGACGAAGCTCAGAGAACGCTTCCTCGTTGATGGTACTGCCCACACTCAAATCCTTCAACAGGTCAGCCTGGTATGCCTGTAACACTGCCATAGTGTGCAGCGTGTTGTGGTTTAAATCTTTTCAGGGGAATGACTTCAAAGATATTTGACATCAGAAAAAATTAGACTTTATTAACAAACAAAGCCGAGTGTCCCTCTGCAGAAAAGACCCTCCAGAAAGGCCTTCCAGCATATGTATATACCTACATCCTTCTCCCAAATATGGTAATGCATTCTATAGATTATTTTGAGAAATAGTTTGTACCATGTGACTTTACTGAAATAGAATTTTCTGCTGCAACAACACATTGTGCTCTCAGGTTCCAAAGTCAGCCAAAGTCACCCACAGACAAGGAAATAATAGTGTACAAATAAACAGTTAAATTACTTATTTTCTATATAATAAAATCTTCAACATTCCCTCCTCTGGGGCTTATTTAAGCCCCACATTCGCTATCCTTTTCCAGAGTGTAGTTTCAAAATCCAGTCCCCTCAGTTATACTACCTTAGTGACTAAATTAAGTCACTCATTCTTATTTTCAATGACTGAAATTATGCCACCACACTCCGATGGAGCAATCGAGCCAAACATCTTTCTCCATACATTTTTCTCTCTTTCAGTTGTTTTTTCTTTTTCAATGGAGAAAGTAAAAGACTCGAATCCTCCCTAATCAAAAATCAAACATTGTTACAAGTGTGTGGATGAAATTGGTTCAGCATTGTCTTATTGTCACAGTTATGTAGAACATGTCAAACACAAAAATCCCTTATACAGTTAAGAGTTATCTTGCGGTGTAGATATCCTCTTCGACCCAGACACTCAGGATCTGGCTTATTCATTTTCTTCTTCATCCTTATTCGAGGTACTTCAATCAACGTCCAATGATTGTAAATCTTAATTTGGTTTATAAGCTCAATCTTAATAATATATGATTTATTTGCCCTCTCAAATTAGTTTTCATTATCTTCTTAATATGGGAAGTAAACAACAGAATAATAACCCTCTTTCAATATTGCAACTCCAAAAAACATTTCTAATCTTTTAAATCAGGCTTTCCTTAACTTTTTTTATTCAATTGCAAAGTCATTCTACTTTTTTCATGTAATTGTTTTCATTATTATAAAGGCAAATCATTATAATAAATCTTTGCTGATTATAGATGAATAAATGATTTAGTTTGCATGTTTATTTCGCATAATCCATATGAATTTTGATTTAAAATAGGGCTGGGTAAAAATAACTTTATCTCTTTTTTATTTGCTTATTATTTTTATGAAGGAACGTCAATTCACTTATTTTTAAAGAATCAATTTTTTAGTCAGTCATGTTTTAGTTGATGTACAACCATAACACTGTAGTGTAGCTACATTAAATCACAATTTTCTTCGTTATAACGTTTTACATTTCAAATTCTGTCTACTTTATTACCAAATTTAACAATAAATACCATTTTAAAATGTTTAATCTCACGCGTTGCAGCTCTTTCTCATTATAGCTCCTCAGTTCAAGCATTCCTTAACTGAATACCTTTTCTTCCTTTCTACTAATTTCTGAATGAACTATCATGAATAAACTTAATTATGTCACATGTAATCACTCAAACTAAGAAAGCTTCAAGAGCAATGTTACATTTACTTCATAAAAGTCATTCAATGAACTCATTAGACAATTAGAAAAAATAACTCTCGAAAATAACTTTTTATACTATCTTACATATTCATTGTATGGTCATTTATTATTCTGTATAACTAAATTTTTCCTTAACCATTTCAAACATAAAGCATTATAACTTAATTATTGTTAAAACTTCCTTTCTGTAATTTAAGTTTCTGCACACAATTAATGTTAATTTCAATTTTTCTAGAATGACTGCTAAACCATTATCTAAATTTATTTCTGATAGAATTTCAAATCTAAGGAATAATTCTTTGGTCTTAAATTTAATTACTTCTCTTGACCCTCCTCTGTTGATCTCATTGCCTTTACCCATCTCTATCTTTTTCATATAATTCATTACCAAGAGTTTTATTAGTCCTTCTGGTACTGATATATAGCCTTATTTGTGTCACTGTTCCTTTCCTACCTTTATTTTTGTCGCAAATTTCTCTTGTATATGGCCAACAATTGCAAAAAATGCCTTTTATTTAATTTTCCTTATTCTTTTCCTTATTCTTAATTTAGCCTTTTAATTATTCTCCTTCCTTATTCTTTAATCCCTCCTTACTCCCCCCTTGCGCACTAGTTGAAAACTATGCGCGTTCAAAAAGTATGTTTTTGTGCAATAACTTGTCATTCTTACCCCCCTCTGGTACCACCATATAGATTGTTCATAAGGCAATAATCTACATGGTATTGAACAGTCTATATGCTATAACAATTTGTTTGTTATTGAATTTGAACAATTTCCATCTGAGGTGGTCGTTCTATTAGCACCATTTAAAATACATTTAATTAGTCAAATAGCATATTGCATCAAATCATAATTCAAATCATAAATGAAATCAAATATTTGTTAATAGCCAGTGTTAATCTTTCTTTAATTTTCAACTGTAGCCTTAAATTAATTATGTATACCCGTTTTATTGACAACATTCGAGTACCCATTATGATCTATTTTAAAATGTCATTTAGGTCTATTTTCCTTCATGACTTGTCTTAATTTTTACTGTGCTATGACAATTATTTGAATTAGTCGCTTATCATTTACCATTTTCATTTCTTTTCTGATTTTTCATTATCGTTTACATTGTTTTTATATATTCTTTCATTCAATAATTTTTCTTTCTGGGGTTATTATTAAGTTGCTACTAGTATATTCAATGGCTTTAACATTACATTTAAAGACAGTTTGGTTGATGTTGACTATTGTTTGAACTTGTACTCATCTCTGTTGATTTTCTTCTTTGCACAACTCCTTGCAAGTTTCTTATTCTGCAACTTTTCATTTAAAGTTCTTCTTATCATTTGCTTCTTTTTCCATTCATGTTGATCATTCTGTTAGCCGTCTTAACAGTCATTACATGTTTCACCAGGGTGACTCTTTACGAGCCGTTGCATGGACTTCCCTCGGAGGTGAGGGGGCTGTTACTAGCACAAGCCCTCTTGATCCCTCACTTCCTGTTGTGGCGAGTAGAGGCTTGTTGGTGTGAGAGGCATGGACTCAAATGTCACTTTGCTGATCAATGTTCAAGTCTCTTCTTTTGTTGTTGTTGTTTGAATCGTCCCAGAAACCTTCCTGGAATTGAATTGCTCTCATCTGCGAATGCAACCTTCATTATTTCTTTTTAGTTTTGTTAGTGACAACAACATTTTAAATCATCTGCTCCATTGTCCTTCTTGGTGTCACCTGTAAAATGATCATGTGGGCTGAGTGGTGTTCTGGCCTCTTTTGTGTGTTTTCTGCTCATTAGCAGCAGGGCTTTTACCCCTATCTTACTTTTTACAATTAGTCAATTCAGCTTAGTTATCTCATTGTTTTGAGTCCCACTATCAGCATACTAGTTATCAGACTTGGACAACACTCAACCCACTTTGCTAAAAGACAAAAGTTACAAGACAATATTTCAGACTTTTGACAAAACGTCAGCTCCTTCATGATATTCTGAAAAGAAAGTCAGATGTGTTATGCTCCATCATGATATTCTGAAAGGAAAGTCAGATGTGTTAGGCGCTGCGCAAAATATAGTACTGTTTTGTTTTCTTTTACAAATTTTTTCCCATTTTCTTTTTCTATTGTCACTACAGTTTCGACTTGGATATTAACCAAATCCATCCATGGTCATTATTTCATTGGGCAGAATATGCCCTGTGGGCCCACATATGAAATTTAGATACAGCTGTAGGCAAAATAATTGATTTGCCTTAGTGTACAATCATTCATTCATAATCAGTCACTCATCGGCCGTCACACATTCTTCTTCCGCTGGTTGTGCTCTAAATGCGGAACTTATAATTTTAGCTGTGGAATTCCAAAGGTCTGACAGACAACGTCACAACAGCTATTCAAACACTATTCAGAAGTGTCAGTTATCTTAATGCTTAGTTTACTACTGTTGTTATAATCCCTTTTTTCTTGTTTTTTCCCAAACTCTAATAGATTAAATATTTCAGAATAATAGGCCTTAGTATGGTGCAGTTGAGAGTAAGACAGCCAATTGTAATTTCTCAAATGCATTTTGTCATTTGTTTGGTCTACTTTTTCATATTCTTTTTGTTTTTGCTCATGAGCTTCTTTAAGAAGAAAACTGGAGATCTCTACCTAATCTTGGATCCATGGCTAATAACATTTCCATCTCATTATCCCAGTTTTGACATCATTTTTAATTTCATAATTTTTGGACTTTTGGAGTTATTTATCCTTCTCCAATTTATCTCTATAAAAATATTATTAAAACAAGATGGAGTGACCAGTATCATTGTTTTGCAAACAAAAATAATCATTCTCTGACATTTTGTGTTTTTTTTTCTTTGCCAGAGAATAATTCTATCATGCTTTTAGCCCTATAGTTGTCTAATATAATAGCCCTCACTATACCAAATCCAGCCTCAGTTTTAACTATTTTGTGAGTTGAGCACCCACTTCTCTGTATTTTCTTTTCTTATAGAGCTGGACCTATTGAAAAAGCAGAGAGGGTTAGTTTAGCAGAGAATATAAAGAATTGCCATGAGACCAGTGAATAATCAGAATGAATTAAGTTAATAATAATGAACTAAATTTGAAGCAGTCTCTAGAGTGTTCATTAGGTTTGTCACACCTGTGGTGCCGTAAGGGTCAGTTTCTTCTGTTTTTAGATCAGTGTTCGTTGACATGTTTTTCAGCCTTGCTGCCACTCAATGGTCATTGCAGAGTTGAGAATATGCTCTGCTGCTTCTCTGTCTCTTCTCAGTTTGGGATTTTGATCAATCCTGTAACAGTTTTGCATCTCAGGATTAGTCTTTGTCTTTAGGAAAAGTCTCAAGTGAAAGATTCACCTTTTCCAGTCTTTCCATTAACTCAGTCTTTTTTGGGTCTTTTTGAACTTCAGGAGGGGAGCTGAGAACCCCTCACCCACTCTCTTCTTCTCTGCGTCAGTGTCTCTGCATTCATGTCTTTGCCCTTTGCCCTCTTGTTGCTTCCACAGGGCTCTGTTTCCATCTGCAATTTGAACACTCAGAGATCTGTATGAGTCAAATTGAACTTTTACATATAAGCTATTAGCTCTTTATCTACATTCTACTTTTTTAACCTGCATCTTTTCACTGGTTCTTTTATATAAAAATGTCACTGGTTGACCATAGCAGTTCCCTTATTCTATTAGTAAGCAGTTCTTCATTGCAGGAAAAAGCAAGCTAGTTCTGTTTTTATATATCAGCAATAATATAACTCTGATGATCTGAGAATAATTCAATTAAATAATTTTCCCTATCATAAAATCAGACTTCAATCTTTCTTCTATATTTGCATGCTGTGTTCACAATAATCTAGTATGTTTCTCAACAATCATCAAGGAATTCTTCTTATTTTTTACTCTCATCAACTTCTGTAAAGTATTTTTGACTTTTGAAACTTGGTCACTCAATCTCGCTAACCTTCAGCACTGCACCAGTTATTTTTCTCTTAACACAAACTTATTTATCTGCAATGGAATACTTTTTCCACACTGTCGTCAGGGATAATGAGATACAAATTTTAGACGTCTTCAGATATAATATATAATATATTAAGCACGTGCAATCTTATTTATATTCATCTATTAATATTTATCATTACATTTATTGATTAAATTTATATCTTATTATTTTAACTTATTTTATACTACAATATTCTGCTAAGCTAATATCTTGAAACAATTGTTTTCCCTTACTTTTCTTTTTTTTTTTAATACACACCATTTCAGTCCCTTCATTCACAGGTCAGTCACACATTCTCTGTCCCTCCAAGCAACCAGGGTCAGAGGTCACTTATTTTCAACCACAGGCACAGTCACAGGATCCTACAGGCACACCAACATGATCTAACACACTTATTTTTTTCCCTTCTCTGTCAGATCTGAACAATACATTAAAATATTCACTAATCAACACAATGACACTTTTAACTATCCTATTCCATAAACCTCTGTGATTCACTTCCTCAACACAACAGAGTGAAATAAGACCTTAATTCCCCTGAGCAGACTCTTATTAGATTAATAAGGTACCCGGAAATTGACTTTATCTGCAATCATGCTCATTTGTATCCTTCAAGGCCCTCTTACAAATGTCTGCAGATCAACCATCTATAGGCTATAAGCTAAACTACACCTGTATCAATCAATGCCCACTTACAGGTATAACACATCAATAACTGATATCCTTATATCAGTACGCTTGTCATCCATCGAGGCCCTCTTGACAAGTAACACAAAACTTAACTGATATCCTTATCAGTGAATTCAAACCCTCTGTGTGCATGCTTTTTGCTCATCATCCATCCAGGCCCACTTGATGAACAAACACAGAACCTTACGTACGTACGTCAAAACTCTTTGCGCTAAATCAGCATCACCAGTAGTTATAGAATCCACTCAGGATTAAACAAGCACTAGCAAACACTATCGGGAGCCCCCCCACGCTTTTACCAACTACTTGACATCTACAAAGACAATGCATGCAATTTTTCTGATATCAAACACTCTTTTTCACTTTTTAAGTTCTTTAAATTTGGAGAAGCTTTTCTTACCACATCCGGGCCACTGGTGACTTACACACACACCTTATTCAAAAGCAAAAACTGCTCACCTCAAAGTACAGCGGCCACTGTTGTCTGTGTGAGTCACCAGCGATCCCTTCGTGGCTCCTTCAGCTCCTAAGCCACGTCCTGCCGGGGTCGCCATTTGTTGTGGTTTAAATCTTTTCAGGGGAATGACTTCAAAGATATTTGACATCAGAAAAAATTAGACTTTATTAACAAACAAAGCCGAGTGTCCCTCTGCAGAAAAGACCCTCCAGAAAGGCCTTCCAGCATATGTATATACCTACATCCTTCTCCCAAATATGGTAATGCATTCTATAGATTATTTTGAGAAATAGTTTGTACCATGTGACTTTACTGAAATAGAATTTTCTGCTGCAACAACACATTGTGCTCTCAGGTTCCAAAGTCAGCCAAAGTCACCCACAGACAAGGAAATAATAGTGTACAAATAAACAGTTAAATTACTTATTTTCTATATAATAAAATCTTCAACAAGCGCAGCACCAGCCTGACCTGCAGCTTGATAAGCTTTACCCACTAGTGATGATGTTATACGACAAGGTTTAGTGGGGAGGGTAGGTTTCTTTATCGAAGATGCAGCTTCGGGCGAGAGATAGCTTGCGAGCGTCTCTTCAACCCGAGGCATCTCCGAATACCCCCGCGCTTTCGCACCCACGATAGTCGAAAAAGTCGACGTCGAGGGCACAAAAACGCGAGAAGTATAAGGTTTACTCCATGACTTAGACAGCTCGTCATGGAGGTCCTCGAAAAAGGGGAGAGACTGATGTAATGTTCTATCCCCCCTGCCACCGGACAGAAAACTACCCTCTAGCTTACTACGTTTGGGGGTCTCTTGTTCGCGTGGCCAGTCAAGCTGTAACCTGGCCACCGCGCGAGTGACCACCTCTAGCAATTCCAATTTCTTTTCGTGAGAGGAATGCTCAGAGGCTGGCTGCTCATGATCTGAAGAACCAAGAGATATATCATCCCCCTCGTGAACCGAAGAAGCACCGGAGCGCGCTTCGGGATCACGAGAGAGGATGTTAGGATTTGGTGACGCAGCAAGCGAAAGGGACGGACCCGTCTCTTGCTCGTCATGCAGATCCATGCGAGAGCCCCACGATGGTAATGCGGGTGCGGACTGGAAATAGTTCAGACGGGAGCGAAGCATCTTAACTGTGAGCTGGTCACAATGCTCGCACCCGCCTTTCTCTATAGCCAGAACCGCGTGCTCTTCCCCCAAACAAACAAAACAGTAATCGTGTGTATCCAGCTCAGACATGGGACGGGAGCATGGAGGAACACAACGCTTACTGATTTGTTGACTCATTTCTCTTCTTTTTTTGCTTTTTAAACTCTTTGATGTAACGTGAGAGAAAAAGATTGAGAATGAGAATTTTCTGCACACTGCCTGACAAAAACTAACTCCTAACAAAGATCTGAGAACAAATGAGAGTAGAGAGAGTGTTTTTCAATGTACACATGCACAGAATGGTCTGAAAACAAAAGACCTGATGATGCACCTGTGGCTCATCTATTTATAGCCTTGTGTCGCGTGAGCGCGCCGATGACGTCATCGACCGAGGCTATATTACCTCCGGGTCAATTCTATCGACGTGTTACACACAATATTCACAGCTGGTCACGACTAAAGACGTTCCCAATGCGCTGAGCAGCGCAGCATCGATTGTAGCTTTCAAAAGGGAACTCGTCAAAGTCTAGAACTCTTGATTAGTTTGATTCCATAATAACCCAATGGATGAATTGCAAAAAGCAAGTGCATATTTACTATCTGGATGGCAGGCTACACGAATAAACAAGGTATGCAAAGTGGTGCAATGGATCGCTGGGTCCTACCACCTTGGTGAAAACTTACTGGGACTCGAGGGGTATATATGCCTCCAGCAAAGGCTTCAGCAGATACCATTGGGGAACAGGCTTTGACCCCATAGGTGATGTCTTTTCCCTTTCAAGGTTTAGTAATAGAACATCACTGGAACAGAACAATACATCCACACAGAGCAAACTTGAACTAATATAAACTTCTTCTTAAGATTAATTTTCACACTTTAATCATATAGTGACCAGTGGTGCTGTAAATACCTAAAGAGTTACATATGCCAAGTAAGAAAACATATAAGTGGCTATATGTGGAGTGATAGAACTTCAAGGGCCTAGGCATAGTTGTCTATAAAAATCTCATACAGCAATCATGAGAACAGCAACATGAAAACAAATAAGAAGAACCCGTCAAAGTCTAGAACTCTTGATTAGTTTGATTCCATAATAACCCAATGGATGAATTGCAAAAAGCAAGTGCATATTTACTATCTGGATGGCAGGCTACACGAATAAACAAGGTATGCAAAGTGGTGCAATGGATCGCTGGGTCCTACCACCTTGGTGAAAACTTGCTGGGACTCGAGGGGTATATATGCCTCCAGCAAAGGCTTCAGCAGATACCATTGGGGAACAGGCTTTGACCCCATTGGTGATATATTTTCCCTTCAAGGTTTAGTCATAGAACATCACTGGAACAGAATAATACATCCACACAGATCAAACTTGAACTAATATAAACTTCTTCTTAAGATTAATTTTCACACTTTAATCATATAGTGACCAGTGGTGTTGTAAATACCTAAAGAGTTACATATGCCAAGTAAGAAAACATATAAATTGCTACATGTGGTGTGATAGAACTTCAAGGCCCTAGGCATAGTTGTCTATAAAAATCTCATACAGCAATCATGAGCACAGCAACATGAAAACAAATAAGAAGAACCCGTCAAAGTCTAGAAGTCTTGATTAGTTTGATTCCATAATAACCCAATGGATGAATTGCAAAAAGCAAGTGCATATTTACTATCTGGATGGCAGGCTAAACAAGGTATGCAAAGTGGTGCAATGGATTGCTGGGTCCTACCACCTTGGTGAAAACTTGCTGGGACCAGAGGGGTATATATGCCTCCAGTAAAGGCTTCAGCAGATACCATTGGGGAACAGGCTTTGACCCCTTAGGTGATATATTTTCCCTTCAAGGTTTAGTAATAGAACATCACTGGAACAGAACAATACACCCACACAGAGCAAACTTGAACTAATATAAACTTTTTTTTACAATTAATTTTTACAATTTAATCGTTGTAAATACCTAAAGAGTTACATATGCCAAGTAAGAAATCATATAAGTGGCTACATGTGGTGTGATAGAACTTCAAGGCCCTAGGCATAGTTGTCTATAAAAATCTCATACAGCAATCATGAGAACAGTAATATGAAAGCAAATAAGAAGAACTCGTCAAAGTCTAGAACTCTTGATTAGTTTGATTCCATAATAACCCAATGGATGAATTGCAAAAAGCAAGTGCATATTTACTATCTGGATGGCAGGCTACACGAATAAACAAGGTATGCAAAGTGGTGCAATGGATCGCTGGGTCCTACCACCTTGGTGAAAACTTGCTGGGACTCGAGGGGTATATATGCCTCCAGCAAAGGCTTCAGCAGATACCATTGGAGAACAGGCTTTGACCCCATAGGTGATATCTTTTCCCTTCAAGGTTTAGTAATAGAACATCACTGGAACAGAACAATACATCCACACAGAGCAAACTTAAACTAATATAAACTTCTTCTTAAGATTAATTTTCACACTTTAATCATATAGTGACCAGTGGTGCTGTAAATACCTAAAGAGTTACATATGCCAAGTAAGAAAACATATAAGTGGCTATATGTGGAGTGATAGAACTTCAAGGCCCTAGGCATAGTTGTCTATAAAAATCTCATACAGCAATCATGAGAACAGCAACATGAAAACAAATAAGAAGAACCCGTCAAAGTCTAGAACTCTTGATTAGTTTGATTCCATAATAACCCACTGGATGAATTGCAAAAAGCAAGTGCATATTTACTATCTGGATGGCAGGCTACACAAATAAACAAGGTATGCAAAGTGGTGCAATGGATCGCTGGGTCCTACCACCTTGGTGAAAACTTGCTGGGACTCGAGGGGTATATATGCCTCCAGCAAAGGCTTCATCAGATACCATTGGGGAACAGTCTTTGACCCCATTGGTGATATCTTTTCCCTTCAAGGTTTAGTCTTAGAACATCACTGGAACAGAACAATACATCCACACAGAGCAAACTTGAACTAATGTAAACTTCTTACGATTAATTTTCACACTTTTATCATATAGTGACCAATGGTGTTGTAAATACCTACAGAGTTACATATGCCAAGTAAGAAAACATATAAGTGGCTACATGTTGTGTGATAGAACTTCAAGACCTTAGGCATAGTTGTCTATAAAAATCTCATACAGCAATCATGTGAAAAGCAACATGAAAGCAAATAAGAAGAACTCGTCAAAGTCTAGAACTCTTGATTAGTTTGATTACATAATAACCCAGTGACCAGTGGTGTTGTAAATACCTAAAGACTTACATATGCCAAGTAAGAAAACATATAAGTGGCTATATGTAGAGTGATAGAACTTCAAGGCCCTAGGCAGAGTTGTCTATAAAAATCTCATACAGCAATCATGAGAACAGCAGCATGAAAAAAAATTAGAAGAACCCGTGAAAGTCTAGAACTCTTGATTAGTTTGATTCCATAATAACCCAATGGATGAATTGCAAAGCAAGTGCATATTTGTTATCTGGAGGGCAGGCTACACGAATAAACAAGGTATGCAAAGGGGCGAAATGGATTGCTGGGTCCTACCACCTTGGTGAAAACTTGCTGGGACCGAGGGGTATATATGTCTCTTGCAAAGACTTCAGCAGATACCATTGGGGAACAGGCTTTGACCCCATAGGTGATATCTTTTCCCTTCAAGGTTTAGTAATAGAACATCACTGGAACAGAACAATACATCCACACAGAGCAAACTTGAACTAATGTAAACTTCTTACGATTAATTTTCACACTTTTATCATATAGTGACCAGTGGTGTTGTAAATACCTACAGAGTTACATATGCCAAGTAAGAAAACATATAAGTGGCTACATGTTGTGTGATAGAACTTCAAGACCTTAGGCATAGTTGTCTATAAAAATCTCATACAGCAATTATGTGAAAAGCAACATGAAAGCAAATAAGAAGAACCCGTCAAAGTCTAGAACTCTTGATTAGTTTGATTCCATAATAACCCAATGGATGAATTGCAAAAAGCAAGTGCATATTTATTATCTGGATGGCAGGCTACACGAATAAACAAGGTATGCAAAGTGGTGCAATGGATCGCTGGGTCCTACCACCTTGGTGAAAACTTGCTGGGACTCGAGGGGTATATATGCCTCCAGCAAAGGCTTCAGCAGATACCATTTGGGAACAGGCTTTGACCCCATAGGTGATGTCTTTTCCCTTCAAGGTTTAGTAATAGAACATCACTGGACCAGAACAATACATCCACACAGAGCAAACTTGAACTAATATGAACTTCTTCTTAAGATTAATTTTCACACTTTAATCGTTGTAAATACCTAAAGAGTTACATATGCCAAGTAAGAAAATATATAAGTGGCTACATGTGGTGTGATAGAACTTCAAGGCCCTAGGCACAGTTGTCTATAAAAATCTCATACAGCAATCATGAGAACAGCAATATGAAAGCAAATAAGAAGAACCCGTCAAAGTCTAGAACTCTTGATTAGTTTGATTCCATAATAACCCAATGGATGAATTGCAAAAAGCAAGTGCATATTTACTATCTGGATGGCAGGCTACACAAATAAACAAGGTATGCAAAGTGGTGCAATGGATCGCTGGGTCCTACCACCTTGGTGAAAACTTGCTGGGACCAGAGGGGTATATATGCCTCCAGCAAAGGCTTCAGCAGATACCATTGGGGAACAGGCTTTGACCCCATAGGTGATATCTTTTCCCTTCAAGGTTTAGTAATAGAACATCACTGGAACAGAACAATACATCCACACAGAGCAAATTTGAACTAATATAAACTTCTTCTTAAGATTAATTTTCACACTTTAATCATATAGTGACCAGTGGTGCTGTAAATACCTAAAGAGTTACATATGCCAAGTAAGAAAACATATAAGTGGCTATATGTGGAGTGATAGAACTTCAAGGCCCTAGGCATAGTTGTCTATAAAAATCTCATACAGCAATCATGAGAACAGCAACATGAAAACAAATAAGAAGAACCCGTCAAAGTCTAGAACTCTTGATTAGTTTGATTCCATAATAACCCAATGGATGAATTGCAAAAAGCAAGTGCATATTTACTATCTGGATGGCAGGCTACACAAATAAACAAGGTATGCAAAGTGGTGCAATGGATCGCTGGGTCCTACCACCTTGGTGAAAACTTGCTGGGACTCGAGGGGTATATATGCCTCTAGCAAAGGCTTCAGCAAATACCATTGGGGAACAGGCTTTGACCCCATAGGTGATATCTTTTCCCTTCAAGGTTTAGTAATAGAACATCACTGGAACAGAACAATACATCCACACAGAGCAAACTTGAACTAATATAAACTTCTTCTAACAATTAATGTTTACACTTTAATCGTTGTAAATACCTAAAGAGTTACATATGCCAAGTAAGAAAACATATAAGTGGCTACATGTGGTGTGATAGAACTTCAAGGCCCTAGGCATAGTTGTCTATAAAAATCTCATACAGCAATCATGAGAACAGTAATATGAAAGCAAATAAGAAGAACTCGTCAAAGTCTAGAACTCTTGATTAGTTTGATTCCATAATAACCCAATGGATGAATTGCAAAAAGCAAGTGCATATTTACTATCTGGATGGCAGACTACACGAATAAACAAGGTATGCAAAGGGGTGCAATAGATCGCTGGGTCCTACCACCTTGGTGAAAACTTTCTGGGACCCGAGGGGTATATATGTCTCTTGCAAAGGCTTCGGCACATACCATTGGAGAATAGGCTTTGACCCCATAGGTGATATCTTTTCCCTTCAAGGTTTAGTCATAGAACATCACTGGAACAGAACAATACATCCACAGAGAGCAAACTTGAAGTAATATAAACTTCTTCTTAAGATTAATTTTCACACTTTAATCATATAGTGACCAGTGGTGTTGTAAATACCTAAAGAGTTACATATGCCAAGTAAGAAAACATATAAGTGGCTATATGTAGAGTGATAGAACTTCAAGGCCCTAGGCAGAGTTGTCTATAAAAATCTCGGTAACACTTTATAATAACGTTCAGTTGTAAGTCATTTATAAGTGATTAGTTAATGATGAACTAATCATTTACAAAACATTCATAAATAAGTAGCAAGTGACATACTAACATTTTATGTATGTTTTGTAAATTGTGTTACAAGTCATTTACAATTGATTAGTTAATGATTAACTAATCATTTAAAAACATGACTAATCATTCATAAATTATTAATTAGTGATATGTTCATTATATGTTTTGTAGATTCAGTTATATGTCATTTACAATAGATTAGTTAATGATTAACTAATCATTTACTAAACATGACTATGCATTTATTAATGTTTAATAAATGATGTTACATTTTTTTGCATGTTTTGCTCACATCAGGTGCACAGTGGTTAAAGACTCCATGCGTTTCAGAGAAGACAGCTGTCTATACCCTCACCAGTCAGCACTTACACTGCAGTACACACTACAGTGTTCAACACCTGTTATAGATGTGTAAACGCATGAATAAATCATTTACAAGTGATGAATAGTTTACACTTTAGATTAGGGGATGCAGAAAGTGTTGTAAATGATTTATAACTCTTTCTGCATCCCCTAATCTAAAGTGTAAACTATTCATCACTTGTAAATGTCTTACACTTCATTTGTAGATTACCACTTCAAGAATCAAAAAGGCATAAGGTCTGCAAATGTTATCTATGAATGTATATGTAACACATTTACAAGTGATGAATAGTTTACACTTTAGATTAGGGGATGCAGAAAGTGTTGTAAATCATTTACAACACTTTCTGCATCCCCTAATCTAAAGTGTAAACTATTCATCACTTGTAAATGTGTTACATATACCTACAAATGATCTGTATGTGTATTCAAGGCATTTACAACACTTTTTGCACCCTCTAATTGCTACATATATACAAAAAAACAAACATTTATTAAACATTTATGAAATGCATATTCATGTTTTGTATATGACTATTTAATCATTAACTAATCAATTGTAAATTACTTATAACTGAATCTACAAAACAAACATCCAATAATGAACATATCACTTATTAATCATTTATGAACGCATAGTCATGTTTCGTAAATATTAGTGAATCATTAACTAATCACATGTAAATGACTTGTAATGGAATTTACAAAACATGCATAAAATGTTAGTATATCACTTGCTATTCATTTATGAATGTTCTGTAAATGACTAGTTCATCATTAACTAACCAATTATAAATGACTTACAACTGAACGTTATTATAAAGTGTTACCAAAATCTCATACAGCAATCATGAGAACAGCAGCATGAAAAAAAATTAGAAGAACCCGTGAAAGTCTAGAACTCTTGATTAGTTTGATTCCATAATAACCCAATGGATGAATTGCAAAGCAAGTGCATATTTGTTATCTGGAGGGCAGGCTACACGAATAAACAAGGTATGCAAAGGGGCGAAATGGATCGCTGGGTCCTACCACCTTGGTGAAAACTTGCTGGGACCGAGGGGTATATATGTCTCTTGTAAAGACTTCAGCAGATACCATTGGGGAACAGGCTTTGACCCCATAGGTGATATCTTTTCCCTTCAAGGTTTAGTAATAGAACATCACTGGAACAGAACAATACATCCACACAGAGCAAACTTGAACTAATGTAAACTTCTTACGATTAATTTTCACACTTTTATCATATAGTGACCAGTGGTGTTGTAAATACCTACAGAGTTACATATGCCAAGTAAGAAAACATATAAGTGGCTACATGTTGTGTGATAGAACTTCAAGACCTTAGGCATAGTTGTCTATAAAAATCTCATACAGCAATTATGTGAAAAGCAACATGAAAGCAAATAAGAAGAACCCGTCAAAGTCTAGAACTCTTGATTAGTTTGATTCCATAATAACCCAATGGATGAATTGCAAAAAGCAAGTGCATATTTATTATCTGGATGGCAGGCTACACGAATAAACAAGGTATGCAAAGTGGTGCAATGGATCGCTGGGTCCTACCACCTTGGTGAAAACTTGCTGGGACTCGAGGGGTATATATGCCTCCAGCAAAGGCTTCAGCAGATACCATTGGGGAACAGGCTTTGACCCCATAGGTGATGTCTTTTCCCTTCAAGGTTTAGTAATGGAACATCACTGGAACAGAACAATACATCCACACAGAGCAAACTTGAACTAATATAAACTTCTTCTTAAGATTAATTTTCACACTTTATCATATAGTGTCCAGTGGTGCTGTAAATACCTAAAGAGTTACATATGCCAAGTAAGAAAACATATAAGTGGCTATGTGGAGTGATAGAACTTCAAGGCCCTAGGCATAGTTGTCTATAAAAATCTCATACAGCAATCATGAGAACAGCAACATGAAAACAAATAAGAAGAACCCATCAAAGTCTAGAACTCTTGATCAGTTTGATTCCATAATAACCCAATGGATGAATTGCAAAAAGCAAGTGCATATTTACTATCTGGATGGCAGGCTACACAAATAAACAAGGTATGCAAAGTGGTGCAATGGATCGCTGGGTCCTACCACCTTGGTGAAAACTTTCTGGGACCCGAGGGGTATATATGTCTCTTGCAAAGGCTTCGGCACATACCATTGGGGAACAGGCTTTGACCCCATAGGTGATATCTTTTCCCTTCAAGGTTTAGTCATAGAACATCACTGGAACAGAACAATACATCCACACAGAGCAAACTTGAAGTAATATAAACTTCTTCTTAAGATTAATTTTCACACTTTAATCATATAGTGACCAGTGGTGTTGTAAATACCTAAAGAGTTACATATGCCAAGTAAGAAAACATATAAGTGGCTATATGTAGAGTGATAGAACTTCAAGGCCCTAGGCAGAGTTGTCTATAAAAATCTCATACAGCAATCATGAGAACAGCAGCATGAAAAAAAATTAGAAGAACCCGTGAAAGTCTAGAACTCTTGATTAGTTTGATTCCATAATAACCCAATGGATGAATTGCAAAGCAAGTGCATATTTGTTATCTGGAGGGCAGGCTACACGAATAAACAAGGTATGCAAAGGGGCGAAATGGATCGCTGGGTCCTACCACCTTGGTGAAAACTTGCTGGGACCGAGGGGTATATATGTCTCTTGCAAAGACTTCAGCAGATACCATTGGGGAACAGGCTTTGACCCCATAGGTGATATCTTTTCCCTTCAAGGTTTAGTAATAGAACATCACTGGAACAGAACAATACATCCACACAGAGCAAACTTGAACTAATGTAAACTTCTTACGATTAATTTTCATACTTTTATCATATAGTGACCAGTGGTGTTGTAAATACCTACAGAGTTACACATGCCAAGTAAGAAAACATATAAGTGGCTACATGTTGTGTGATAGAACTTCAAGACCTTAGGCATAGTTGTCTATAAAAATCTCATACAGCAATTATGTGAAAAGCAACATGAAAGCAAATAAGAAGAACCCGTCAAAGTCTAGAACTCTTGATTAGTTTGATTCCATAATAACCCAATGGATGAATTGCAAAAAGCAAGTGCATATTTACTATCTGGATGGCAGGCTACACGAATAAACAAGGTATGCAAAGTGGTGCAATGGATCGCTGGGTCCTACCACCTTGGTGAAAACTTGCTGGGACTCGAGGGGTATATATGCCTCCAGCAAAGGCTTCAGCAGATACCATTGGGGAACAGGCTTTGACCCCATAGGTGATGTCTTTTCCCTTTCAAGGTTTAGTAATAGAACATCACTGGAACAGAACAATACATCCACACAGAGCAAACTTGAACTAATATAAACTTCTTCTTAAGATTAATTTTCACACTTTAATCGTTGTAAATACCTAAAGAGTTACATATGCCAAGTAAGAAAATATATAAGTGGCTACATGTGGTGTGATAGAACTTCAAGGCCCTAGGCACAGTTGTCTATAAAAATCTCATACAGCAATCATGAGAACAGCAATATGAAAGCAAATAAGAAGAACTCGTCAAAGTCTAGAACTCTTGATTAGTTTGATTCCATAATAACCCAATGGATGAATTGCAAAAAGCAAGTGCATATTTACTATCTGGATGGCAGGCTACACGTATAAACAAGGTATGCAAAGTGGTGCAATGGATCGCTGGGTCCAACCACCTTTGTGAAATCTTGCTAGGACCCGAGGGGTATATATGCTTCCAGCAAAGGATTCGGCACATACCATTGGGGAACAGGCTTTGACCCCATAGGTGATATCTTTTCCCTTCAAGGTTTAGTCATAGAACATCTCTGGAACAGAACAATACATCCACACAGAGCAAACTTGAACTAATATAAACTTCTTCTTAAGATTAATTTTCAGACTTTAATCATATAGTGACCAGTGGTGTTGTAAATACCTAGAGAGTTACATATGCCAAGTAAGAAAACATATAAATTGCTACATGTGGTGTGATAGAACTTCAAGGCCCTAGGCATAGTTGTCTATAAAAATCTCATACAGCAATCATGAGCACAGCAACATGAAAACAAATAAGAAGAACCCGTCAGACTTCCGGTTATGGCGAGGTGCTGAAAGGTCGCAACTTTTTGGCTCTGCTGTTAGCATGTAATTAATCCTACAATACCAACCAGGAGTGTATTTAAAGCTAAGCAATAAGTATATAAGAGTACAGGGGATTAAAATGTCACGTAAAGGTGGCAAAAAAGACAAGAAAAAAACACGAAACGAAGACGAACACTCTGAGGGTGAAGAAATTAGCGACGTCATGGCAGCTATGGAAGAAGGCCTTGAAGAAGGAGATGGTGAAGTAGCAACTTCGGGCGAAAATAACCGGGATATCATGAAAGCCATAATGTCTCTGAAAAGTGGCCTTTATAAGAAGATAGATGGTGTGCAAACATCAATCACGGAGGTAAGAAAGGAGATACAGGAATGCACAGGGCGCCTAGCGCACGCGGAACAACGTATTTCTGATGCCGAAGACAACGTTAATGGGCTAGTATCCAAAGTGAGCGTATTGGAAAGTACCGTCAAAACTCTTTCAGACAAAGTGGAAGATTTGGAATGCAGAAGCCGACGTAACAATGTGAGACTTGTGGGGCTACCGGAGAAAGCAGAGGGCCTGGACACAGCTACATTTCTTGAAAAGTGGATACCAGAGGCTTTAGGAATGGAATCGCGGCAGCCACTGGTAATAGAGCGGGCTCACAGAATTGGCACTCTGTCAAATAACGACTCGCGAATGACGCGCCCGAGAACACTGATTATGAAGTTTTTGAATTTCAAAGACAAGGAGCGAGTGTTAAAGGCAGCCAGGATCAAAGGGAATGTTCTTTATAACAACGAACAAGTCCGTTTTCATCCAGACCTTTCCGCTGGTGTTCACAAGATGCAGCGCGACTATGATGACGTGCGAAAGAAGCTGCGAGACAAGGGTATTCATAAGCACAGAATCATTTTTCCAGCACGGCTCCTGCTGACACATGGGGAGAGATCCTACACGTTCCAAACGCCGGCTGAAGTAGACCAATTTGTCCAGTCTCTTTGAAGGATCAAGACAAACCTATGGCATACTTTATCAGGAAAGCTTGATTTTTTTTCGTCAAATATGACTGTCTCGGTTTCTTTTACGTTCATGGCCAAAAGAAGTGCATTTTCATGGTTGAAGGGGAACCAAACGGACACGACTCATATGAATACAGGATAATGTCACCTACTTTACAAGTAGTGTTGATTAGCTCTTTATGAACATACATGGCCAACAGTTGTATTATTTTTGTTCTTTAATATTTTTGTTCACCCTTCAGCGCAGGCCTCAGGTATGTTATTATCTAGTAGCCTATGCGTAATCGTTTCAATATAAATAACCCTTTAATGGTTATGTTAATAAATGTTGCATTGTTCATTAGGCCTACAATAATTTCATTGGTTGGTTAGCTAGTTTATTTAATAGCAGAGAGAGCTAAAGAGAAGGAAATAACTAAAAGCGGGAGATAGACGGCTGCGTGGACCCATCTCGGTCATAAGCGGTTGGTATAAGCTATGTGGGTTTTTTTTTTTTTTTTTTTTTTTTTTTTTTTTTTTTTTGTGTGGGTGGGTGTGTTCTGTGCTATTTTATTTTATCAAAACGATTCTTAAGGATATTTTATATAACTAATGTCTAGTTTGAAGGTGAAATTTACCTCATGGAACTGTAGGGGTTTAAATAATATCACAAAGGTTAAACAAGTGATGAACAGGATAAAATTCTTGCAATCAAAAATTGTTTTCTTGCAAGAAACCCATCTACTGGGTGGGGATATTTCTAAAATAAAAAGAAGATGGCAGGGTCAGTTGTTGTCAGCGCCTTATACCACCCATGCTAGAGGGGTGATGATATTAATTCATAAATCTGTCCCACTACAAATAAAAAATATAATTAAGGACCCTGCTGGTAGATATATCATAATTCAGGGAATGTTATTATTTGAAAATATAAATCTGATAAATGTGTATGGCCCAAATGAAGATGACCCTAAATTCTATAATAATCTGTTTCTGACTGTCTCAAATCTATCTGGGCAATACATAATAGCTGGCGACTTTAACTGCACGTTAGATCCAGTAAGAGATAGATCATCAGGCTTGGATAATACTCACAATAGATCAAGAAAGGCCATAAGCCATTTTATAAAAGAATTAAACTTGTTGGATATATGTAGACATGGCAAACCCAATGCAGTAGAATACTCCTGTTATTCCAGCACTTATAAAACTCACTCACGTATAGATTATTTTTTGGTTTCAGCATTACTTGTTTCAAAAATTAACGACTGTCAGTATAGTAGTATAGTAATATCTGACCATGCAGCTGTTTCACTCACTTATATTGATACTAAACTTGTGAGTGATCCCCCGAAATGGCGCCTTCAACCAGGATGGCTTACAGATCCCACATTTATAGATTTTTTAGATAAACAAATCGACATGTACTTTGTATGGTTGGTTAGCTAGTTTATTTAATAGCAGAGAGAGCTAAAGAGAAGGAAATAACTAAAAGCGAGAGATAGACGGCTGCGTGGACCCATCTCGGTCATAAGCGGTTGGTATAAGCTATGTGGGTTTTTTTTTTTTTTTTTTTTTTTTTGTGTGGGTGGGTGTGTTCTGTGCTATTTTATTTTATCAAAACGATTCTTAAGGATATTTTATATAACTAATGTCTAGTTTGAAGGTGAAATTTACCTCATGGAACTGTAGGGGTTTAAATAATATCACAAAGGTTAAACAAGTGATGAACAGGATAAAATTATTAGATAAGAATTAAACTTGTTGGATATATGTAGACATGGCAAACCCATTGCAGTAGAATACTCCTGTTATTCCAGCACTTATAAAACTCACTCACGTATAGATTATTTTTTGGTTTCAGCATTACTTGTTTCAAAAATTAACGACTGTCAGTATAGTAGTATAGTAATATCTGACCATGCAGCTGTTTCACTCACTTATATTGATACTAAACTTGTGAGTGATCCCCCGAAATGGCGCCTTCAACCAGGATGGCTTACAGATCCCACATTTATAGATTTTTTAGATAAACAAATCGACATGTACTTTGTATGTAACACTTCTCAAACGTCTGCTAGCATAAGATGGGAGGCATTTAAGGCCTTTCTTAGGGGTCAAATAATTAGCTTTACCAGCTCCAAAAAAAAGAGTTCACAATTAGAAATAAAGACATTAGATGAGAAAATTAAAGAACTTGAAATAGATCTCTACAATAAGAAGCCTAACTCTAACGATATACATGTACATTTACTTCTACTTAGAGCAAAGTACAATGAATTGTCAGCTAACAAAGCAGCAGTTAATTTAATAAGACTTAAACAATCCTTTTATGACCAAGGGGAAAAACCTGGGAAACTTTTAGCATGGCGCATTAAGCAACAACAAACAGAAAGGTCTATTAACTGCATTGAAGATCCAAATGGTAGATCCATAGTAGACCCTAAAGAAATTAATGAGGCCTTCAGGGTATTCTATGAGAAACTGTATAGCTCTGAGGGTACTTGTAATCTTGATAAGCAATCACAATTTCTAAACAACCTTAATATTCCTAGAATTTCAGAAAATGAAAGTAGTGCATTAGATGGAGAAATAACAAAAGTAGAAATCGTAGAAGCAATTAGCAGTATGCAAGCTGGAAAAGTGGCAGGCCCAGATGGCATACCTATAGATATTTATAAAAAATTTCAGTCCAAATTAATTTCACCCCTATTAGAGATGTTCCAGGAGTCTTTCAGGAATGGTCTTCTCCCCACAACCATGAGGAGAGCCCTAATAACATTACTTCCAAAACCAGGAAAACCAAACACAAAATGCGAAAACATGCGTCCAATCAGCCTTCTAAACTCAGATACAAAAATACTCAGCAAAGTTCTTGCAAGAAGATTGGAGAGTCTGTTGCCTCTGGTGGTGGGAGAGGACCAAAATGGATTTATTCAAGGTAGACAGGGCTTTCACAATGTCAGACGAGTGCTCAATATTTTACATATCCATAGATGGTCAAAAGACACAGTTTTACTCTCTCTTGATGCAGAGAAGGCCTTTGACCGTGTCGAATGGCACTTCTTATTTGAGGTGCTCACTCGCTTTGGCTTTGGGGATAAATTTTGTAAATGGGTTAGACTGCTTTGTACTGGGCTCACCGCAGAAGTTTTGACCAATAATGTGGTCTCTAAACATTTTAACATCTCTAGAGGGTGCCCGCAAGGTAGTCCTCTATCACCTTTATTATTTATCCTTGCAATAGAACCTTTTGCCATAGCGGTGAGGATGCATAGTGAAATTATTGGAATCCGAGAAAGTCACCTGGAACATAAAATAGCACTATTTGCAGATGACGTAATTTTGTTTCTGAAAAACCTGAGTAGTTCTGTCCCTGCACTCCTAGATCTCATTGAAACTTTTGGAAAAATATCTGGTTACAAAGTTAATCACTCAAAATCATCCATAATGTTACTTAACGAATTAGAGAGAGAAAATAGCCAGGGTTATGCCTCTACCTTCATTTCAACAGATAATTTTACATATCTGGGCATAAAAATTGTCCCCGAGGTAAATAAGATTGCCCAGATAAATTATGACCCAATTCTGGAAGATACTACCTCATCAATAGAACGTTGGACATCTTTACCCATCTCAATGATTGGCAGGATAAATATTCTAAAAATGAATATACTTCCTAAATTTCTTTACTTGTTTCAAAATATTCCTCTACCCCCTCCCTCATCTTTGTTTACTAGAATTAAGAAATTGTTTACCAACTTTATTTGGCAAAATAAACGTCCCAGACTACGTCTATCTTTATTATACCTACCATTTGACCGAGGAGGCCTTAAATGTCCAAACATTCAATGGTATTACTGGGCAGCTCAGCTTCGTACAATTATGTTTTACTTTTCATCTGAAAGCCCTCCTGCTTGGATGGATTTGGAAGCTTGTTCTATTACACCAAAATTACCATTGCACCTATACCTGTATTCAGCAGACCACAAACACCTAAGAAAAAACACAGATAATCCAATCGTATTGAACATGATCAATATTTGGTTTAATTCATGTAAATATTTGAATTTAAACTCCTCCTTGTCACGTTTCAGTCCTATTTGGGGTAATGTTAATTTCAAACCAGGGAAATGTGATGCAGGATTTCGGATGTGGGCTGAGAAAGGGTTGAGAAAAGTGCAAGATATGTACAGTGAAGATGAAGTACTTATGTCTTTTACAGCAATATCAGCCAAGTATGACATTCCAAAAACCCACTTTTTCAAATATCTTCAACTTAGAAGCTTTATATCCTCATCTCAAAATCGTTCATTAGACATCCCGGCCATTTCCCCACTAGAGACAGCAATTATAGGACATTGTTATGATAAAGGTTCAATCTCATCTTTGTATGACTTGTTTGTGTCTGGGTCTGATGAATCCTCAGAATCAAAATTAAGATTATGGAAAGAAGATATAGATGTCGAAATATCCCTAGAAGATTGGAATAAGGCATGTAAAAAGGCTCAGATGCAGACAGTCAACACTAGCTTGAAACTCATACAGTACAAATGGCTGATGCGTACATACATAACTCCTGCCAAGTTGCACAAGTTTAATGATAATATTCCTGATACCTGTATAAAGTGTGATGAGGCAAGAGGTACATTGTACCACTGTATATGGGAATGTATAAAAGTGAAACCCTTTTGGCATGGTATTATTGATATGATTGACCAAATCTTATCTAAGAAACTACCACTGGATCCTAAGCTTTTTATCCTGGGTATATATCCTACCAGCCCCCCTGTACAGAGAAAAGAGGTCAGATTAATAGACATGTGTTTTTTACAAGCTAAACGTACAATTGCTCTTAATTGGAAAAATATTAATGAGCCAAGAATTGGAATGTGGGTTAAAGAAATGGCTTCAAATATGTCAATGGAAAAGATAACGTACATTGTTAAGAATAAACAAAATGCTTTTGAAGATGTCTGGAGACCTTTTAAGAACTTCTTAAGGCACAATGTTAATGTTGGTAATCTGCTACAGGAAGATCAAGCCCTGAGGGAATGAGAAGCATTATGATCTTCAAAATAGGAACGTGAAACTCTTCTTACCTGATCTAGGTATCTTTTAAAACACACACACACACACACACACACACACACACACACACACACGCATCCTTTTTAGTTATTTTATTTTATTGTAATTTTATCTTATTTTTTATTTTATTTATTTTTTTCAATTTATTTTTCTCCTCCAGGGAGGAGTGGTGGGAGAGAGAACAGGGTATAAAATGTTTGCTGTGTTTTACATGATTGCTATTCATTATGTAATCTGTTGTGATATGCAAACTGAAAATGTAATAAATATATTGTTCAAAAAAAGAAGAACCCGTCAAAGTCTAGAACTCTTGATTAGTTTGATTCCATAATAACCCAATGGATGAATTGCAAAAAGCAAGTGCATATTTACTATCTGGATGTCAGGCTACACAAATAAACAAGGTATGCAAAGTGGTGCAATGGATCGCTGGGTCCTACCACCTTGGTGAAAACTTGCTGGGACTCGAGGGGTATATATGCCTCCAGCAAAGGCTTCAGCAGATACCATTGGGGAACAGACTTTGACCCCATAGGTGATGTCTTTTCCCTTCAAGGTTTAGTAATAGAACATCACTGGAACAGAACAATTCATCCACACAGAGCAAACTTGAACTAATATAAACTTTTTCTTAAGATTAATTTTCACACTTTAATCGTTGTAAATACCTAAAGAGTTACATATGCCAAGTAAGAAAATATATAAGTGGCTACATGTGGTGTGATAGAACTTCAAGGCCCTAGGCACAGTTGTCTATAAAAATCTCATACAGCAATCATGAGAACAGCAATATGAAAGCAAATAAGAAGAACTCGTCAAAGTCTAGAACTCTTGATTAGTTTGATTCCATAATAACCCAATGGATGAATTGCAAAAAGCAAGTGCATATTTACTATCTGGATGGCAGGCTACACGAATAAACAAGGTATGCAAAGTGGTGCAATGGATCGCTGGGTCCTACCACCTTTGTGAAATCTTGCTGGGACCCGAGGGGTATATATGCTTCCAGCAAAGGATTCGGCACATACCATTGGGGAACAGGCTTTGACCCCATAGGTGATATCTTTTCCCTTCAAGGTTTAGTCATAGAACATCACTGGAACAGAACAATACATCCACACAGAGCAAACTTGAACTAATATAAACTTCTTCTTAAGATTAATTTTCACACTTTAATCATATAGTGACCAGTGGTGTTGTAAATACCTAAAGAGTTACATATGCCAAGTAAGAAAACATATAAATTGCTACATGTGGTGTGATAGAACTTCAAGGCCCTAGGCATAGTTGTCTATAAAAATCTCATACAGCAATCATGAGCACAGCAACATGAAAACAAATAAGAAGAACCCGTCAAAGTCTAGAACTCTTGATTAGTTTGATTCCATAATAACCCAATGGATGAATTGCAAAAAGCAAGTGCATATTTACTATCTGGATGGCAGGCTACACGAATAAACAAGGTATGCAAAGTTGTGCAATGGATCGCTGGGTCCTACCACCTTGGTGAAAACTTGCTGGGACCAGAGGGGTATATATGCCTCCAGCAAAGGCTTCAGCAGATACCATTGGGGAACAGGCTTTGACCCCATAGGTGATATCTTTTCCCTTCAAGGTTTAGTAATAGAACATCACTGGAACAGAACAATACATCCACACAGATCAAACTTGAACTAATATAAACTTCTTCTTAAGATTAATTTTCACACTTTAATCATATAGTGACCAGTGGTGCTGTAAATACCTAAAGAGTTACATATGCCAAGTAAGAAAACATATAAGTGGCTATATGTGGAGTGATAGAACTTCAAGGCCCTAGGCATTGTTGTCTATAAAAATCTCATACAGCAATCATGAGAACAGCAACATGAAAACAAATAAGAAGAACCCGTCAAAGTCTAGAACTCTTGATTAGTTTGATTCCATAATAACCCAATGGATGAATTGCAAAAAGCAAGTGCATATTTACTATCTGGATGGCAGGCTACACGAATAAACAAGGTATGCAAAGTGGTGCAATGGATCGCTGGGTCCTACCACCTTGGTGAAAACTTGCTGGGACTCGAGGGGTATATATGCCTCCAGCAAAGGCTTCAGCAGATACCATTGGGGAACAGGCTTTGACCCCATAGGTGATGTATTTTCCCTTCAAGGTTTAGTAATAGAACATCACTGGAACAGAACAATACATCCACACAGAGCAAACTTGAACTAATATAAACTTCTTCTTAAGATTAATTTTCACACTTTAATCGTTGTAAATACCTAAAGAGTTACATATGCCAAGTAAGAAAATATATAAGTGGCTACATGTGGTGTGATAGAACTTCAAGGCCCTAGGCACAGTTGTCTATAAAAATCTCATACAGCAATCATGAGAACAGCAATATGAAAGCAAATAAGAAGAACTCGTCAAAGTCTAGAACTCTTGATTAGTTTGATTCCATAATAACCCAATGGATGAATTGCAAAAAGCAAGTGCATATTTACTATCTGGATGGCAGGCTACACGAATAAACAAGGTATGCAAAGTGGTGCAATGGATCGCTGGGTCCAACCACCTTTGTGAAATCTTGCTAGGACCCGAGGGGTATATATGCTTCCAGCAAAGGATTCGGCACATACCATTGGGGAACAGGCTTTGACCCCATAGGTGATATCTTTTCCCTTCAAGGTTTAGTCATAGAACATCTCTGGAACAGAACAATACATCCACACAGAGCAAACTTGAACTAATATAAACTTCTTCTTAAGATTAATTTTCACACTTTAATCATATAGTGACCAGTGGTGTTGTAAATACCTAAAGAGTTACATATGCCAAGTAAGAAAACATATAAATTGCTACATGTGGTGTGATAGAACTTCAAGGCCCTAGGCATATTTGTCTATAAAAATCTCATACAGCAATCATGAGCACAGCAACATGAAAACAAATAAGAAGAACCCGTCAAAGTCTAGAACTCTTGATTAGTTTGATTCCATAATAACCTAATGGATGAATTGCAAAAAGCAAGTGCATATTTACTATCTGGATGGCAGGCTACACGAATAAACAAGGTATGCAAAGTGGTGCAATGGATCGCTGGGTCCTACCACCTTGGTGAAAACTTGCTGGGACCAGAGGGGTATATATGCCTCCAGCAAAGGCTTCAGCAGATACCATTGGGGAACAGGCTTTGACCCCATAGGTGATATCTTTTCCCTTCAAGGTTTAGTAATAGAACATCACTGGAACAGAACAATACATCCACACAGAGCAAACTTGAACTAATATAAACTTCTTCTTAAGATTAATTTTCACACTTTAATCATATAGTGACCAGTGGTGCTGTAAATACCTAAAGAGTTACATATGCCAAGTAAGAAAACATTTAATGTGGCTATATGTGGAGTGATAGAACTTCAAGGCCCTAGGCATAGTTGTCTATAAAAATCTCATACAGCAATCATGAGAACAGCAATATGAAAACAAATAAGAAGAACCCGTCAAAGTCTAGAACTCTTGATTAGTTTGATTCCATAATAACCCAATGGATGAATTGCAAAAAGTAAGTGCATATTTACTATCTGGATGGCAGGCTACACGAATAAACAAGGTATGCAAAGTGGTGCAATGGATCGCTGGGTCCTACCACCTTGGTGAAAACTTGCTGGGACTCGAGGGGTATATATGCCTCCAGCAAAGGCTTCAGCAGACACCATTGGGGAACAGGCTTTGACCCCATAGGTGATGTCTTTTCCCTTCAAGGTTTAGTAAAAGAACATCACTGGAACAGAACAATACATCCACACAGAGCAAACTTGAACTAATATAAACTTCTTCTTAAGATTAATTTTCACACTTTAATCGTTGTAAATACCTAAAGAGTTACATATGCCAAGTAAGAAAATATATAAGTGGCTACATGTGGTGTGATAGAACTTCAAGGCCCTAGGCACAGTTGTCTATAAAAATCTCATACAGCAATCATGAGCACAGCAACATGAAAACAAATAAGAAGAACCCGTCAAAGTCTAGAACTCTTGATTAGTTTGATTCCATAATAACCCAATGGATGAATTGCAAAAAGCAAGTGCATATTTACTATCTGGATGGCAGGCTACACGAATAAACAAGGTATGCAAAGTGGTGCAATGGATCGCTGGGTCCTACCACCTTGGTGAAAACTTGCTGGGACCAGAGGGGTATATATGCCTCCAGCAAAGGCTTCAGCAGATACCATTGGGGAACAGGCTTTGACCCCATAGGTGATATCTTTTCCCTTCAAGGTTTAGTAATAGAACATCACTGGAACAGAACAATACATCCACACAGAGCAAACTTGAACTAATATAAACTTCTTCTTAAGATTAATTTTCACACTTTAATCATATAGTGACCAGTGGTGCTGTAAATACCTAAAGAGTTACATATGCCAAGTAAGAAAACATATAAGTGGCTATATGTGGAGTGATAGAACTTCAAGGCCCTAGGCATAGTTGTCTATAAAAATCTCATACAGCAATCATGAGAGCAGCAACATGAAAACAAATAAGAAGACCCCTTCAAAGTCTAGAACTCTTGATTAGTTTGATTCCATAATAACCCAATGGATGAATTGCAAAAAGTAAGTGCATATTTACTATCTGGATGTCAGGCTACACAAATAAACAAGGTATGCAAAGTGGTGCAATGGATCGCTGGGTCCTACCACCTTGGTGAAAACTTGCTGGGACTCGAGGGGTATATATGCCTCCAGCAAAGGCTTCAGCAGATACCATTGGGGAACAGGCTTTGACCCCATAGGTGATGTCTTTTCCCTTCAAGGTTTAGTAATAGAACATCACTGAAACAGAACAATACATCCACACAGAGCAAACTTGAACTAATATAAACTTCTTCTTAAGATTAATTTTCACACTTTAATCATATAGTGTCCAGTGGTGCTGTAAATACCTAAAGAGTTACATATGCCAAGTAAGAAAACATATAAGTGGCTATGTGGAGTGATAGAACTTCAAGGCCCTAGGCATAGTTGTCTATAAAAATCTCATACAGCAATCATGAGAACAGCAACATGAAAGCAAATAAGAAGAACCCGTCAAAGTCTAGAACTCTTGATTAGTTTGATTCCATAATAACCCAATGGATGAATTGCAAAAAGCAAGTGCATATTTACTATCTGGATGGCAGGCTACACAAATAAACAAGGTATGCAAAGTGGTGCAATGGATCGCTGGGTCCTACCACCTTGGTGAAAACTTTCTGGGACCCGAGGGGTATATATGTCTCTTGCAAAGGCTTCGGCACATACCATTGGGGAATAGGCTTTGACCCCATAGGTGATATCTTTTCCCTTCAAGGTTTAGTCATAGAACATCATTGGAACAGAACAATACATCCACACAGAGCAAACTTGAAGTAATATAAACTTCTTCTTAAGATTAATTTTCACACTTTAATCATATAGTGACCAGTGGTGTTGTAAATACCTAAAGAGTTACATATGCCAAGTAAGAAAACATATAAGTGGCTATATGTAGAGTGATAGAACTTCAAGGCCCTAGGCATAGTTGTCTATAAAAATCTCATACAGCAATCATGAGAACAGCAGCATGAAAAAAAATTAGAAGAACCCGTGAAAGTCTAGAACTCTTGATTAGTTTGATTCCATAATAACCTAATGGATGAATTGCAAAGCAAGTGCATATTTGTTATCTGGAGGGCAGTCTACACGAATAAACAAGGTATGCAAAGGGGCGAAATGGATCGCTGGGTCCTACCACCTTGGTGAAAACTTGCTGGGACCGAGGGGTATATATGTCTCTTGCAAAGACTTCAGCAGATACCATTGGGGAACAGGCTTTGACCCCATAGGTGATGTCTTTTCCCTTCAAGGTTTAGTAATAGAACATCACTGGAACAGAACAATACATCCACACAGAGCAAACTTGAACCAATATAAACTTCTTCTTAAGATTAATTTTCACACTTTAATCGTTGTAAATACCTAAAGAGTTACATATGCCAAGTAAGAAAATATATAAGTGGCTACATGTGGTGTGATAGAACTTCAAGGCCCTAGGCACAGTTGTCTATAAAAATCTCATACAGCAATCATGAGAACAGCAATATGAAAGCAAATAAGAAGAACTCGTCAAAGTCTAGAACTCTTGATTAGTTTGATTCCATAATAACCCAATGGATGAATTGCAAAAAGCAAGTGCATATTTACTATCTGGATGGCAGGCTACACGAATAAACAAGGTATGCAAAGTGGTGCAATGGATCGCTGGTTCCTACCACCTTTGTGAAATCTTGCTGGGACCCGAGGGGTATATATGCTTCCAGCAAAGGATTCGGCACATACCATTGGGGAACAGGCTTTGACCCCATAGGTGATATCTTTTCCCTTCAAGGTTTAGTCATAGAACATCTCTGGAACAGAACAATACATCCACACAGAGCAAACTTGAACTAATATAAACTTCTTCTTAAGATTAATTTTCACACTTTAATCATATAGTGACCAGTGGTGTTGTAAATACCTAAAGAGTTACTTATGCCAAGTAAGAAAACATATAAATTGCTACATGTGGTGTGATAGAACTTCAAGGCCCTAGGCATAGTTGTCTATAAAAATCTCATACAGCAATCATGAGCACAGCAACATGAAAACAAATAAGAAGAACCCGTCAAAGTCTAGAACTCTTGATTAGTTTGATTCCATAATAACCCAATGGATGAATTGCAAAAAGCAAGTGCATATTTACTATCTGGATGGCAGGCTACACGAATAAACAAGGTATGCAAAGTGGTGCAATGGATCGCTGGGTCCTACCACCTTGGTGAAAACTTGCTGGGACTCGAGGGGTATATATGCCTCCAGCAAAGGCTTCAGCAGATACCATTGGGGAACAGGCTTTGACCCCGTAGGTGATGTCTTTTCCCTTCAAGGTTTAGTCATAGAACATCACTGGAACAGAACAATACATCCACACAGAGCAAACTTGAAGTAATATAAACTTCTTCTTAAGATTAATTTTCACACTTTAATCATATAGTGACCAGTGGTGTTGTAAATACCTAAAGAGTTACATATGCCAAGTAAGAAAACATATAAGTGGCTATATGTAGAGTGATAGAACTTCAAGGCCCTAGGCATAGTTGTCTATAAAAATCTCATACAGCAATCATGAGAACAGCAGCATGAAAAAAAATTAGAAGAACCCGTGAAAGTCTAGAACTCTTGATTAGTTTGATTCCATAATAACCCAATGGATGAATTGCAAAGCAAGTGCATATTTACTATCTGGATGGCAGGCTACACGAATAAACAAGGTATGCAAAGGGGCGAAATGGATCGCTGGGTCCTACCACCTTGGTGAAAACTTGCTGGGACTCGAGGGGTATATATGCCTCCAGCAAAGGCTTCAGCAGATACCATTGGGGAACAGGCTTTGACCCCATAGGTGATGTCTTTTCCCTTCAAGGTTTAGTCATAGAACATCACTGGAACAGAACAATACATCCACACAGAGCAAACTTGAAGTAATATAAACTTCTTCTTAAGATTAATTTTCACACTTTAATCATATAGTGACCAGTGGTGTTGTAAATACCTAAAGAGTTACATATGCCAAGTAAGAAAACATATAAGTGGCTATATGTAGAGTGATAGAACTTCAAGGCCCTAGGCATAGTTGTCTATAAAAATCTCATACAGCAATCATGAGAACAGCAGCATGAAAAAAAATTAGAAGAACCCGTGAAAGTCTAGAACTCTTGATTAGTTTGATTCCATAATAACCCAATGGATGAATTGCAAAGCAAGTGCATATTTGTTATCTGGAGGGCAGGCTACACGAATAAACAAGGTATGCAAAGGGGCGAAATGGATCGCTGGGTCCTACCCCCTTGGTGAAAACTTGCTGGGACCGAGGGGTATATATGTCTCTTGCAAAGACTTCAGCAGATACCATTGGGGAACAGGCTTTGACCCCATAGGTGATATCTTTTCCCTTCAAGGTAGGGAAAACTTCCCTTCAAGGGATATCTATTCCCTTCAAGGAATTCGCATGCGTCGCGTCTGAGCGCGTTGTTGTCTTTGGAGCTCCATCGATTGATTTATAATTCTTGATTTCTCTTTAAACTCACTTACAACGAACATTTTCTACTCTTCCTCACCTCATAGTTATAACGCGGATTGTTGAGCAGACGCGTCTCAAGCCTTGTGATCCAACGCTGGATACTCTTATAGGTTACGTCCGTGGATCACGGCTGAACGCGTCTTCTCCGCACTCATTTAAGTTACAAACAAACATTTTTTCGCCTATCGTGCGTCTACTCTACACCCGTACCACTGAAAAGACGGATTATATCCAAGACTTAAGCCATAAATTAGTATTAATATTGATAGCACCACTGGTAGCGTCGTTGCTAACTTAACTTACTGTCCATCTGTTAAAATGGCGAATATATCAAATGTAAGTAGTCTACCTTTTGGTGCAGGTGAGGACACATTTGAGCTGCACGCGGTGCAGTCTGAGCTGGAAGCTGTTGAGAAACAGATCCACGACCTTTTAGTAAGAAAAGCCGAGCTGATAGACCGGCGTTTGGCTCTCGAAACATCACGTGCCGAGGCACACAAATCAGAGATTATTGTTACTAACCCGCTGACTCCGACCTCGTCTACTCCGTGCGTTCCTCAACATCGGTCCCGAACGTCGAGGTCGCGATCAGCCATGGTCTCGTTCACTCCGGCTCCAACATGCCATCACGAAGCCTGGATTTTTCCGCAGCGGAAGTCGCGAGGTCTCTCCGACCCTCCCGGTTTTCGAGATATCCACACAAAACCGCTTCTCCCCTCTTCGCGAAACAGAACGCGATGCTGTGATCATCGGTGATTCCATCGGTCGACACGTACACGTTACGTTAAATAAAAGTAAGGTGCATAGTCACTGCTTTCCTGGTGCTCGTGTTTCTGAAATCGCTGCTCACGTTCCCGAGATTCTGAACGAGCGCGTCGGAACCGTTGTCCTGCACGCGGGAGGGGCCGACATCAGACTGCGCCAAACGGAGGTTTTGAAGAAAGACTTCAGGAATCTGATCGATACGGTACGCAGCACATCGCCTGATATAACGATTATTGTGTCAGGACCGCTTCCCACGTATCGACTAGGTCATGAAAAGTTTAGTAGATTATTTGCGCTTAATGAATGGTTAATGTCATGGTGCAATGAGCAGAAACTTCTCTTTGTAAATAATTGGAATCTGTTTTGGGAGCGTCCTAGGCTTTACCGTGCTGATGGCTTACACCCAAGCAGATTCGGATCGGATCTTCTGTCAGATAACATCTCCAAAATGTTAAATACCTTTTGACTAGTAAACAAAAGTCCAAATCATAGTCTCTGCTGCACCAATTTAACTGATATAAATAGTGTAGAACATTGCATAGAAACTGTGTCTATTCCTCGTTTAGTGAGATCAAATCATAAATCTACTGCAGGATCTAGAAAAAATCTAATTGTTATTAAACCAGAAAATGTTGCTATTGGTAATCAAAAACAATTCTTAAAGCTAGGTCTTCTAAACATTAGATCACTCACACCTAAGGCAGTTATTGTAAATGAAATAGTCACAGATAATAGCTTCGATGTACTTTGCCTTACTGAAACCTGGCTTAAACCAAATGATTATTTTGGTTTAAAATGAGTCTACTCCAGCAGGATACTCCTATAAGCACGAGCCCCGTCTGAATGGTCGTGGCGGCGGTGTTGCAACAATCTATAGAGATTTTCTCAATGTTACTCAGAAAACGGGTTATAAGTTTATTTCATTTGAAGTACTTGTACTAAATGTTACGCTCTTAGATGTTCGAAATACATCCCTATTATCTCTAGCCTTGGCTACCGTATATAGACCGCCTGGGCCTTACGCTGATTTCCTAAAAGAGTTTGCAGATTTTCTCTCAGACCTATTAGTTAACTTCGATAAAGCATTAATTGTTGGAGACTTTAATATCCATGTAGATAATCAAAATGATGCGTTGGGGGCTGCGTTTACAGATTTATTAAACTCCTTTGGGGTCAAGCAAAACATTACCGGACCGACTCATCGATTTAATCATACACTCGATTTAATTATATCACATGGAACCGATCCAACCGATATAGATATCATTCCACAAAGTGACGATGTCACTGACCATTACATGGTAACTTGCATATTACGTACTCCTGTAATATATCATGCTGCGCCGCGTTATCGATTAGGCAGAACAATCCTTCCATCCACCATAGATCATTTTTCAAACAGCTTATCGGATCTGTCTCAGCTGCTCAGTGAACCCAAACAAACAGATGAACTTGAGGAATTAACTAGCACTATGAGCACCATTCTCTCTGGATCATTGGATATTGTTGCGCCCATTAGATTAAAAAAGGTCAGAGAGAAAAGTAAAGCACCATGGTACAACAATACTACGCGTGTTCTAAAGAGAGAAACCCGTAATTTAGAGCGTAAATGGAAACAAACCAACTTAGAGGTCTTTAGAATCGCATGGAAAGACAGTATGTCACGTTATAAAAAGGCCCTAAAAGCGGCCAGGGCTGAGCATCTACGCAAACTAATAGAAAACAACCATAACAATCCTAAGTTCTTATTTAACACCGTGGCGAGACTAACAAATAAACAGATGTCTCCTGAACAAAGTATTCCATTACAGTTTAGTAGTAATGATTTCATGAAGTTCTTCACTGAGAAAATAGAAAACATCAGAACCACAATTGTAAACGTTCAATCCTCAATCGCGCCTTATAATTCAGCCTCAATTATCACGCCACAAGAACAATTACAGTGCTTCACAACTATAGAACAAAAAGAGTTAAATAAACTTTTTACTTCATCTAAAACAACAACATGTTTATTAGATCCCATACCAACTAAACTATTGAAAGAAGTGTTACCTGTAGTGGAAGAGCCTCTCCTCAATATTATTAACTCGTCTTTATCTTTAGGTTATGTTCCAAAAACATTTAAACTGGCAGTTATAAAACCTCTCATTAAGAAACCACAATTAGATCCGAATAATCTAGTAAATTATAGACCCATTTCAAATCTACCTTTTATGTCTAAAATACTAGAAAAAGTTGTGTCCGCTCAACTGGGCTCTTTCTTACAAGAAAATGACACCTATGAAAAGTTTCAGTCTGGATTTAGGCCGCATCATAGCACTGAAACTGCGCTCGTTAAAATCACAAATGATTTACTTTTAGCTTCTGACCAAGGCTGTATCTCAATATTAGTTTTACTTGATCTTAGTGCTGCGTTCGATACTATAGATCATACAATACTCTTAGATAGACTACAAAATTATACTGGTGTTCAAGGACAAGCATTAAGCTGGTTTAGATCGTATTTATCTGACCGCTACCATTTTGTTTATTTAAATGGAGAAAAATCTATCATAACTCCAGTAAACTATGGAGTGCCACAGGGATCTGTGTTAGGCCCTCTATTATTCTCAATATATATGCTACCACTTGGAAATATTATAAGGAAACATGGAATTAGTTTCCATTGTTATGCTGATGACACTCAAATCTATATTTCATCACGGCCAGATGAAAACGCTAAATTATCCAAATTGACAGAGTGTGTTAAAGATATAAAAGATTGGATGACGCATAATTTTCTTTTATTAAATCCAGACAAGACAGAGGTACTACTTATCGGTTCAAAAAACCACCCACAAAACCTCTCACAATACAACTTTAACATAGTAGGATGTCCTGTTACTTCATCCTCTACAGTAAAAGACCTGGGTGTTATATTAGACTGCAACCTGTCTTTTGAAAATCATATTTCATATGTTACAAGAACAGCCTTTTTCCACCTTAGAAACATTGCTAAGCTACGTAATATGCTATCAGTTTCTGACGCAGAAAAGTTAGTTCATGCATTCATGACCTCGAGACTAGATTACTGTAATGCGTTATTAGCCGGTTGTCCTGCATCCTCAATAAACAAGCTACAGTTAGTCCAAAATGCCGCCGCTAGAGTTCTAACTAGATCAAGAAAATATGATCATATAACACCGATTTTATCATCCCTACATTGGTTACCTATAAAGTCCCGTATTAATTACAAGGTATTGCTACTGACTTATAAAGCCCTAAACGGCTTAGCTCCAGTCTATTTAACGGATCTTCTATCGCCCTATAATCCATCGCGCTCTTTAAGGTCACTAAATTCGAGGCTTTTGGTCATACCTAGGATATCTAGGTCCACCAAAGGAGGGAGAGCATTTTCACATTTAGCACCAAAACTCTGGAATAGTCTTCCGGATACTGTTCGTTGCTCAAACTCGCTCTCCCAGTTTAAAACTAGATTAAAGACGCATCTCTTCAGCCAGGCATTCATATAATACTTTTAATCCTAGAGTTAAATCCGACCTCTAGTTCATAAACGCCAGAGGAGAACTGGCCCCCGACTGAGCCCGGGTTCTCCCAAGGTTTTTTTTTCTCCATTAGGTCACCTGATGGAGTTTTTCGGTTCCTTGCCACTGTTGCCTTTGGCTTGCTCAGTTGGGAATATTTGGGGATATTTAATTTAATTAATCAATCAACGATACTATTGATCAGCATTACCGAACGTAGACGTTCCACTAGAAACAAACATTGATGTATTGTTCTAATTTATTACTGTGAAGCTGCTTTGATACAACCTGTGTTGTGAAAAGCGCTATATAAATAAACTTGACTTGACTTGACTTGACTTCAAGGTTTAGTAATAAAACATCACTGAAACAGAACAATACATCCACACAGAGCAAACTTGAACTAATGTAAACTTCTTACGATTAATTTTCACACTTTTATCATATAGTGACCAGTGGTGTTGTAAATACCTACAGAGTTACATATGCCAAGTAAGAAAACATATAAGTGGCTACATGTTGTGTGATAGAACTTCAAGACCTTAGGCATAGTTGTCTATAAAAATCTCATACAGCAATTATGTGAAAAGCAACATGAAAGCAAATAAGAAGAACCCGTCAAAGTCTAGAACTCTTGATTAGTTTGATTCCATAATAACCCAATGGATGAATTGCAAAAAGCAAGTGCATATTTACTATCTGGATGGCAGGCTACACGAATAAACAAGGTATGCAAAGTGGTGCAATGGATCGCTGGGTCCTACCACCTTGGTGAAAACTTGCTGGGACTCGAGGGGTATATATGCCTCCAGCAAAGGCTTCAGCAGATACCATTGGGGAACAGGCTTTGACCCCATAGGTGATGTCTTTTCCCTTCAAGGTTTAGTAATAGAACATCACTGGAACAGAACAATACATCCACACAGAGCAAACTTGAACTAATATAAACTTCTTCTTAAGATTAATTTTCACACTTTAATCATATAGTGACCAGTGGTGTTGTAAATACCTAAAGAGTTACATATGCCAAGTAAGAAAACATATAAATTGCTACATGTGGTGTGATAGAACTTCAAGGCCCTAGGCATAGTTGTCTATAAAAATCTCATACAGCAATCATGAGCACAGCAACATGAAAACAAATAAGAAGAACCCGTCAAAGTCTAGAACTCTTGATTAGTTTGATTCCATAATAACCCAATGGATGAATTGCAAAAAGCAAGTGCATATTTACTATCTGGATGGCAATTGTCGTGGATATTTTCCCTAAACCTAACTATCTGGGGCGTCTGCTCTCGACACCCACCTGATCTTAATATCTCTGGCGTCTACACTCGGCACCAATACCTTAAACTCTCTGGCATCTACACTCGACACCAATACCTTAATATCCCTGGCGTCTACACTCGACACCAATACTTTAATACTTGAGCTTCGAAGTATTACTCTAAGTTACTTTCACCTAACTTACTTATTCTGTTGCTGCGCAACAAAATGACAGACAAACTCTGGCAATTGTCCTTTAAATGCTTTAATCACGGCCGGGAGAGTTTCTCGAGCATTTCTTAAAGAAATCTCACCCACATAGAAAAATACATCAGGTTATATAGGATAAAAACATGACGCACAGAAACCAAATCACCTGCCTAACTCATGACTTTTAATGCTGTCATTTACTATTAACAGATTGATGCAAGCCCCCTCCTTTCCACCCTCTGTCTAGTGGCATTAGCAAAAAACACAAGTAAGGTTAAAAGTTCTGTTGATTACTCAATATATCACGAGTCAGCATAGACAGATATTCTTGATTTTGTTATAGTCAGCATTAAACAATTTTTCCATCACCCAAATAGACAAGAACAAAACGTCCTAGTACAATGTGCTTCCAAGTGTTAGACTGTTAGACCTAAAAAGAGGAAATAAAATCATGGGTTATTACTGTTAGTATCAGAGTTAGTTCAAAATACAGTTTATTATTTTATCCTTTCATTTTTCTGTCACATTTCCCCTCTTTGGTCGTAATTTTACATTACACGACCATAATCAATTTCCAGACCTGTTTAATTTCGCACATTACGGTAATGACTCTCCGGACGATCAATTGGGCGCATCTGCATTTGGTTAACTGGGTGCAACTGCTCATAGTGGTGGCCCTCTTCTTCCTCTTCCACAATGCTTCTGACCAATCTCCCCATACAAGCTCGAATACATTTGATTACACATCCAATCACGGTTGCTACAACCAGCATGGTGACAATTACTGGCAATAAGAGCTTAAGAATGGGTCCGAAGATATTACCAAAAGCACTGTGGAAGACATCAGAAATCCAATCAAATCCCCATCCTATTGCTTTGTTCTTTGCCTGTTCATCCTGGCACAAATCATTCCGCACCTTTGACATATCGTCTAGTACTTTTGAAATGGAACTGCCCTCTTCATCGTGGGCCGGGATATAGGTACAGCATTCTTTACCAATTTTGACACACACTCCCCCCTCCTCCGCCAGAATTGCATCTAGTGCCATTCTGTTTTCCAGAGTCACTTGTCTAATAGCCCCCACCTCACTTTTCAAGAGTGCCAGAGCCAATTGGGTGTCGTTTGCAAATCGAAATAGTTAATGGATTCTATTAATCCAGTTCATTGAATCAGTTACAGCGTTATGGATCAGAAAAGCCTTCCAAAACTGAGCATTTCTAGCGATTACACGGTTTTCTTCGGGGATGTCAGAAATATCATGTCTCCACCAAGTGTCATCATCACTTCTCTTCAAGGCCCTTTTCCCTCTCCTAGATTTTTCCACATAGCCAATTTTAATTCTCGCTCTGAGTTGAACCAAAGCGCAAAGACCATTCCATGAAACAGGAAGACTGGGATATGCAGTATGACCGCACAACCAGTAGTAATCAAGAAGGACGTAAGCCCCTCCTGCAAGGTGGTCACTTTTACCTGTGGGCTCATAACAACTTACTTCGTGGATAGTCTCACACCCCTCAAGTATCCCTAAGAATTGGTTTCCCCTTTTTGATCTATACTCTTTAAATTTTTGGTTTGGAAAAGGCCAGACCTTTTTCTTCCCCTCAGTAGAGAGGGAGAGCATTGGTGCCGGAATAGTTACATTATCACATTCAAGTGGAAATTTCCTACGGAAGATTTTTCGGGAACATTCTGACCCCGGTCCAGCTACGTAAGATAAGATACACTTCAATTTGTGACCCTCAACTGGCTCTGGCAACAGAGGATATGGATACGCAGCGGAGAAGGAGGCATGAGCACAGACATAACAATCTTTGTTAGGTGCAAATCTTTTAGCTGTGTACTCAGCATATTTCCAGAACAAATTTAACCCATACTGGTTTTGGTCGACGGCGGATGAGTAGCATGATGAACAGGCACTTCCCTTTTCCCTCTAACCTGATCACTCACTGGAAAGAATCCAAACAGAAACAGTAACATGATCAAAAGCAACACACCTACGAATACAGTAACACATATGCTATATTTAAACATTCTGTCAGACCACATTCGTTCCCAGGTGCCCTCCTCGTCCCGTTGGCCCCACCGACGTCTGAAACGTTCCATCTTCACCTTGATAACTCTTTGCGAGCTGTCGCAAGGTCTATCCCGCGTCGGTAGAGGAGGTCTGTTACCAGCACAGCCTGTTTTCCTCTACTTATCGCTTGCCGGGAGTTGGTGGGGCTTGCAGTGCGATACGTGAACCCAGGTGTCACGCTCAGCAACCTTGATTGCTGTATTTGTTGTTAGAATGATCTCGTATGGACCCAGCTACCTCGGGTTGTTCCACGCCTTGCGTCTGTGGTCCTTGATCCAGACCCACCGTCCTGGTTCGTAAGAGTGCTGTGGTTCCGTACCTGGAACTGGCAAGGCAGCTTTTACCTGAGAATAAATTGTTTTAATGGTTCTGGTTAGTGACAGTATATACTTTCTCATTTGCTCATCCACCCCTGCCAAACCCTCCTGGGGAGGAGGTTCAATTCCTACTCGCATGGGCCGACCTGTAAGAATTTCATGTGGGCTGAGGGCTGTTCTTGCCCCCTTTCGGGCTCTTATGGCCATTAAAACAATGGGCAGAGCTTTCACCCATGTCATTTCAGTTTCGGCCATAACCTTACACAATTTGTTTTTTATTGTTTGGTTAAGTCTCTCCACTGCCCCCCCCCCCCCCCACACACTTTCTGGTCTGTAAGAACAGTGCTTTCTCAAATTTATTTGTAGCCCTTTTGCCAATTCAGTTATTACTTTATTTACAAAATGAGTTCCATTGTCGCTAGACAATTTTTCAGGTACACCCCAACGGGGAATTATTTCTCTGATTAGAGCTTTTGCTACAGCCGCAGCATTAGCTTTTCTGCATGGGAAACACTCAACCCACTTCGAAAACATATCAACAATGACAAGACAATACTTATATCCTTGGCATGGTGTCAGCTCAATGAAATCCATCTGCAGGTGCTGGAAAGGAAGGTTAGGTGTGGGGTGGGCAGAGTAAATAGCTTTTTTACTCTGTCTTCCCACATTATTAGCTTTACAGATGTGGCAATTTCGGCAGAATTTCTCTGCTACTGATGTAAATCCTGGAGCCACCCAGGAAGTACTTATCAGATCATTCATAGCTACTTTTGAAGCATGGTCTAGACCATGAGCCCAATTTGCAAAATTAGGATACAGTTGTTTAGGTAGAAATGGTTTGTCTGTTTTGGTATCTTTCCAGACACCTTCGTCATCTTTCCCACCCCTCTCTGACCAAATTTTCAATTCCCGTTTAGTACCCAGTCTCTGAATTTCATTTAATGACGGTGGTACTTGGGTGCTGTCAGTAGAGAGAGATGTGAAACCTATAAAGTCAGTCCCTCTGTGTCCTATCAGTGCTGTGTTTTTTGCTACAGAGTCAGCAAAATTATTACCTTTTGATACTTCGTCACCGGTTCTCATATGTGCACTGCATTTGCAAATTGCTATTTCTTTCGGCATTAACAAATTTTCAAGTAATTTATCAATCAATTTTGAATGTGCTACCGGTTTCCCATTAGCGGTGAGAAAACCTTGATTTTTCCAAATCGCTCCGTGGTCATGACATACACCGAATGCATAACGTGAGTCGGTATATATGGTGACTGAGCGATCTTTGGCCAATTCACATGCACGTGCGAGTGCTGCAAGTTCTGCTGCTTGAGCTGAATGGTTCTGTGGTAAACATTCAGTCTCAACTATCTCAAATTTCGTGCAAATAGCATATGCAGTTGAAAGCAATCCTGTATGTGGATTTCGGAGACACGATCCGTCCACATAATAAATCAATTCAGGATTTGGTAATGGTGTGTCTCATAAATCGAGCCGCGGCTTTGTCACTATTTCTACTACCTGTGTGCAGTCATGGGGGTCCCCGTCTTCGTCAGTTGGTAGAAGTGTGGATGGATTTAACACGGTGCACCGTTTCAATGTGACATTTGACATTGTGAGCAGGACGTTTTGCCAATGCAGTGAACGTGCAGCAGTAAGATGAGCTGTCCTTGACTGCATCAACAAAGCGTGTACTGCATGGGGAACATACACTGTTAACTGATGTAAAGCCACCAAATCTGAACATGCCAATACTGCTTCGACTGCAGAGGCTACGGAACGTAGGCACTGTGGCATCCCCTGAGCGACAGTGTCTAATCGTTTTGAATAGTAAGCAACCGGACGGCGGCGGTCCCCGTGAGGTTGTGTTAGGATGGCAGACATGAACCCCTTTTTCTCAGATACGAATAATTCAAACACTTTTTCATAATCTGCCAACCCTAGGCTAGGCGCGGTAGTAAGTGATAACTTTAGCTTTTCAAATGCAAGTTGACGTTCGTCTGTCCAGGTGACTGGATCAGTCATTTTTTGAACCTCATGTGCTGCCATGAGGAGAGGATTTGAAATTTCAGCATAATCTCGGATCCATGGACGGCAGTATCCCGTTACCCCTAGAAATGACATCATTTGAGCTTTTGTAATCGGTTTCGGAATTTTTCGGATTGCCTCAACTCGATCTAGGCCTAAAGCTCGGCCATTTGCTGAGATGAGGTGGCCAAGATATCTCACTTCCTCTTTCACTAACTGCAGTTTATTTTTAGACACATTATGTCCATTCTCTGACAAGAAATTCAGCAATGCACGTGTGTCACATTCACAGGAGGCTTTATCTGAAGAACAGATTAATAAATCATCAACGTATTGAATTAATGTACTCCCCTTTGGTGGGATAAAACTTTCTAAATTTCTTGAAAGTTCTTCTGAAAATACAGTCGGGGATTCTGTGTAGCCCTGCGGCATAACGGTCCAGGTCCAGCGTTTATTTTTGAAGGTAAACACCAGCCAATATTGACTATCTGGGTGTAATGGGATTGAAAAGAATGCATTTGCCAAATCGATCACAGTGAAATGAGTAGCGTTGTTTGGTATTTCAGTTAGGATTATCGACGGATTTGGCACTATCGGAGACCGTGGCTGTATGGCTGCATTTACTAACCGCAGGTCCTGAACAAAACGCCATTCACCTGAGGACTTCCTAACAGGAAGTATAGGTGAATTTATGGGTGAATTTTGACAAGGCACAATAGCACCTTTTTCAACCAACGCTGCATGTACTTTTGAAATTCCCTCTACAGCTTCTTTATTGAGAGGATATTGAGGCCTAAAGGGCCTATGTTGAGTTTTTGGTGTGATAACGAGTGGCATTGCATTCTTTATTTGGCCAATATCAAATTTATCTTTAGCCCAAAGAGTTTCTGGGATTCCTGATAATAAATCAGAATTGTTTTCAATTGTATCAGGAATTATTTTTCTCTCCTCACTGCACAACCTGTGAACTGTTAACATCTGCACTGCTGAATATGCTCTTACCCCCTCTTCATTTTGATAATAGCCATCATTGTTCCAAGTCCAACCTCCTTTCTCAACTTGCTCCGTGAGCCACACCCCTACTTCTGCCCAGGAGCTCCCTTCCTTCTTTCCTACAGAGACATGAGGCTGAACTTGCAACTGTTCAAAGAAAGCAGATTGAGAATGCGTTAGTTTTACAGTAAATGCAGAGAAATGCTGTGATATTAGAAGATATTCAAGAGTTATTTTCTCACCCAACTCCTCACTAAACCATTTCTCCTCATACTCACTATTTCTCTCGGGGCCCACAAACCACGAGGTACAATGGAAATGAGATGGCTTTTCATAGACTGTTGGTAAAAACTCATACTCTGCATATGGGTCAAACGTTGGGTTTATAGCCCAGTTATAATACCAATTTGGTGACATTTGAGCAAAAATTCCATTCTTTGGTATCACTGTTATGCCTTCTGATGAAACATCTATGGTCATTCCTAATTTAAACATTAAATCTCTGCCTAATAAATTTAAAGGGCATGTTTCAGAAATCAAAAATGGGTGTGTACATGTTTTATTTCCATTTACCACTGTTAATGGCATTGACAATCTTGCAATTTGTGCTAAGCCTGATATACCATACGTTTTACGAGTTTGATCAGAAAGTGGTAATTTGTCAAACCTGGATGCTGTTTCGGTCGTGAGAGTTGAAAACACAGCTCCGGTATCGATTAGGAATGAAACTGAAAGTCCTTGTATAGATAATGTCATCATTGGGTTTGAATTGGGGTCTTTAGTCAGTTGTGTCAGTTGAGTTGCTGTTTGAGTGGCTCCCTCCTCATCCTATGCAGTCCTTGACGGCCTCGGTCGGGGCGGAGGGAAAGAGGAAGTCCTCTGCTCCCTGTAGTTCTGCTTTCTTTGCGGATAGCTCTGCTGCTGTTGATATTGGTTGTGGTTTGGGTACGGCTGCTGCTGGCGTTGTTGTTGGTATTGGTAGTTGTTGTTGTTCGGACAATCCCTCCTCCGGTGTCCTCTCTCTCCGCAGTTCCAGCATATATCTCCCACCTTCTCATTTCTTTGCAGTTGATCGTTGTTTCTTGGCATTCGGTTATTTGGCTGGGACTGGTAGAACATATACTGGGCAGTTTGCAGTTTGTTCTCCTTTTCCATGTTCTTCTTTTCATCATTCTGCTCGGCATGCTTTGCGTGTTGCATCACCACTTCCAGATCTTGCGCTTCCCATGCAATGCAGGTCAGTCGCACAGCTCCCTGAATGTTTGGAAGCAGGCCGTTGACGAAGTGATGTTTCAGAACTCCAGTGTTGTCGGTTCCTTCTGGAAGACCTGCACATTCATCGACAACAGTCTTTAGTCGTGCAAGATAAGCAGTAACAGCCTCACCTTTCACTTGCTTTGTGTTAGTGATTGCCGCCCAGTCTGGTTTGATGGGGAAGGCCAATCTCAGTCTTTCAATCATTGCTGTCCACTGAGCTCTCCATTCTTGAGTTTCAGTTCCTCCTTCGCCAAGGCGCGGTAGGGCGGGGTTGAACACAGCCGCTGGGGCAGCTCCACGAATTTCAGTCCACTTCAGCCCCAGTTTGCCACTGAAAATGGCAGCCCAGTCTCGACCTGTGGGTTTATAAGTCACATAAACATTTGTTACTGCGACTATGAAACGTTCCACTCCCTTTTCTGGGTTTGGGAGGGCAGCTGTCAGGTTTCGTAGTTCCTCCAGATCCCATGGCCGTTCCAGCCACACAGGCCCGTCTGCACCTGGAAACTGAAGCATAGGCAGATTATATGTTTCTTTGGGTTTTTTCCCTGCTACAGAGATTGCCCGAGTTTTCATTGGGTGTGGGAGAGATGGTTTTTCAGCTGCTTTTCTTTTGACACTTTTAAATACACGTTTGAGTGGCGTCCTGAGTTCAGGCGTCATGGCTTCATTTAACAGTTTTCTTACTTCTTTGTAGATGCCCCCTGATTCCCCTTCGTCCTCGCCCGAACTTTCGCCCTCCTTTTCCACTACCTCTTTCTCCGTCCTCTTGAGCAGGCTTGCAGAGCTTCCAGCTCCTGACGCGTGTCCGACTTCCTCCTCTTCATCTTTTGCAGCATCCACACTGTATGGAGGGGGCTTTGCGACGGGCGGTGGCTGTATGTCGTGCAGTTCTTGCTTCCTCTTCTTTGTCTGTAAAGCAATCAAAGATTCTGCAGCTTTCTCACCTTCCATCTGTCTTTCATAACGTGTTTCAGCCTCTCGTTCCCATCTTCGGAAGAGTGTCCAGTCAATCCTTCTCCGTTTCTTTATGGGCAAAGTTTCAAGGAGGCGTCGTGTCTCTCCTAGAACTGAAACACTCAAAGTCCCACAATCAGCAAACTGTCCCTTTGTCAACTTTGACCACAGCTGAACTTGGTCAATTTGTTCATCCCCCAAATTCCACTTTCTGACCAACTCTTTCAAAGGGCCCTGAATATTACTTTTTTTAGTTCCTTCTTTAGCACAGCAGTTCCCCATTTTAGATTAGAAGCAGTTCTTCAATTGCAGAAATTGGCAAAAAACCATTTAATAGAAAGAGACAATATACAAACAAAGAAAAGCAAGTACTTCGTTGCAGAAAAAGAAAGGAAACAATCTTTATAAATTCAGTTCACTGGGTATATATCAGATGTGTATCTAAAGCCCAAATTGGTGGAAAACTTGGAATGGTAGTAATAGGAATTAATCCTATTTCTCCTGTGGCCCTGTCTATATAAGGTCTTAAATTTGGCTTGGTTATTAAATATAGGGATGTTTGACCTATTTGAAACCCTGGTTCTGTGTGTGGCTGGTTCCACGCCCTTGTACAACCGACTCCTAATACGGCAGAATCTTCTTTAAATATTTGTTCTAGCTGGCCACTCAATCTCAATCCTATACGTCGCTGTACATATGTATATCTTGTTAAATAAAAATTATATCTTTGTGGTAAATTTAGTTGACTTTCGTCTTCCCCATAGGATAACGGGACACACCGTTTTAATTTAGCCAGTTTCTTTCTTCCTTTTTTCTTTTTTTCTTTTCTATTAATTCTTTATCAAATTATCATAATTCATCACAATTTTATCTTCATCATTAAAATTTAAATTCCTTTTTCTCTTTCTGTTAATTTCAGATTAAACAGAGAAAAAAATTATTTGTTTTGCACACATCAAAGGAAAACAACCAGAGTTTGTGAAGTCCTATCTTACCCTAAAAGTTCTTTTTCTTTGCCTGTCTGGGATGATTCCTTCGTCGGTGTGAGGTCCGTGGTCTGCTGCTGCAAAGTTGGCAGAATTGAATGATACCAGATGAGAAATAAAATAAAGTTCCTCTTTATCAGAACTTATCTAGTTTTGCCCCTTTGACCGGAACCCCAACCGACGAAAGGGAGGATCCTTGGGCTCCTAGGCTAGCTCATCAAATTGTCGTGGATATTTTCCCTAAACCTAACTATCTGGGGCGTCTGCTCTCGACACCCACCTGATCTTAATATCTCTGGCGTCTACACTCGGCACCAATACCTTAAACTCTCTGGCGTCTACACTCGACACCAATACCTTAATATCCCTGGCGTCTACACTCGACACCAATACTTTAATACTTGAGCTTCGAAGTATTACTCTAACTAAGTTACTTTCACCTAACTTACTTATTCTGTTGCTGCGCAGCAAAATGACAGACAAACTCTGGCAATTGTCCTTTAAATGCTTTAATCACGGCCGGGAGAGTTTCTCGAACAGTTCTCAAAGAAATCTCAACCACATAGAGAAATACATCAGGTTATATAGGATAAAAACATGACGCACAGAAACCAAATCACCTGCCTAACTCATGACTTTTAATGATGTCATTTACTATTAACAGATTGATGCAAGCCCCCTCCTTTCTACCCTCTGTCTAGTGGCATTAGCAAAAAACACAAGTAAGGTTAAAAGTTCTGTTGATTACTCAATATATCACGAGTCAGCATAGACAGATATTCTTGATTTTGTTATAGTCAGCATTAAACAATTTTTCCATCACCCAAAGAGACAAGAACAAAACGTCCTAGTACAATGTGCTTCCAAGTGTTAGACTGTTAGACCTAAAAAGAGGAAATAAAATCATGGGTTATTACTGTTAGTATCAGAGTTAGTTCAAAATACAGTTTATTATTTTATCCTTTCATTTTTCTGTCACACAGCCTACACGAATAAACAAGGTATGCAAAGTGGTGCAATGGATCGCTGGGTCCTACCACCTTGGTGAAAACTTGCTGAACCCAGAGGGGTATATATGCCTCCAGCAAAGTCTTCAGCAGATACCATTGGGGAACAGGCTTTGACCCCATAGGTGATATCTTTTCCCTTCAAGGTTTAGTAATAGAACATCACTGGAACAGAACAATACATCCACACAGAGCAAACTTGAACTAATATAAACTTCTTCTTAAGATTAATTTTCACACTTTAATCATATAGTGTCCAGTGGTGCTGTAAATACCTAAAGAGTTACATATGCCAAGTAAGAAAACATATAAGTGGCTATATGTGGAGTGATAGAACTTCAAGGCCCTAGGCATAGTTGTCTATAAAAATCTCATACAGCAATCATGAGAACAGTAATATGAAAGCAAATAAGAAGAACTCGTCAAAGTCTAGAACTCTTGATTAGTTTGATTCCATAATAACCCAATGGATGAATTGCAAAAAGCAAGTGCATATTTACTGTCTGGATGGCAGGCTACACGAATAAACAAGGTATGCAAAGTGGTGCAATGGATCGCTGGGTCCTACCACCTTGGTGAAAACTTGCTGGGACTCGAAGGGGATATATGCCTCCAGCAAAGGCTTCATCAGATACCATTGGGGAACAGGCTTTGACCCCATAGGTGATATCTTTTCCCTTCAAGGTTTAGTAATAGAACATCACTGGAACAGAACAATACATCCACACAGAGCAAACTTGAACTAAAGTAAACTTCTTACGATTAATTTTCACACCTTTATCATATAGTGACCAATGGTGTTGTAAATACCAAAATAGTTACATATGCCAAGTAAGAAAACATATAAGTGGCTACATGTGGTGTGATAGAACTTCAAGGCCCTAGGCACAGTTGTCTATAAAAATCTCATACAGCAATCATGAGAACAGTAATATGAAAGCAAATAAGAAGAACTCGTCAAAGTCTAGAACTCTTGATTAGTTTGATTCCATAATAACCCAATGGATGAATTGCAAAAAGCAAGTGCATATTTACTGTCTGGATGGCAGGCTACACGAATAAACAAGGTATGCAAAGTGGTGCAATGGATCGCTGGGTCTTACCACCTTGGTGAAAACTTGCTGGGACTCGAGGGGTATATATGCCTCCAGCAACGGCTTCATCAGATACCATTGGGGAACAGGCTTTGACCCCATAGGTGATATCTTTTCCCTTCAAGGTTTAGTAATAGAACATCACTGGGACAGAACAATACATCCACACAGAGCAAACTTGAACTAATATAAACTTTTTCTTACAATTAATTTTTACACTTTAATCGTTGTAAATACCTAAAGAGTTACATATGCCAAGTAAGAAAACATATAAGTGGCTACATGTGGTGTGATAGAACTTCAAGTCCCTCGGCATAGTTGTCTATAAAAATCTCATACAGCAATCATGAGAACAGTAATATGAAAGCAAATAAGAAGAACTCGTCAAAGTCTAAAACTCTTGATTAGTTTGATTCCATAATAACCCAATGGATGAATTGCAAAAAGCAAGTGCATATTTATTATCTGGAGGGCAGGCTACACGAAAAAACAAGGTATGCAAAGGAGCAAAATGGATCGCTGGGTCCTACCACCTTGGTGAAAACTTGCTGGGACCCGAGGGGTATATATGTCTCTTGCAAAGACTTCAGCAGATAACATTGGGGAACAGGCTTTGACCCCATAGATGATATCTTTTCCCTTCAAGGTTTAGTAATAGAACATCACTGGAACAGAACAAAACACCCACACAGAGCAAACTTGAACTAATGTAAACTTCTTACGATTAATTTTCACACTTTTATCATATAGTGACCAATGGTGTTGTAATTACCTACAGAGTTACATATGCCAAGTAAGAAAACATATAAGTGGCTACATGTTGTGTGATAGAACTTCAAGACCTTAGGCATAGTTGTCTATAAAAATCTCATACAGCAATTATGTGAAAAGCAACATGAAAGCAAATAAGAAGAACCCGTCAAAGTCTAGAACTCTTGATTAGTTTGATTCCATAATAACCCAATGGATGAATTGCAAAAAGCAAGTGCATATTTACTATCTGGATGGCAGGCTACACGAATAAACAAGGTATGCAAAGTGGTGCAATGGATCGCTGGGTCCTACCACCTTGGTGAAAACTTGCTGGGACTCGAGGGGTATATATGCCTCCAGCAAAGACTTCATCAGATACCATTGGGAACAGGCTTTGACCCCATAGGTGATATCTTTTCCCTTCAAGGTTTAGTGATAAAACATCACTGGAACAGAACAATACATCCACACAGAGCAAACTTGAACTAATATAAACTTTTTCTTAAGATTTATTTTCACACTTTAATTGTTGTAAATACCTAAAGAGTTACATATGCCAAGTAAGAAAACATATAAGTGGCTATATGTGGAGTGATAGAACTTCAAGGCCCTAGGCATAGTTGTCTATAAAAATCTCATACAGCAATCATGAGAACAGCAACATGAAAACAAATAAGAAGAACCCGTCAAAGTCTAGAACTCTTGATTAGTTTGATTCCATAATAACCCAATGGATGAATTGCAAAAAGCAAGTGCATATTTACTATCTGGATGGCAGGCTACACGAATAAACAAGGTATGCAAAGTGATGCAATGGATCGCTGGGTCCTACCACCTTGGTGAAAACTTGCTGGGACTCGAGGGGTATATATGCCTCCAGCAAAGGCTTCATCAGATATCATTGGGGAACAGGCTTTGACCCCATAGGTGATATCTTTTCCCTTCAAGGTTTAGTAATAGAACATCACTGGAAAAGAACAATACATACACACAGAGCAAACTTGAACTAATATAAACTTTTTCTTACAATTAATTTTTACACTTTAATCGTTGTAAATACCTAAAGAGTTACATATGCCAAGTAAGAAAACATATAAGTGGCTACATGTGGTGTGATAGAACTTCAAGGCCCTAGGCATAGTTGTCTATAAAAATCTCATACAGCAATCATGAGAACAGTAATATGAAAGCAAATAAGAAGAACTCGTCAAAGTCTAGAACTCTTGATTAGTTTGATTCCATAATAACCCAATGGATGAATTGCAAAAAGCAAGTGCATATTTATTATCTGGAGGGCAGGCTACACGAATAAACAAGGTATGCAAAGGGGCGAAATGGATCGCTGGGTCCTACCACCTTGGTGAAAACTTGCTGGGACCCGAGGGGTATATATGTCTCTTGCAAAGACTTCAGCAGATACCATTGGGGAACAGGCTTTGACCCCATAGGTGATATCTTTTCCCTTCAAGGTTTAATAATAGAACATCACTGGAACAGAACAATACATCCACACAGAGCAAACTTGAACTAATGTAAACTTCTTACGATTAATTTTCACACTTTTATCATATAGTGACCAGTGGTGTTGTAAATACCTACAGAGTTACATATGCCAAGTAAGAAAACATATAAGTGGCTACATGTTGTGTGATAGAACTTCAAGACTTTAGGCATAGTTGTCTATAAAAATCTCATACAGCAATTATCTGAAAAGCAACATGAAAGCAAATAAGAAGAACCCGTTAAAGTCTAGAACTCTTGATTAGTTTGATTCCATAATAACCCAATGGATGAATTGCAAAAAGCAAGTGCATATTTATTATCTGGAGGGCAGACTACACGAATAAACAAGGTATGCAAAGTGGTGCAATGGATCGCTGGGTCCTACAACCTTGGTGAAAACTTGCTGGGACCCGAGGGGTATACAGTATATGCTTCCAGCAAAGGATTCGGCACATACCATTGGGGAACAGGCTTTGACCCCATAGGTGATATCTTTTCCCTTCAAGGTTTAGTCATAGAACATTACTGGAACAGAACAATACATCCACACAGAGCAAACTTGAACTAATATAAACTTCTTAAGATTAATTTTCACACTTTAATCGTTGTAAATACCTAAAGAGTTACAAATGCCAAGTAAGAAAACATATAAGTGGCTACATGTGGTGTGATAGAACTTCAAGGCCCTAGGCACAGTTGTCTATAAAAATCTCATACAGCAATCATGAGAACAGCAATATGAAAGCAAATAAGAAGAACTCGTCAAAGTCTAGAACTCTTGATTAGTTTGATTCCATAATAACCCAATGGATGAATTGCAAAAAGCAAGTGCATATTTACTATCTTGATGGCAGGCTACACGAATAAACAAGGTATGCAAAGTGGTGCAATGGATCGCTGGGTCCTACCAACCTTTGTGAAATCTTGCTGGGACACGAGGGGTATATATGCTTCCAGCAAAGGATTCGGCACATACCATTGGGGAACAGGCTTTGACCCCATAGGTGATATCTTTTCCCTTCAAGGTTTAGTCATAGAATATCACTGGAACAGAACAATACATCCACACAGAGCAAACTTGAACTAATATAAACTTCTTCTTAAGATTAATTTTCACACTTTAATCATATAGTGACCAGTGGTGTTGTAAATACCTAAAGAGTTACATATGCCAAGTAAGAAAACATATAAATTGCTACATGTGGTGTGATTGAATTTCAAGGCCCTAGGCATAGTTGTCTATAAAAATCTCATACAGCAATCATGAGCACAGCAACATGAAAACAAATAAGAAGAACCCGTCAAAGTCTAGAACTCTTGATTAGTTTGATTCCATAATAACCCAATGGATGAATTGCAAAAAGCAAGTGCATATTTACTATCTGGATGGCAGGCTACACGAATAAACAAGGTATGCAAAGTGGTGCAATGGATCGCTGGGTCCTACCACCTTGGTGAAAACTTGCTGGGACTCGAGGGGTATATATGCCTCCAGCAAAGGCTTCATCAGATACCATTGGGGAACAGGCTTTGACCCCATAGGTGATATCTTTTCCCTTCAAGGTTTAGTAATAGAACATCACTGGAACAGAACAATACATCCACACAGAGCAAACTTGAACTAATATAAACTTTTTCTTACAATTAATTTTTACACTTTAATCGTTGTAAATACCTAAAGAGTTACATATGCCAAGTAAGAAAACATATAAGTGGCTACATGTGGTGTGATAGAACTTCAAGGCCCTAGGCATAGTTGTCTATAAAAATCTCATACAGCAATCATGAGAACAGTAATATGAAAGCAAATAAGAAGAACTCGTCAAAGTCTAGAACTCTTGATTAGTTTGATTCCATAATAACCCAATGGATGAATTGCAAAAAGCAAGTGCATATTTACTATCTGGATGGCAGGCTACACGAATAAACAAGGTATGCAAAGTGGTGCAATGGATCGCTGGGTCCTACCACCTTGGTGAAAACTTGCTGGGACTCGAGGGGTATATATGCCTCCAGCAAAGACTTCATCAGATACCATTGGGGAACAGGCTTTGACCCCATAGGTGATATCTTTTCCCTTCAAGGTTTAGTGATAAAACATCACTGGAACAGAACAATACATCCACACAGAGCAAACTTGAACTAATATAAACTTTTTCTTAAGATTAATTTTCACACTTTAATCGTTGTAAATACCTAAAGAGTTACGTATGCCAAGTAAGAAAACATATAAGTGGCTATATGTGGAGTGATAGAACTTCAAGGCCCTAGGCATAGTTGTCTATAAAAATCTCATACAGCAATCATGAGAACAGCAACATGAAAACAAATAAGAAGAACCCGTCAAAGTCTAGAACTCTTGATTAGTTTGATTCCATAATAACCCAATGGATGAATTGCAAAAAGCAAGTGCATATTTACTATCTGGATGGCAGGCTACACGAATAAACAAGGTATGCAAAGTGGTGCAATGGATCGCTGGGTCCTACCACCTTGGTGAAAACTTGCTGGGACTCGAGGGGTATATATGCCTCCAGCAAAGGCTTCATCAGATACCATTGGGGAACAGGCTTTGACCCCATAGGTGATATCTTTTCCCTTCAAGGTTTAGTAATAGAACATCACTGGAAAAGAACAATACATACACACAGAGCAAACTTGAACTAATATAAACTTTTTCTTACAATTAATTTTTACACTTTAATCGTTGTAAATACCTAAAGAGTTATATATGCCAAGTAAGAAAACATATAAGTGGCTACATGTGGTGTGATAGAACTTCAAGGCCCTAGGCATAGTTGTCTATAAAAATCTCATACAGCAATCATGAGAACAGTAATATGAAAGCAAATAAGAAGAACTCGTCAAAGTCTAGAACTCTTGATTAGTTTGATTCCATAATAACCCAATGGATGAATTGCAAAAAGCAAGTGCATATTTACTATCTGGATGGCAGGCTACACGAATAAACAAGGTATGCAAAGTGGTGCAATGGATCGCTGGGTCCTACCACCTTGGTGAAAACTTGCTGGGACTCGAGGGGTATATATGCCTCCAGCAAAGACTTCATCAGATACCATTGGGGAACAGGCTTTGACCCCATAGGTGATATCTTTTCCCTTCAAGGTTTAGTGATAAAACATCACTGGAACAGAACAATACATCCACACAGAGCAAACTTGAACTAATATAAACTTTTTCTTAAGATTAATTTTCACACTTTAATCGTTGTAAATACCTAAAGAGTTACGTATGCCAAGTAAGAAAACATATAAGTGGCTATATGTGGAGTGATAGAACTTCAAGGCCCTAGGCATAGTTGTCTATAAAAATCTCATACAGCAATCATGAGAACAGCAACATGAAAACAAATAAGAAGAACCCGTCAAAGTCTAGAACTCTTGATTAGTTTGATTCCATAATAACCCAATGGATGAATTGCAAAAAGCAAGTGCATATTTACTATCTGGATGGCAGGCTACACGAATAAACAAGGTATGCAAAGTGGTGCAATGGATCGCTGGGTCCTACCACCTTGGTGAAAACTTGCTGGGACTCGAGGGGTATATATGCCTCCAGCAAAGGCTTCATCAGATACCATTGGGGAACAGGCTTTGACCCCATAGGTGATATCTTTTCCCTTCAAGGTTTAGTAATAGAACATCACTGGAAAAGAACAATACATACACACAGAGCAAACTTGAACTAATATAAACTTTTTCTTACAATTAATTTTTACACTTTAATCGTTGTAAATACCTAAAGAGTTATATATGCCAAGTAAGAAAACATATAAGTGGCTACATGTGGTGTGATAGAACTTCAAGGCCCTAGGCATAGTTGTCTATAAAAATCTCATACAGCAATCATGAGAACAGTAATATGAAAGCAAATAAGAAGAACTCGTCAAAGGACTTCTACTTTCTGACCCCTGGACTATACACCTCTGGCTGTTCTCATGATTGCTGTATGAGATTTTTATAGACAACTATGCCTAGGGCCTTGAAGTTCTATCACACCACATATAGCCACTTATATGTTTTCTTACTTGGCATATGCAACTCTTTATGTATTTACAACACCACTGTTCACTATATGATTAAAGTGTGAAAATTAATTGTAAGAAAAAGTTTATATTAGTTCAAGTTTGCTCTGTGTAGATGTATTGTTCTGTTCCAGTGATATTCTATGACTAAACCTTGAAGGGAAAATATATCACGTATGGGGTCAAAGCCTGTTCCCCAGTGGTATCTGCTGAAGCCTTTGCTGGAGGCATATACTGTATACCCCTCGAGTCCCAGCAAGTTTTCACCAAGGTTGTAGGACCCAGCGATCCATTGCACCACTTTGCATACCTTGTTTATTCGTGTAGCCTGCCATCCAGATAGTAAATATGCACTTGCTTTTTGCAATTCATCCATTGGGTTATTATGGAATCAAACTAATCAAGAGTTCTAGACTTTGACGGGTTCTTCTTATTTGTTTTCATGTTGCTGTGCTCATGATTGCTGTATGAGATTTTTATAGACAACTATGCCTAGGGCCTTGAAGTTCTATCACACCACATGTAGCAATTTATATGTTTTCTTACTTGGCATATGTAACTCTTTAGGTATTTACAACACCACTGGTCACTATATGATTAAAGTGTGAAAATTAATCTTAAGAAGAAGTTTATATTAGTTCAAGTTTGCTCTGTGTGGATGTATTGTTCTGTTCCAGTGATGTTCTATTACTAAACCTTAAAGGGAAAAGATATCACCTATGGGGTCAAAGCCTGTTCCCCAATGGTATCTGCTGAAGCCTTTGCTGGAGGCATATATACCATTCTGGTCCCAGCAAGTTTTCACCAAGGTGGTAGGACCCAGCGATCCATTGCACCACTTTGCATACCTTGTTTATTCCTTTAGCCTGCCGTCCAGATAGTAAATATGCACTTGCTTTTTGCAACTCATCCATTGGGTTATTATGGAATCAAACTAATCAAGAGTTCTAGACTTTGACGGGTTCTTCTTATTTGTTTTCATGTTGCTGTGCTCATGATTGCTGTATGAGATTTTTATAGACAACTATGCCTAGGGCCTTGAAGTTCTATCACACCACATGTAGCAATTTATATGTTTTCTTACTTGGCATATGTAACTCTTTAGGTATTTACAACACCACTGGTCACTATATGATTAAAGTGTGAAAATTAATCTTAAGAAGAAGTTTATATTAGTTCAAGTTTGCTCTGTGTGGATGTATTGTTCTGTTCCAGTGATGTTCTATGACTAAACCTTGAAGGGAAAAGATATCACCTATGGGGTCAAAGCCTGTTCCCCAATGGTATGTGCCGAATCCTTTGCTGGAAGCATATATACCCCTCGGGTCCCAGCAAGATTTCACAAAGGTGGTAGGACCCAGCGATCCATTGCACCACTTTGCATACCTTGTTTATTCGTGTAGCCTGCCATCCAGATAGTAAATATGCACTTGCTTTTTGCAATTCATCCATTGGGTTATTATGGAATCGAACTAATCAAGAGTTCTAGACTTTGACGAGTTCTTCTTATTTGCTTTCATATTGCTGTTCTCATGATTGCTGTATGTGATTTTTATAGACAACTGTGCCTAGGGCCTTGAAGTTCTATCACACCACATGTAGCCACTTATATGTTTTCTTACTTGGCATATGTAACTCTTTAGGTATTTACAACACCACTGGTCACTATATGATTAAAGTGTGAAAATTAATCTTAAGAAGAAGTTTATATTAGTTCAAGTTTGCTCTGTGTGGATGTATTGTTCTGTTCCAGTGATGTTCTATTACTAAACCTTGAAGGGAAAAGATATCACCTATGGGGTCAAAGCCTGTTCCCCAATGGTATCTGATGAAGCCTTTGCTGGAGGCATATATACCCCTCGAGTCCCAGCAAGTTTTCACCAAGGTGGTAGGACCCAGCGATCCATTGAACCACTTTGCATACCTTGTTTATTCGTGTAGCCTGCCATCCAGATAGTAAATATGCACTTGCTTTTTGCAATTCATCCATTGGGTTATTATGGAATCAAACTAATCAAGAGTTCTAGACTTTCACGGGTTCTTCTAATTTTTTTTCATGCTGCTGTTCTCATGATTGCTGTATGAGATTTTTATAGACAACTATGCCTAGGGCCTTGAAGTTCTATCACTCCACATATAGCCACTTATATGTTTTCTTACTTGGCATATGTAACTCTTTAGGTATTTACAGCACCACTGGTCACTATATGATTAAAGTGTGAAAATTAATCTTAAGAAGAAGTTTATATTAGTTCAAGTTTGCTCTGTGTGGATGTATTGTTCTGTTCCAGTGATGTTCTATTACTAAACCTTGAAGGGAAAAGATATCACCTATGGGGTCAAAGCCTGTTCCCCAATGGTATCTGCTGAAGCCTTTGCTGGAGGCATATATACCCCTCTGGTCCCAGCAAGTTTTCACCTAAGTGGTAGGACCCAGCGATCCATTGCACCACTTTGCATACCTTGTTTATTCCTTAAGCCTGCCATCCAGATAGTAAATATGCACTTGCTTTTTTGCAATTCATCCATTGGGTTATTATGGAATCAAACTAATCAAGAGTTCTAGACTTTGACGGGTTCTTCTTATTTGTTTTCATGTTGCTGTGCTCATGATTGCTGTATGAGATTTTTATAGACAACTATGCATGGGGCCTTGAAGTTCTATCACACCACATGTAGCAATTTATATGTTTTCTTACTTGGCACATGTAACTCTTTAGGTATTTACAACGATTAAAGTGTGAAAATTAATCTTAAGAAGAAGTTTATATTAGTTCAAGTTTGCTCTGTGTGGATGTATTGTTCTGTTCCAGTGATGTTCTATTACTAAACCTTGAAGGGAAAAGATATCACCTATGGGGTCAAAGCCTGTTCCCCAATGGTATCTGATGAAGCCTTTGCTGGAGGCATATATACCCCTCGAGTCCCAGCAAGTTTTCACCAAGGTGGTAGGACCCAGCGATCCATTGCACCACTTTGCATACCTTGTTTATTTGTGTAGCCTGCCATCCAGATAGTAAATATGCACTTGCTTTTTGCAATTCATCCATTGGGTTATTATGGAATCAAACTAATCAAGAGTTCTAGACTTTGACGGGTTCTTCTTATTTGTTTTCATGTTGCTGTTCTCATGATTGCTGTATGAGATTTTTATAGAGAACTATGCCTAGGGCCTTGAAGTTCTATCACTCCACATATAGCCACTTATATGTTTTCTTACTTGGCATATGTAACTCTTTAGGTATTTACAACGATTAAAGTGTGAAAATTAATCTTAAGAAGAAGTTTATATTAGTTCAAGTTTGCTCTGTGTGGATGTATTGTTCTGTTCCAGTGATGTTCTATTACTAAACCTTGAAGGGAAAAGATATCACCTATGGGGTCAAAGCCTGTTCCCCAATGGTATCTGCTGAAGCCTTTGCTGGAGGCATATATACCCCTCGAGTCCCAGCAAGTTTTCACCAAGGTGGTAGGACCCAGCGATCCATTGCACCACTTTGCATACCTTGTTTATTCATGTAGCCTGCCATCCAGATAGTAAATATGCACTTGCTTTTTGCAATTCATCCATTGGGTTATTATGGAATCAAACTAATCAAGAGTTCTAGACTTTGACGGGTTCTTCTTATTTGCTTTCATGTTGCTTTTCAAATAATTGCTGTATGAGATTTTTATAGACAACTATGCCTAAGGTCTTGAAGTTCTATCACACAACATGTAGCCAGTTATATGTTTTCTTACTTGGCATATGTAACTCTGTAGGTATTTACAACACCACTGGTCACTATATGATAAAAGTGTAAAAATTAATTGTAAGAAAAAGTTTATATTAGTTCAAGTTGGCTCTGTGTGGATGTATTGTTCTGTTCCAGTGATGTTCTATTACTAAACCTTGAAGGGAAAAGATATCACCTATGGGGTCAAAGCCTGTTCTCCAATGGTATCTGCTGAAGTCTTTGCAAGAGACATATATACCCCTCGGGTCCCAGCAAGTTTTCACCAAGGTGGTAGGACCCAGCGATCCATTTCGCCCCTTTGCATACTTTGTTTAGTCGTGTAGCCTGCCCTCCAGATAATAAATATGCACTTGCTTTTTGCAATTCATCCATTGGGTTATTATGGAATCAAACTAATCAAGAGTTCTAGACTTTGACGAGTTCTTCTTATTTGCTTTCATATTACTGTTCTCATGATTGCTGTATGAGATTTTTATAGACAACTATGCCTAGGGCCTTGAAGTTCTATCACACCACATGTAGCCACTTATATGTTTTCTTACTTGGCATATGTAACTCTTTAGGTATTTACAACGATTAAAGTGTAAAAATTAATTGTAAGAAAAAGTTTATATTAGTTCAAGTTTGCTCTGTTTGGATGTATTGTTCTGTTCCAGTGATGTTCTATTACTAAACCTTGAAGGGAAAAGATATCACCTAGGGGGTCAAAGCCCGTTCCCCAATGGTATCTGATGAAGCCTTTGCTGGAGGCATATATACCCCTCGAGTCCCAGCAAGTTTTCACCAAGGTGGTAGGACCCAGCGATCCATTGCACCACTTTGCACACCTTGTTTATTCGTGTAGCCTGCCATCCAGATAGTAAATATGCACTTGCTTTTTGCAATTCATCCATTGGGTTATTATGGAATCAAACTAATCAAGAGTTCTAGACTTTGACGAGTTCTTCTTATTTGCTTTCATATTACTGTTCTCATGATTGCTGTAGTATTTAGGTGTACTATCATGAATGAACAGACTGAGCTTTGCATACCGTGCTTTTATTACTCTGCAACCATATACACTCCCACTCCCAAACATAGTGAACATATCCCTCCGCCTCTCACGTATACCAACGTGATGACGTAAACAGTATGTGCATGTTTTTTTTTAACTAATGAACTCAGTTACGTTATTTCCTCTTCTACTTACTTGAGTGATCAACAGCTAAACATTCACTTGGTCTGCGATCAACGGCAAGACATGAAAATAAACAAATAGATTGCTTCAGTATAATAAATCAATTAAGTGCCTACTCAGTCCATTTTATAGTCCATGACAAAGTCTCTGAGGTACTGTGGAGGCTGTCGGTGCCTAGCAGGGTATCTTGCCACCACTGGGACTGTGTCAGCAGTGACTTCATCATCTTCTTCTGTTGTCGATGTGTCACACAGGCCAGGGTCAAGCTTTTTGAAGAAGGATGAATTTCTTGTCACTCTGTGTCCATCCCGCTCAGCAGTGACCATAGAGCCTTTGACTGTGGTTACTCTATACGGCTTGTGGTTGTATGCTGCTGTGAGTTTGTTGCGCCTGGGTTGAGAGCACAACACAATGTCACCAGGTTGGAGAGGGTAATGTGTAGCGTGTCGGCGAGTGTCAGAGTACAACTTCATTTTGGCCTTGGCCTCGTGGTCTCTCCTGCAGAGATCCTTGTCCAATCCGGTGGGTGTGCTCACAGAAGGCATCTTTGTATGTATCCTGCGTTTGAGCAACAACTCAGCGGGTGATGTTGTTGTTGTGCTGTGTGGTGTTGAACGGTACTCACGCAGGAATGTGTAGAGATGCTGTTTCCAGGGGATGTTCTTCATGTGGGCAACACAGAGGCATTTTCCAAGTGTTCTCATAAACCTCTCTGCAGTGGCATTTGCCTGGGGCCACAGTGGTGTGATCTTCCGATGGTGAAATCCCATGTAGGCTGCAAACTTGCTAAACTGTTCACTGGTGAATGGGGGGCCGTTATCTGTTTTCACAGATCTGGGGATGCCAAACATGGAAAAGATTTTGTCTATGACAGGGATAACAGAGTTTGCAGAGGTGGAGTGTATGACTTCCACCATGGGGTATCGGGAGTACTCATCTACGATGACTAGCAGGTGTTCACCCGTTGGTAGTGGGCCATAGAAGTCTGCACTTACATCTTGCCAGACTGTGTCAGGGAGGTCTGACATCTGTAGGGGTTCTGTGTGCATTTCCGGTGTGGTTGCTTGACATGCTAAGCAGTTTCTGACCATTTCCTCAGCCCGTCGGTCGATGCCTGGGAACCACACCTTCTCTCTCAAGAGGGCCTTGGTTTTTGTAATGCCCTGATGTGCCTCGTGGGCGAGCTGAAGTACTCTGTGCTCAAGTGATGAGGGAATAACGATTCTGGATCCCTTAAGTATGACGTCATTTTCGTGTGACACTGTGAGCTCGCTTTTCACATGTTCATACTGTCTTAGCGCAGAGTCTTTTGTGACTGTGTGCCATGCATTGTTGCATATGAGAGCGCTAACCTTTTGTAATGTTGCGTCCTTGAGTGTCTCAGACTTGATTTCATCCAGAGTCATCGCTTTTGGTGTGTTGCTCTGCACGATGAAGCTTATATATTCTTCAGCTATTTTTGTGGCACGGGTGTTTTTGGTAGGTGTCTGTGCTGGGATTGGATGGCGGGACAAGTAGTCTGCTGGATTATCAGTCCCTTTCCTATATTCTATTTTGAGGTTGTATGGCTGCAGCCGGAGTCCCCATCGCTCGATGCGGGCAGGTGGCTTGGACCTGGGGTTGTTCCAGATGAGTTCGAGCGGCTTATGATCCGTCACCATTGTGAACTCTTTGCCGTAGATGTAGAGATGAAAATGTTCGCAGCTCCATACAATTGCGAGCGCTTCACGCTCTGTTTGAGAGTACCTCCTCTCGACGTCACTGAGTGCTCGGCTTGCATATGCGATGACGTGTTTCTTTTCTTTGTCTTTTTGCAGCAGTATTGCCCCTAGCCCAACTGGACTAGCGTCGACGATGAACTCTGTTTCTCTGTTCGGGTTAAAGTATGCCATCGTGGTCTCGCTGGTGAGACTCTCTCTCAGTGTGCTCAGTGCTGCATCCTGTTCTGCGCCCCACTGCCATGTCGTGCTCTTCCTCGTGAGCTTTCTGAGGGGCTCTGTTACCGTGGCGAAATTAGGGATGAAGCGTGAGCAGTAGTTCGCCATGCCCAACAGACTTCTGACCTCTGCAGCATCCTTCGGCTTTTTGGCTTGGTGTATGGCGTCGACCCTCTTGGGATCTGCTGAGACACCGCAAGCGGAGAAAATGAAACCGAAGAACTCTAGTTGCGTCTTGTTGAATTCACACTTCTTTCGGTATAGTGTGAGGCCACGTTCTTTGAGTCGCTGGAACACGGCTGTTAGGCTCTTGTCATGATCAGCCTGCGTCACTCCGTAGACGATGATGTCATCGCTGAGATTCTTCACCCCTGCGATGCCCTGAAGTGTCTGATGGATTGTGTTCTGAAACACCTCCGCGGCTGACGAGATGCCAAAGTTGAGGCGCTTGTATCTTCTCAGGCCCAGGTGTGTTGTGAATGTGGTAATATAGCTGCTGTTAGGATGTAATTCCAGCTGGTGATATCCCAATGTCAGATCCAGCTTTGAGAATACGGTTGCTCCATTCAGTTCATGAATGACATCATCTATAGTGGGAGTCAGGTGACGTTCTCTTTGGATGGCTGTGTTTGCTTGGCGCATGTCAACACATATGCGTACCTTGTCTGGGTCTTTGGGCTTTGGTGGTGTTACAATGGGCGAGACCCAGGGTGTTGGGCCTGTCACTTCCTCTATGATGTCCTCGGCTTCCAGTCTCTGTAGTTCAGCTTCCACTTTCTGACGTACATGAAAAGGAACTCTGCGGTGTGGCTGGCATGTGGGCTGTATGTCTGGGTTTATATGAAGTGTCACTTGAAAGTCTTTGAGCTTACCAACGCCGTCAAATAGCTCGGGGTGTCTGTTCACAAGCTCATCTGCTACTGTGAGGTTCACTGAGGGAGGTCTGATAGTGCGTATAATTTTGATCAGCCCCAATTCATCAGCTGTCTGGTAGCTGAGTAGGAGCAGCCATCACCTTTAATCACATAGAACGTCCCATCTGTTTTCGTCTTGTTCTTCGCCTCCACGCAGCCTGTGAATTTCCCTAGGATGGGCAGTGCGTCTTTGGACCCATAGGCAAGTATTCTGAGATCTGTGTGCAGGAGGCGGGGCTGGATACTCAGCTTGTTGTATGTCATTTCACTGATGATGTTTACAGCAGCACCAGAGTCGATCAGAACTGGCACTGTGTCTCCATATAGCTTGATTTGTGTTAGCGGCTGCTTACTGTTGCTATTGCTGTTGACAGTATATGCATAGGATTCATCACTGCTTGAAGATGACTTGGGTTGAGCTGATTCACTGTGTGTTTCCACCTGATTAATTTTCTTTCTATAGCTTTTTTTGTAACCCTGTGTCTCTGCTTGCTGTTCAGTGTGTTGTGATTTTGACCTACACTGTCTTGCGAAGTGGTTTTGCTTCCCACAAGCTTTACATTGTTTACCCCTTGCAGGGCATTCGTTTTTGTGTGGTCACTCACCCCCGCAGTTTCTGCATTGTGTGTTGCTGCCACCTGCCGGACGTTTTTGGTATGTCTTCTTGTGGATTTTTCTGTGTATTTGATTCACAGCAGTAATGGGATTAGAACCTTCTTCAATTCCTTTTGACTGCAGTTCAGAAAGTTCAAGAGTCCTGCCGTATTCAAGCAGTTCTTTTAATGTCTTGTTTGCCTCCCTCAAACCATATTTGCGCACTCTGGAGGATGTGCAGCTTTGGATGATCTGTGACTTTATTTCATTGTCCACGTCACTAAACTCACAGTATTTTGCCAGCATGCGAAGTCTCGTATTATATGCATCTAGATTCTCACCGGGCTGTTGTGCAGCTTTCCTGAAGATGTACACTTCATACTGGACATTCTTTTTGGGCGAAAAGTACTCGGTGAGTTTTGTTTTAACGTCTGCATACTTGTCTGTCTCTGCCGCCACTGTGTCGTATATGTCGTGCACTCTTTCGCCAGCCAGATGTAACAGGAGGGCTTTCAGTCTTGGGTCCCCGGTTATGTTCATAGCTGTAGTGTAGTTCTCAAACCTCTGAAGCCACTTATTCCACCTCGGTCCGACAAAGCTGGGTTCACTCTCTGTATCGAACTGTGGTACGGACGGGCTGTGTGCTAGCGCCATGCTAACTGTCTGGTTTCTAACTATCTGGCTCACTTACATTACAGCCGGCTGCTTTCACTCCAAACTTTCTTCCACATGCAAATGTCCGCTGTCCAGGAGATGTTTTCGTTATTATTGATCCTCGTCGCCAGTGTAGTATTTAGGTGTACTATCATGAATGAACAGACTGAGCTTTGCATACCGTGCTTTTATTACTCTGCAACCATATACACTCCCACTCCCAAACATAGTGAACATATCCCTCCGCCTCTCACGTATACCAACGTGATGACGTAAACAGTATGTGCAGGTTTACTGGTACGATCTGAATGTTACAATTGCTGTATGAGATTTTTATAGACAACTATGCCTAGGGCCTTGAAGTTCTATTACACCACATGTAGCCGCTTATATGTTTTCTTACTTGGCATATGTAACTCTTTAGGTATTTACAACGATTAAAGTGTGAAAATTAATTGTAAGAAAAAGTTTATATTAGTTCAAGTTTGCTCTGTGTGGATGTATTGTTCTGTTCCAGTGATGTTCTATTACTAAACCTTGAAGGGAAAAGATATCACCTATGGGGTCAAAGCCTGTTCCCCAATGGTATCTGCTGAAGCCTTTGCTGGAGGCATATATACCCCTCTGGTCCCAGCAAGTTTTCACCAAGGTGGTAGGACCCAGCGATCCATTGCACCACTTTGCATACCTTGTTTATTCCTTTAGCCTGCCATCCAGATAGTAAATATGCACTTGCTTTTTTGCAATTCATCCATTGGGTTATTATGGAATCAAACTAATCAAGAGTTCTAGACTTTGACGGGTTCTTCTTATTTGTTTTCATGTTGCTGTGCTCATGATTGTTGTATGAGATTTTTATAGACAACTATGCCTGGGGCCTTGAAGTTCTATCACACCACATGTAGCAATTTATATGTTTTCTTACTTGGCATATGTAACTCTTTAGGTATTTACAACACCACTGGTCACTATATGATTAAAGTGTGAAAATTAATCTTATGAAGAAGTTTATATTAGTTCAAGTTTGCTCTGTGTGGATGTATTGTTCTGTTCCAGTGATGTTCTATTACTAAACCTTGAAGGGAAAAGATATCACCTATGGGGTCAAAGCCTGTTCCCCAATGGTATGTGCCGAATCCTTTGCTGGAAGCATATATACCCCTCGGGTCCCAGCAAGATTTCACCAAGGTGGTAGGACCCAGCGATCCATTGCACCACTTTGCATACCTTGTTTATTCGTGTAGCCTGCCATCCAGATAGTAAATATGCACTTGCTTTTTGCAATTCATCCATTGGGTTATTATGGAATCAAACTAATCAAGAGTTCTAGACTTTGACGAGTTCTTCTTATTTGCTTTCATATTACTGTTCTCATGATTGCTGTATGAGATTTTTATAGACAACTATGCCTAGGGCCTTGAAGTTCTATCACACCACATGTAGCCACTTATATGTTTTCTTACTTGGCATATGTAACTCTTTAGGTATTTACAACGATTAAAGTGTGAAAATGAATTGTAAGAAAAAGTTTATATTAGTTCAAGTTTGCTCTGTGTGGATGTATTGTTCTGTTCCAGTGATGTTCTATTACTAAACCTTGAAGGGAAAAGATATCACCTATGGGGTCAAAGCCTGTTCCCCAATGGTATCTGCTGAAGCCTTTGCTGGAGGCATATATACCCCTCTGGTCCCAGCAAGTTTTCACCAAGGTGGTAGGACCCAGCGATCCATTGCACCACTTTGCATACCTTGTTTATTCCTTTAGCCTGCCATCCAGATAGTAAATATGCACTTGCTTTTTGCAAGTCATCCATGGGGTTATTATGGAATCAAACTAATAAAGAGTTCTATACTTTGACGGGTTCTTCTTATTTGTTTTCATGTTGCTGTGCTCATGATTGCTGTATGAGATTTTTATAGACAACTATGCCTATGGCCTTGAAGTTCTATCACACCACATGTAGCAATTTATATGTTTTCTTACTTGGCATATGTAACTCTTTAGGTATTTACAACACCACTGGTCACTATATGATAAAAGTGTGAAAATTAATCTTAAGAAGAAGTTTATATTAGTTCAAGTTTGCTCTGTGTGGATGTATTGTTCTGTTCCAGTGATGTTCTATTACTAAACCTTGAAGGGAAAAGATATCACCTATGGGGTCAAAGCCTGTTCCCCAATGGTATCTGCTGAAGCCTTTGCTGGAGGCATATATACCCCTCGAGTCCCAGCAAGTTTTCACCAAGGTGGTAGGACCCAGCGATCCATTGCACCACTTTGCATACCTTGTTTATTCGTGTAGCCTGCCATCCAGATAGTAAATATGCACTTGCTTTTTGCAATTCATCCATGGGGTTATTATGGAATCAAACTAATAAAGAGTTCTAGACTTTGACGGGTTCTTCTTATTTGCTTTTGTGGCAGGTCTAATGAGATATATCCTGCCTGCAGGTGGCTGATTAATTCATTTGAGCTCGTCCTATCAGTGAGCTGTAGTAGCGCATATAAAAAAGCTGGTTAGAGTGTATGGTGCCATGAGGCACCGCCCCTTCCCGTGTCGTCATTCAGGGCGACATGCAAGCTTTCGCGGCTGGCATTCGGCTGAGGTTGTACTCTTGATGGTCAGAGTATGGTTGTTTATACTTCATGTCCGGAATGCTTAGTTATTGCCGACGCGCGCGCTGTTCACCTGATAGATGGGATGAGCCCACATGCATGTTGTCTGCCTGACTGAGTTAGTCCCCAGAGATCGCACCTAAAAGGTATGTAGTTTTAAATTTGCGCCTATGTTAAATGGCAATCTGTTGAGAAACAGCTTTTATTAATTGTTAGCAGTTAAATCACAGAGTTTGTCTGATAGTTTATTTGTAAATTTATAGATGTAGTACGGACCAATGGGTCGCATCTGCACCACCGATTAGTTTCTGTGCGGTTGACTGCGTGGGACTACTTCTGGAGGCGCTGCTGCTTTGCTGCTTTGCTGCTTTGCTGCTTTGCTGCTTTGCTGCTTTGCTGCTTTGCTGCTTTGCTGCGCTGCTGCTTTGCTGCGCTGCTGCTTTGCTGCTCTGCTGCTTTGCTGCTTTGCTGCTTTTGCTGTTGCTTTGATCCGCTGTGGACAAAGGACTGAAAACACTGTCCTTTGTGTTTATTTTAGTGTGTGTGCCTCCATGTGAGCCCTTTATTTCGGGGTTGTCTCTGTGTCTTGTGACCCCAGGAAAGTTTTCTTTTCATTTGTATTAGTTTTTATTTTGTATTTTGACTCAGAATTTTGTAATATGTTTAACGTGAAACTGAACATCTCTACTCCAATTTCTGTCTCTTGGAGTGACATTTCTGAGTGTGTTTCAACAGTGACATTTCTGAGTGTGTTTCAACAGTGACATTTCTGTTCCAGGAGCTGAGTGCACAAAGCAGGGGCGGATTGCTGGTGGTGGTCTCCCTCACGAGTGTTGTGTGCTGAGTGGTGTGAGTGTGTGTACTGGTGTGAGTGTATATGCACAGGTGTACGGAAAAGGTGACTTGTAGTGGAGGCCTTATGTGCCCTTATCCACTGCTCTGCCTCGGCTCCTGTCCTGCTGACTCAGGTCGCTCCATGTGTGCTCGTGGAACCACAAAATTGTCTACATTGAGTGCTGTTGATGTTTGTGTATTTTATATTGATTATTTATCTTTAATAAAACAAATTTATATTTTTGTACCCACGTCTCCTGCCGCCTTACTGTGGACGAACCTGTGTTTCCTTAACCCTCTGGGGTCTGAGCTGTTTTCTGGGCCCTGGAGGTGTTCTGACATGCTCTGACATTTGTGGTTATTTCTGTTACTTGTGACATTTTCATGGCTAAAGTCTAATTACACTGTATTCAGCACAAACTCTGCTACAATAATATATCAGCAGCATGTATGTAAAAGTTTGTAGTTTTGAGATAATGACATTTATGCGTGGTTTGTGAAAATACAAAAATAAATTCTCACTGAAATAAGGTCATGAAACCCATACTGATTATTTCTTCACAAGACTTTTGAAAATTGTATCACGTAGCCTAGAATATTTGCTCCAAAACGATGTGAGAATCACCCTGACTGCTCATTCAGAGAAGACAATATATTGATTTAAAAATTTTACGACGTGTTTTGTGTTAGAAAGCAATATGCGAAGGGGCGGATCACCTCATTAATATGAAAGCTTTCCACACCTGAGAAAGACAAAGAACCTCCCTAATGGCCCTATTAGGAGCTTATCAGGGCCCATCATTCTGACCAACCTTGCACAAAGAATGAGGAGATTTAAAAAAGAATGGCTTTTAAAATTGTTTGGATTTATTTACAACACAACATAATCTAAAGATACACAACAAAAAAGCACTTATTGAAGAAAGAGACCTTTGTGCCATTCCTAAAAACATTGTACATACCTTTCATTTTCTAAGGTGTTTGACTTTCACTTTACCATGTTCATGTACAGAGACATGTACTGTGAATGTTGAAGTCAGCAGGACTCAGTGGCATCTGGGCCCTGAAAAAAAAAAAGTGAACATACTGATATCAAGAGAAAGGCCTGCAGGATTTTGGGAATACATTTTAGATTTTTCTTGTTAAAATTGCTTTTTAAAATTCACAGAATACACACACACACTCACACAAATGTTTCCAACAATATATAATGAACACCAGGTTTGTTGTGCCTTGTAGGTATAGGCTATGCGCAGTGCTGCATAAAATAATAACAATATAGCAGCCTATATATATTTTCAAAAAGATTTCAGTAACAACTAAGCTAGAGAAAAATATATTGATTATCATGTTACTTCAAATGTTTCCATTCGTTATGATGATATGAAATGAGATAATAGTAAAAACATGAAGCCGTTTGGAGCGTTTTGCTTTTCCAAAATATGATACATTCAAACGCGATCGCGATCAAAAATATGATACATTAAAACGCGATCGCGATCAAAAATATGATACATTAAAACGCGATTGCGATCAAATATAAAACATTATGGTTAGGCCTACCATATACATAGCCTATCTACGTTTGAGCAGATATCCACAAACACAGTAACAGTAAACACGGGTCTAAATATTATAATATTCACCATATATCTAGCAACAGTTCAACTGCAATGTGAAATTTATGCAACAATAGCAAACTAATATGTAAGAATTTCTTACCTTATCTTTCTTGTCTTCAAATATCGTTCTTCTTCTTCTGATGTAAATCCAATGTAAGCTCAGGCACGTCTTTCAAACTCGACGAAAAGTGAAGTGAAGTGTTTTGTTGTTGAGGTAATGAGGGCGATCGCGTTCCATGTGGAGATTTGCATGTGAATATCTTTTGCGCGAGTGGGCGTGGCCGAATTAAAAATAATTAGGAAGCGTTTGAGAAGCTGGAAATCTTGTTGGTTTTATACAAATTACTTAAACAGAGAATATTTGTTTTCGTTTTGAATCCGATCATTTAAAAGTACACACTTAAATGTTTATAAAGGTGTATGGCTCATAAATGTGTAACAAGTATTCGCTGAGTTTTGTTTCAGTTTATAGACGTGCTCAAGAAAAAAAAGTTCACCGCGACGGAGAGGCAGAACGCACACACTGTTTTTTTTCCTTATTTTACAAAAGCACAATGTTTTGATTTGATTGGAAGTGGACACATACAAAAGTAGAAATACCACAGATTCTTTTTTTATATTTATTTTTTCTGTATGACCATAAATGACGGAGAAATTTAAGTTTAAAGTGCTACAATGTGGAGAAAATCCAGCAAAACGCGCCGGCGCGTTTGTCGACCTCAGAGGGTTAAATAACAAACTATATTTTATTGTCCCTGGCAAGATTCCAGGGTGGCGTAGTCGTTAGCAGAGATCATTTATGCTTAAAATCATTCTATTCCATCCTCGTGCCGCTACATTCTGGCGTAGTCGGCAGGGTTCCACGGTTGCCAGGTGGAGACGTGGGTTATCATATTGGTTTATATGTGGTGTTTTTTGTTTCCTTGTGTTTTTTTTGTAAAGCAAAGCAGCAGCGTCTGTCTGGATTGTGGAGAACTTTCCCTTTTACCCGGGATCTCCTGTCGGGGGTGGAAAGTGTCGTTTACTCTGGGAACTTGGGGCTCAGTTAAGAAGGCAGACAAGGAGAGGCTGTGTTAAAGAAAAGGCCTGGGCGTTACCCGGTTGTAGGGTTGTCAGGTCCCCATCCTTTTAAACGGTTGGGTGGATTTTAAATACCGTGTTGATCGACACGGGGAGTGTATTTAAGTTTGTTGAGCTCATGCACGGTGAGCGGTTTGAGTTTTTAAATATAACCATATTTAGTCATGGTTGAGGACTCGTGTATCACTTGTTTCTCGTCATTTAGTCGCCATGAGTAGCCGTAAAGGCAGAGGACCTGTAACCAGTGCCTTACTCACGATTTTAGTCACGTTAGAGGACTTGTGTATCACTTGTTTCTCGTCATTTTAGCCGTCATGTTAGAGGACTTGTGTATCACTTGTTTCTCGTCATTTAGCCGCAATGAGTAGCCGTAAAGGCAGAGGACCTGTAACCAGTGCCTTACTCACGATTTTAGTCACGTTAGAGGACTTGTGTATCACTTGTTTCTCGTCATTTTAGCCGTCATGAGTAGCCGTAAAGGCAGAGGACCTGTAACCAGTGCCTTACTCACGATTTTAGTCACGTTAGAGGACTTGTGTATCACTTGTTTCTCGTCATTTTAGCCGTCATGTAAGAGGACTCGTGTATCACTTGTTTCTCGTCATTTAGCCGCCATGAGTAGCCGTAAAGGCAGAGGACCTGTAACCAGTGCCTTACTCACGATTTTAGTCACGTTAGAGGACTTGTGTTTCACTCGTTTCTCAGTGTGTGTAGCCGTCATGGCAGAGGACTTGTTTCACTCGTTTCTCAGTGTGTGTAGCCGTCATGGCAGAGGACTTGTGTTTCACTCGTTTCTCAGTGTGTGTGTATAGCCGTCATGGCAGAGGACTTGTGTTTCACTCGTTTCTCAGTGTGTGTATAGCCGTCATGGCAGAGGACTTGTGTTTCACTCGTTTCTCAGTGTGTGTAGCCGTCATGGCAGAGGACTTGTGTTTCACTCGTTTCTCGGTGTGTGTGTATAGCCGTCATGGCAGAGGACTTGTGTTTCACTCGTTTCTCGGTGTGTAGCCGTCATGGGCTAGTTGCTTATCGTCGGGGCGACGATACAAAAGTGAGGGTTAGATTGTGGCAGGTCTAATGAGATATATCCTGCCTGCAGGTGGCTGATTAATTCATTTGAGCTCGTCCTAGTGTCAGTGAGCTGTAGTAGCGCATATAAAAAAGCTGGTTAGAGTGTATGGTGCCATGAGGCACCGCCCCTTCCCGTGTCGTCATTCAGGGCGACATGCAAGCTTTCACGGCTGGCATTCGGCTGAGGTTGTACTCTTGATGGTCAGAGTATGGTTGTTTATACTTCATGTCCGGAATGCTTAGTTATTGCCGACGCGCGCGCTGTTCACCTGATAGATGGGATGAGCCCACATGCATGTTGTCTGCCTGACTGAGTTAGTCCCCAGAGATCGCACCTAAAAGGTATGTAGTTTTAAATTTGCGCCTATGTTAAATGGCAATCTGTTGAGAAACAGCTTTTATTAATTGTTAGCAGTTAAATCACAGAGTTTGTCTGATTGTTTATTTGTAAATTTATAGATGTAGTACGGACCAATGGGTCGCATCTGCACCACCGATTAGTTTCTGTGCGGTTGACTGCGTGGGACTACTTCTGGAGGCGCTGCTGTTTTGCTGCTTTGCTGCTTTGCTGGGCTGCTGCTTTGCTGCGCTGCTGCTTTGCTGCTCTGCTGCTTTGCTGCTTTGCTGCTTTTGCTGTTGCTTTGATCCGCTGTGGACAAAGGACTGAAAACACTGTCCTTTGTGTTTATTTTAGTGTGTGTGCCTCCATGTGAGCCCTTTATTTCGGGGTTGTCTCTGTGTCTTGTGACCCCAGGAAAGTTTTCTTTTCATTTGTATTAGTTTTTATTTTGTATTTTGACTCAGAATTTTGTAATATGTTTAACGTGAAACTGAACATCTCTACTCCAATTTCTGTCTCTTGGAGTGACAATTCTGAGTGTGTTTCAACAGTGACAATTCTGAGTGCGTTTCAACAGTGACAATTCTGAGAGCGTTTCAACAGTGACAATTCTGAGTGTGTTTCAACAGTGACAATTCTGAGTGTGTTTCAACAGTGACAATTCTGAGTGTGTTTCAACAGTGACATTTCTGAGTGTGTTTCAACAGTGACATTTCTGAGTGTGTTTCAACAGTGACATTTCTGTTCCAGGAGCTGAGTGCACAAAGCAGGGGCGGATTGCTGGTGGTGGTCTCCCTCACGAGTGTTGTGTGCTGAGTGGTGTGAGTGTGTGTACTGGTGTGAGTGTATATGCACAGGTGTACGGAAAAGGTGACTTGTCGTGGAGGCCTTATGTGCCCTTATCCACTGCTCTGCCTCGGCTCCTGTCCTGCTGACTCAGGTCGCTCCATGTGTGCTCGTGGAACCACAAAATTGTCTACATTGAGTGCTGTTGATGTTTGTGTATTTTATATTGATTATTTATCTTTAATAAAACAAATTTATATTTTTGTACCCACGTCTCCTGCCGCCTTACTGTGGACGAACCTGTGTTTCCTTAAATAACAAACTATATTTTATTGTCCCTGGCAAGATTCCAGGGTGGCGTAGTCGTTAGCAGAGATCATTTATGCTTAAAATCATTCTATTCCATCCTCGTGCCGCTACACTTTCATGTTGCTTTTCACATAATTGCTGTATGAGATTGTTATAGACAACTATGCCTAAGGTTTTGAAGTTCTATTACACAACATGTAGCCACTTATATGTTTTCTTACTTGGCATATGTAACTCTTTAGGTATTTACAACACCACTGGTCACTATATGATAAAAGTGTGAAAATGAATCGTAAGAAGTTTACATTAGTTCAAGTTTGCTCTGTGTGGATGTATTGTTCTGTTCCAGTGATGTTCTATTACTAAACCTTGAAGGGAAAAGATATCACCTATGGGGTCAAAGCCTGTTCCCCAATGGTATCTGCTGAAGTCTTTGCAAGAGACATATATACCCCTCGGGTCCCAGCAAGTTTTCACCAAGGTGGTAGGAACCAGCGATCCATTTCGCCCCTTTGCATACCTTGTTTATTCGTGTAGCCTGCCCTCCAGATAATAAATATGCACTTGCTTTGCAATTCATCCATTGGGTTATTATGGAATCAAACTAATAAAGAGTTCTAGACTTTCACGGGTTCTTCTAATTTTTTTTCATGCTGCTGTTCTCATGATTGCTGTATGACATTTTTATAGACAACTATGCCTAGGGCCTTGAAGTTCTATCACACCACATATAGCCACTTATATGTTTTCTTACTTGGCATATGTAACTCTTTAGGTATTTACAACGATTAAAGTGTGAAAATTAATCTTAAGAAGAAGTTTATATTAGTTCAAGTTTGCTCTGTGTGGATGTATTGTTCTGTTCCAGTGATGTTCTATTACTAAACCTTGAAGGGAAAAGTTATCACCTATGGGGTCAAAGCCTGTTCCCCAATGGTATCTGATGAAGCCTTTGCTGGAGGAATATATACCACTCGAGTCCCAGCAAGTTTTCACCAAGGTGGTAGGACCCAGCGATCCATTGCACCACTTTGCATACCTTGTTTATTTGTGTAGCCTGCCATCCAGATAGTAAATATGCACTTGCTTTTTGCAATTCATCCATTGGGTTATTATGGAATCAAACTAATCAAGAGTTCTAGACTTTGACAGGTTCTTCTTATTTGCTTTCATGTTGCTTTTCACATAATTGCTGTATGAGATTGTTATAGACAACTATGCCTAAGGTCTTGAAGTTCTATCACACAACATGTAGCCACTTATATGTTTCCATACTTGGCATATGTAACTCTGTAGGTATTTACAATTGGTCACTATATGATAAAAGTGTGAAAATTAATAGTAAGAAGTTTACATTAGTTCAAGTTTGCTCTGTGTGGATGTATTGTTCTGTTCCAGTGATGTTCTATTACTAAACCTTGAAGGGAAAAGATATCACCTATGGGGTCAAAGCCTGTTCCCCAATGGTATCTGCTGAAGTCTTTGCAAGAGACATATATACCCCTCGGGTCCCAGCAAGTTTTCACCAAGGTGGTAGGACCCAGTGATCCATTTCGCCCAATTGCATACCTTGTTTATTCATGTAGCCTGCCCTCCAGATAATAAATATGCACTTGCTTTTTGCAATTCATCCATTGGGTTATTATGGGATCAAACTAATCAAGAGTTCTAGACTTTTACGTGTTCTTCTTATTTGTTTTCATGTTGCTGTTCTCATGATTGCTGTATGAGATTTTTATAGACAACTATGCCTAGGGCCTTGAAGTTCTATCACTCTACATATAGCCACTTATATGTTTTCTTACTTGGCATATGTAACTCTTTAGGTATTTACAACACCACTGGTCACTATATGATTAAAGTGTGAAAATTAATCTTAAGAAGAAGTTTATATTAGTTCAAGTTTGCTCTGTGTGGATGTATTGTTCTGTTCCAGTGATGTTCTATGACTAAACCTTGAAGGGAAAAGATATCACCTATGGGGTCAAAGCCTGTTCCCCAATGGTATGTGCCGAAGCCTTTGCAAGAGACATATATACCCCTCTGGTCCCAGAAAGTTTTCACCAAGGTGGTAGGACTCAGCGATCTATTGCACCCCTTTGCATACCTTGTTTATTCGTGTAGTCTGCCATCCAGATAGTAAATATGCACTTGCTTTTTGCAATTCATCCATTGGGTTATTATGGAATCAAACTAATCAAGAGTTCTAGACTTTGACGAGTTCTTCTTATTTGCTTTCATATTACTGTTCTCATGATTGCTGTATGAGATTTTTATAGACAACTATGCCTAGGGCCTTGAAGTTCTATCACACCACATGTAGCCACTTATATGTTTTCTTACTTGGCATATGTAACTCTTTAGGTATTTACAACGATTAAAGTGTAAAAATTAATTGTAAGAAAAAGTTTATATTAGTTCAAGTTTGCTCTGTGTGGATGTATTGTTCTGTTCCAGTGATGTTCTATTACTAAACCTTGAAGGGAAAAGATATCACCTATGGGGTCAAAGCCTGTTCCCCAATGGTATCTGATGAAGCCTTTGCTGGAGGCATATATACCCCTCGAGTCCCAGCAAGTTTTCACCAAGGTGGTAGGACCCAGCGATCCATTGCACCACTTTGCATACCTTGTTTATTTGTGTAGCCTGCCATCCAGATAGTAAATATGCACTTGCTTTTTGCAATTCATCCATTGGGTTATTATGGAATCAAACTAATCAAGAGTTCTAGACTTTGACGGGTTCTTCTTATTTGTTTTCATGTTGCTGTTCTCATGATTGCTGTATGAGATTTTTATAGAGAACTATGCCTAGGGCCTTGAAGTTCTATCACTCCACATATAGCCACTTATATGTTTTCTTACTTGGCATATGTAACTCTTTAGGTATTTACAACGATTAAAGTGTGAAAATTAATTGCAAGAAAAAGTTTATATTAGTTCCAAGTTTGCTCTGTGTGGATGTATTGTTCTGTTCCAGTGATGTTCTATGACTAAACCCTGAAGGGAAAAGATATCACCTATGGGGTCAAAGCCTGTTCCCCAAAGGTATCTGCTGAAGCCTTTGCTGGAGGCATACAGTATACCCCTCGGGTCCCAGCAAGTTTTCACCAAGGTGGTAGGACCCAGCGATCCATTTTGCCCCTTTACATAACTTGTTTATTCGTGTAGCCTGCCCTCCAGATAATAAATATGCACTTGCTTTGCAATTCATCCATTTGGTTATTATGGAATCAAACTAATCAAGAGTTCTAGACTTTGACGGGTTCTTCTTATTTGCTTTCATGTTGCTTTTCACATGATTGCTGTATGAGATTTTTATAGACAACTATGCCTAGGGCCTTGAAGTTCTATCACACCACATGTAGCCACTTATATGTTTTCTTACTTGGCATATGTAACTCTTTAGGTATGTACAACGATTAAAGTTTGAAAATTAATCCTAAGAAGAAGTTTATATTAGTTCAAGTTTGCTCTGTGTGGATGTATTGTTCTGTTCCAGTGATGTTCTGTGACTAAACCTTGAAGGGAAAAGATATCACGTATGGGGTCAAAGCCTGTTCCCCAATGGTATCTGCTGAAGCCTTTGCTGGAGGAATATATACCCCTCGGGTCCCAGCAAGTTTTCACCAAGGTGGTAGGACCCAGCGTTCTATTACACTACTTTGCATACCTTGTTTATTCGTGTAGTCTGCCATCCAGATAGTAAATATGCACTTGCTTTTTGCAGTTCATCCATTGGGTTATTATGGAATCAAACTAATCAAGAGTTCTAGACTTTGACGGGTTCTTCTTATTTGCTTTCATGTTGCTTTTCACATGATTGCTGTATGAGAATTTTATAGACAACTATGCCTAGGGCCTTGAAGTTCTATCACACCACATGTAGCCACTTATATGTTTTCTTACTTGGCATATGTAACTCTTTAGGTATTTACAACGATTAAAGTGTGAAAATTAATTGCAAGAAAAAGTTTATATTAGTTCCAAGTTTGCTCTGTGTGGATGTATTGTTCTGTTCCAGTGATGTTCTATGACTAAACCTTGAAGGGAAAAGATATCACCTATGGGGTCAAAGCCTGTTCCCCAATGGTATCTGCTGAAGCCTTTGCTGGAGGCATATATACCCCTCGAGTCCCAGCAAGTTTTCACCAAGGTGGTAGGACCCAGCGATCCATTGCACCACTTTGAATACCTTGTTTATTCGTGTAGCCTGCCATCCAGATAGTAAATATGCACTTTCTTTTTGCAATTCATCCATTGGGTTATTATGGAATCAAACTAATCAAGAGTTCTAGACTTTGACGGGTTCTTCTTATTTGTTTTCATGTTGCTGTGCTCATGATTGCTGTATGAGATTTGTATAGACAACTATGCCTAGGGCCTTGAAGTTCTATCACACCACATGTAGCCACTTATATGTTTTCTTACTTGGCATATGTAACTCTTTAGGTATTTACAACGATTAAAGTGTGAAAATTAATCTTAAGAAGAAGTTTATATTAGTTCAAGTTTGCTCTGTGTGGATGTATTGTTCTGTTCCAGTGATGTTCTATTACTAAACCTTGAAGGGAAAAGTTATCACCTATGGGGTCAAAGCCTGTTCCCCAATGGTATCTGATGAAGCCTTTGCTGGAGGAATATATACCACTCGAGTCCCAGCAAGTTTTCACCAAGGTGGTAGGACCCAGCGATCCATTGCACCACTTTGCATACCTTGTTTATTTGTGTAGCCTGCCATCCAGATAGTAAATATGCACTTGCTTTTTGCAATTCATCCATTGGGTTATTATGGAATCAAACTAATCAAGAGTTCTAGACTTTGACAGGTTCTTCTTATTTGCTTTCATGTTGCTTTTCACATAATTGCTGTATGAGATTGTTATAGACAACTATGCCTAAGGTCTTGAAGTTCTATCACACAACATGTAGCCACTTATATGTTTCCATACTTGGCATATGTAACTCTGTAGGTATTTACAATTGGTCACTATATGATAAAAGTGTGAAAATTAATAGTAAGAAGTTTACATTAGTTCAAGTTTGCTCTGTGTGGATGTATTGTTCTGTTCCAGTGATGTTCTATTACTAAACCTTGAAGGGAAAAGATATCACCTATGGGGTCAAAGCCTGTTCCCCAATGGTATCTGCTGAAGTCTTTGCAAGAGACATATATACCCCTCGGGTCCCAGCAAGTTTTCACCAAGGTGGTAGGACCAAGTGATCCATTTCGCCCAATTGCATACCTTGTTTATTCATGTAGCCTGCCCTCCAGATAATAAATATGCACTTGCTTTTTGCAATTCATCCATTGGGTTATTATGGGATCAAACTAATCAAGAGTTCTAGACTTTTACGTGTTCTTCTTATTTGTTTTCATGTTGCTGTTCTCATGATTGCTGTATGAGATTTTTATAGACAACTATGCCTAGGGCCTTGAAGTTCTATCACTCTACATATAGCCACTTATATGTTTTCTTACTTGGCATATGTAACTCTTTAGGTATTTACAACACCACTGGTCACTATATGATTAAAGTGTGAAAATTAATCTTAAGAAGAAGTTTATATTAGTTCAAGTTTGCTCTGTGTGGATGTATTGTTCTGTTCCAGTGATGTTCTATGACTAAACCTTGAAGGGAAAAGATATCACCTATGGGGTCAAAGCCTGTTCCCCAATGGTATGTGCCGAAGCCTTTGCAAGAGACATATATACCCCTCTGGTCCCAGAAAGTTTTCACCAAGGTGGTAGGACTCAGCGATCTATTGCACCCCTTTGCATACCTTGTTTATTCGTGTAGTCTGCCATCCAGATAGTAAATATGCACTTGCTTTTTGCAATTCATCCATTGGGTTATTATGGAATCAAACTAATCAAGAGTTCTAGACTTTGACGAGTTCTTCTTATTTGCTTTCATATTACTGTTCTCATGATTGCTGTATGAGATTTTTATAGACAACTATGCCTAGGGCCTTGAAGTTCTATCACACCACATGTAGCCACTTATATGTTTTCTTACTTGGCATATGTAACTCTTTAGGTATTTACAACGATTAAAGTGTAAAAATTAATTGTAAGAAAAAGTTTATATTAGTTCAAGTTTGCTCTGTGTGGATGTATTGTTCTGTTCCAGTGATGTTCTATTACTAAACCTTGAAGGGAAAAGATATCACCTATGGGGTCAAAGCCTGTTCCCCAATGGTATCTGATGAAGCCTTTGCTGGAGGCATATATACCCCTCGAGTCCCAGCAAGTTTTCACCAAGGTGGTAGGACCCAGCGATCCATTGCACCACTTTGCATACCTTGTTTATTTGTGTAGCCTGCCATCCAGATAGTAAATATGCACTTGCTTTTTGCAATTCATCCATTGGGTTATTATGGAATCAAACTAATCAAGAGTTCTAGACTTTGACGGGTTCTTCTTATTTGTTTTCATGTTGCTGTTCTCATGATTGCTGTATGAGATTTTTATAGAGAACTATGCCTAGGGCCTTGAAGTTCTATCACTCCACATATAGCCACTTATATGTTTTCTTACTTGGCATATGTAACTCTTTAGGTATTTACAACGATTAAAGTGTGAAAATTAATTGCAAGAAAAAGTTTATATTAGTTCCAAGTTTGCTCTGTGTGGATGTATTGTTCTGTTCCAGTGATGTTCTATGACTAAACCTTGAAGGGAAAAGATATCACCTATGGGGTCAAAGCCTGTTCCCCAATGGTATCTGCTGAAGCCTTTGCTGGAGGCATACAGTATACCCCTCGGGTCCCAGCAAGTTTTCACCAAGGTGGTAGGACCCAGCGATCCATTTTGCCCCTTTACATACCTTGTTTATTCGTGTAGCCTGCCCTCCAGATAATAAATATGCACTTGCTTTGCAATTCATCCATTTGGTTATTATGGAATCAAACTAATCAAGAGTTCTAGACTTTGACGGGTTCTTCTTATTTGCTTTCATGTTGCTTTTCACATGATTGCTGTATGAGATTTTTATAGACAACTATGCCTAGGGCCTTGAAGTTCTATCACACCACATGTAGCCACTTATATGTTTTCTTACTTGGCATATGTAACTCTTTAGGTATGTACAACGATTAAAGTTTGAAAATTAATCCTAAGAAGAAGTTTATATTAGTTCAAGTTTGCTCTGTGTGGATGTATTGTTCTGTTCCAGTGATGTTCTGTGACTAAACCTTGAAGGGAAAAGATATCACGTATGGGGTCAAAGCCTGTTCCCCAATGGTATCTGCTGAAGCCTTTGCTGGAGGAATATATACCCCTCGGGTCCCAGCAAGTTTTCACCAAGGTGGTAGGACCCAGCGTTCTATTACACTACTTTGCATACCTTGTTTATTCGTGTAGTCTGCCATCCAGATAGTAAATATGCACTTGCTTTTTGCAGTTCATCCATTGGGTTATTATGGAATCAAACTAATCAAGAGTTCTAGACTTTGACGGGTTCTTCTTATTTGCTTTCATGTTGCTTTTCACATGATTGCTGTATGAGAATTTTATAGACAACTATGCCTAGGGCCTTGAAGTTCTATCACACCACATGTAGCCACTTATATGTTTTCTTACTTGGCATATGTAACTCTTTAGGTATTTACAACGATTAAAGTGTGAAAATTAATTGCAAGAAAAAGTTTATATTAGTTCCAAGTTTGCTCTGTGTGGATGTATTGTTCTGTTCCAGTGATGTTCTATGACTAAACCTTGAAGGGAAAAGATATCACCTATGGGGTCAAAGCCTGTTCCTCAATGGTATCTGCTGAAGCCTTTGCTGGAGGCATATATACCCCTCGAGTCCCAGCAAGTTTTCACCAAGGTGGTAGGACCCAGCGATCCATTGCACCACTTTGAATACCTTGTTTATTCGTGTAGCCTGCCATCCAGATAGTAAATATGCACTTTCTTTTTGCAATTCATCCATTGGGTTATTATGGAATCAAACTAATCAAGAGTTCTAGACTTTGACGGGTTCTTCTTATTTGTTTTCATGTTGCTGTGCTCATGATTGCTGTATGAGATTTGTATAGACAACTATGCCTAGGGCCTTGAAGTTCTATCACACCACATGTAGCCACTTATATGTTTTCTTACTTGGCATATGTAACTCTTTAGGTATTTACAACGATTAAAGTGTGAAAATTAATCTTAAGAAGAAGTTTATATTAGTTCAAGTTTGCTCTGTGTGGATGTATTGTTCTGTTCCAGTGATGTTCTATTACTAAACCTTGAAGGGAAAAGTTATCACCTATGGGGTCAAAGCCTGTTCCCCAATGGTATCTGATGAAGCCTTTGCTGGAGGAATATATACCACTCGAGTCCCAGCAAGTTTTCACCAAGGTGGTAGGACCCAGCGATCCATTGCACCACTTTGCATACCTTGTTTATTTGTGTAGCCTGCCATCCAGATAGTAAATATGCACTTGCTTTTTGCAATTCATCCATTGGGTTATTATGGAATCAAACTAATCAAGAGTTCTAGACTTTGACAGGTTCTTCTTATTTGCTTTCATGTTGCTTTTCACATAATTGCTGTATGAGATTGTTATAGACAACTATGCCTAAGGTCTTGAAGTTCTATCACACAACATGTAGCCACTTATATGTTTCCATACTTGGCATATGTAACTCTGTAGGTATTTACAATTGGTCACTATATGATAAAAGTGTGAAAATTAATAGTAAGAAGTTTACATTAGTTCAAGTTTGCTCTGTGTGGATGTATTGTTCTGTTCCAGTGATGTTCTATTACTAAACCTTGAAGGGAAAAGATATCACCTATGGGGTCAAAGCCTGTTCCCCAATGGTATCTGCTGAAGTCTTTGCAAGAGACATATATACCCCTCGGGTCCCAGCAAGTTTTCACCAAGGTGGTAGGACCAAGTGATCCATTTCGCCCAATTGCATACCTTGTTTATTCATGTAGCCTGCCCTCCAGATAATAAATATGCACTTGCTTTTTGCAATTCATCCATTGGGTTATTATGGGATCAAACTAATCAAGAGTTCTAGACTTTTACGTGTTCTTCTTATTTGTTTTCATGTTGCTGTTCTCATGATTGCTGTATGAGATTTTTATAGACAACTATGCCTAGGGCCTTGAAGTTCTATCACTCTACATATAGCCACTTATATGTTTTCTTACTTGGCATATGTAACTCTTTAGGTATTTACAACACCACTGGTCACTATATGATTAAAGTGTGAAAATTAATCTTAAGAAGAAGTTTATATTAGTTCAAGTTTGCTCTGTGTGGATGTATTGTTCTGTTCCAGTGATGTTCTATGACTAAACCTTGAAGGGAAAAGATATCACCTATGGGGTCAAAGCCTGTTCCCCAATGGTATGTGCCGAAGCCTTTGCAAGAGACATATATACCCCTCTGGTCCCAGAAAGTTTTCACCAAGGTGGTAGGACTCAGCGATCTATTGCACCCCTTTGCATACCTTGTTTATTCGTGTAGTCTGCCATCCAGATAGTAAATATGCACTTGCTTTTTGCAATTCATCCATTGGGTTATTATGGAATCAAACTAATCAAGAGTTCTAGACTTTGACGAGTTCTTCTTATTTGCTTTCATATTACTGTTCTCATGATTGCTGTATGAGATTTTTATAGACAACTATGCCTAGGGCCTTGAAGTTCTATCACACCACATGTAGCCACTTATATGTTTTCTTACTTGGCATATGTAACTCTTTAGGTATTTACAACGATTAAAGTGTAAAAATTAATTGTAAGAAAAAGTTTATATTAGTTCAAGTTTGCTCTGTGTGGATGTATTGTTCTGTTCCAGTGATGTTCTATTACTAAACCTTGAAGGGAAAAGATATCACCTATGGGGTCAAAGCCTGTTCCCCAATGGTATCTGATGAAGCCTTTGCTGGAGGCATATATACCCCTCGAGTCCCAGCAAGTTTTCACCAAGGTGGTAGGACCCAGCGATCCATTGCACCACTTTGCATACCTTGTTTATTTGTGTAGCCTGCCATCCAGATAGTAAATATGCACTTGCTTTTTGCAATTCATCCATTGGGTTATTATGGAATCAAACTAATCAAGAGTTCTAGACTTTGACGGGTTCTTCTTATTTGTTTTCATGTTGCTGTTCTCATGATTGCTGTATGAGATTTTTATAGAGAACTATGCCTAGGGCCTTGAAGTTCTATCACTCCACATATAGCCACTTATATGTTTTCTTACTTGGCATATGTAACTCTTTAGGTATTTACAACGATTAAAGTGTGAAAATTAATTGCAAGAAAAAGTTTATATTAGTTCCAAGTTTGCTCTGTGTGGATGTATTGTTCTGTTCCAGTGATGTTCTATGACTAAACCTTGAAGGGAAAAGATATCACCTATGGGGTCAAAGCCTGTTCCCCAATGGTATCTGCTGAAGCCTTTGCTGGAGGCATACAGTATACCCCTCGGGTCCCAGCAAGTTTTCACCAAGGTGGTAGGACCCAGCGATCCATTTTGCCCCTTTACATACCTTGTTTATTCGTGTAGCCTGCCCTCCAGATAATAAATATGCACTTGCTTTGCAATTCATCCATTTGGTTATTATGGAATCAAACTAATCAAGAGTTCTAGACTTTGACGGGTTCTTCTTATTTGCTTTCATGTTGCTTTTCACATGATTGCTGTATGAGATTTTTATAGACAACTATGCCTAGGGCCTTGAAGTTCTATCACACCACATGTAGCCACTTATATGTTTTCTTACTTGGCATATGTAACTCTTTAGGTATGTACAACGATTAAAGTTTGAAAATTAATCCTAAGAAGAAGTTTATATTAGTTCAAGTTTGCTCTGTGTGGATGTATTGTTCTGTTCCAGTGATGTTCTGTGACTAAACCTTGAAGGGAAAAGATATCACGTATGGGGTCAAAGCCTGTTCCCCAATGGTATCTGCTGAAGCCTTTGCTGGAGGAATATATACCCCTCGGGTCCCAGCAAGTTTTCACCAAGGTGGTAGGACCCAGCGTTCTATTACACTACTTTGCATACCTTGTTTATTCGTGTAGTCTGCCATCCAGATAGTAAATATGCACTTGCTTTTTGCAGTTCATCCATTGGGTTATTATGGAATCAAACTAATCAAGAGTTCTAGACTTTGACGGGTTCTTCTTATTTGCTTTCATGTTGCTTTTCACATGATTGCTGTATGAGAATTTTATAGACAACTATGCCTAGGGCCTTGAAGTTCTATCACACCACATGTAGCCACTTATATGTTTTCTTACTTGGCATATGTAACTCTTTAGGTATTTACAACGATTAAAGTGTGAAAATTAATTGCAAGAAAAAGTTTATATTAGTTCCAAGTTTGCTCTGTGTGGATGTATTGTTCTGTTCCAGTGATGTTCTATGACTAAACCTTGAAGGGAAAAGATATCACCTATGGGGTCAAAGCCTGTTCCCCAATGGTATCTGCTGAAGCCTTTGCTGGAGGCATATATACCCCTCTGGTCCCAGCAAGTTTTCACCAAGGTGGTAGGACCCAGCGATCCATTGCACCACTTTGCATACCTTGTTTATTCGTGTAGCCTGCCATCCAGATAGTAAATATGCACTTGCTTTTTGCAATTCATCCATTGGGTTATTATGGAATCAAACTAATCAAGAGATCTAGACTTTGACGGGTTCTTCTTTTTTGTTTTCATGTTGCTGTGCTCATGATTGCTGTATGAGATTTTTATAGACAACTATGCCTAGGGCCTTGAAGTTCTATCACACCACATGTAGCAATTTATATGTTTTCTTACTTGGCATATGTAACTCTTTAGGTATTTACAACACCACTGGTCACTATATGATTAAAGTGTGAAAATTAATCTTAAGAAGAAGTTTATATTAGTTCAAGTTTGCTCTGTGTGAATGTATTGTTCTGTTCCAGTGATGTTCTATGACTAAACCTTGAAGGGAAAAGATATCACCTATGGGGTCAAAGCCTGTTCCCCAGTGGTATCTGCTGAAGCCTTTGCTGGAGGCATATATACCCCTCTGGTCCCAGCAAGTTTTCACCAAGGTGGTAGGACCCAGCGATCCATTGCACCACTTTGCATACCTTGTTTTTTTGTGTAGCCTGCCATCCAGATAGTAAATATGCACTTGCTTTTTGCAATTCATCCATTGGGTTATTATGGAATCAAACTAATCAAGAGTTCTAGACTTTGACGGGTTCTTCTTATTTGTTTTCATGTTGCTGTTCTCATGATTGCTGTATGAGATTTTTATAGACAACTGTGCCTAGGGCCTTGAAGTTCTATCACACCACATGTAGCCACTTATATGTTTTCTTACTTGGCATATGTAACTCTTTAGGTATTTACAGCACCACTGGTCACTATATGATTAAAGTGAGAAAATTAATCTTAAGAAGAAGTTTATATTAGTTCAAGTTTGCTCTGTGTGGATGTATTGTTCTGTTCCAGTGATGTTCTATGACTAAACCTTGAAGGGAAAAGATATCACCTATGGGGTCAAAGCCTGTTCCCCAATGGTTTCTGCTGAAGCCTTTGCTGGAGGCATATATACCCCTCTGGTCCCAGCAAGTTTTCACCAAGGTGGTAGGACCCAGAGATCCATTGCACCACTTTGCATACCTTGTTTATTCCTTTAGCCTGCCATCCAGATAGTAAATATGCACTTGCTTTTTGCAATTCATCCATTGGGTTATTATGGAATCAAACTAATCAAGAGTTCTAGACTTCGATGGGTTCTTCTTATTTGTTTTCATGTTGCTGTATGAGATTTTTATAGACAACTATGCCTAGGGCCTTGAAGTTCTATCACTCCACATATAGCCACTTATATGTTTTCTTATTTGGCATATGTAACTCTTTAGGTATTTACAATTGGTCACTATATGATAAAAGTGTGAAAATTAATCGTAAGAAGTTTACCTTAGTTCAAGTTTGCTCTGTGTGGATGTATTGTTCTGTTCCAGTGATGTTCTATTACTAAACCTTGAAGGGAAAAGATATCACCTATGGGGTCAAAGCCTGTTCCCCAATGGTATCTGCTGAAGTCTTTGCAAGAGACATATATACCCCTCGGGTCCCAGCAAGTTTTCACCAAGGTGGTAGGACCCAGTGATCCATTTCGCCCCTTTGCATACCTTGTTTATTCGTGTAGCCTGCCCTCCAGATAATAAATATGCACTTGCTTTGCAATTCATCCATTGGGTTATTATGGAATCAAACTAATCAAGAGTTCTAGACTCTCACGGGTTCTTCTAATTTTTTTTTCATGCTGCTGTTCACATGATTGCTGTATGAGATTTTTATAGACAACTATGCCTAGGGCCTTGAAGTTCTATCACTCTACATATAGCCACTTATATGTTTTCTTACTTGGCATATGTAACTCTTTAGGTATTTACAACACCACTGGTCACTATATGATTAAAGTGTGAAAATTAATCTTAAGAAGAAGTTTATATTAGTTCAAGTTTGCTCTGTGTGGATGTATTGTTCTGTTCCAGTGATGTTCTATGACTAAACCTTGAAGGGAAAAGATATCACCTATGGGGTCAAAGCCTGTTCCCCAATGGTATGTGCCGAAGCCTTTGCAAGAGACATATATACCCCTCGGGTCCCAGAAAGTTTTCACCAAGGTGGTAGGACCCACCGATCTATTGCCCCCCTTTGCATACCTTGTTTATTCGTGTAGTCTGCCATCCAGATAGTAAATATGCACTTGCTTTTTGCAATTCATCCATTGGGTTATTATGGAATCAAACTAATCAAGAGTTCTAGACTTTGACGAGTTCTTCTTATTTGCTTTCATATTACTGTTCTCATGATTGCTGTATGAGATTTTTATAGACAACTATGCCTAGGGCCTTGAAGTTCTATCACACCACATGTAGCCACTTATATGTTTTCTTACTTGGCATATGTAACTCTTTAGGTATTTACAACGATTAAAGTGTAAAAATTAATTGTAAGAAAAAGTTTATATTAGTTCAAGTTTGCTCTGTGTGGATGTATTGTTCTGTTCCAGTGATGTTCTATTACTAAACCTTGAAGGGAAAAGATATCACCTATGGGGTCAAAGCCTGTTCCCCAATGGTATCTGCTGAAGCCTTTGCTGGAGGCATATATACCCCTCGAGTCCCAGCAAGTTTTCACCAAGGTGGTAGGACCCAGCGATCCATTGCACCACTTTGCATACCTTGTTTATTCGTGTAGCCTGCCATCCAGATAGTAAATATGTCCCTTTTTTTTTGCAATTCATCCATTGGGTTATTATGGAATCAAACTAATCAAGAGTTCTAGACTTTGACGGGTTCTTCTTATTTGCTTTCATGTTGCTTTTCACATAATTGCTGTATGAGATTTTTATAGACAACTATGCCTAAGGTCTTGAAGTTCCATCACACAACATGTAGCCACTTACATGTTTTCTTACTTGGCATATGTAACTCTGTAGGTATTTACAATTGGTCACTATATGATAAAAGTGTGAAAATCAATCGTAAGAAGTTTACATTAGTTAAAGTTTGCTCTGTGTGGATGTATTGTTCTGTTCCAGTGATGTTCTATTACGAAACCTTGAAGGGAAAAGATATCACCAATGGGGTCAAAGCCTGTTCCTCAATGGTATCTGCTGAAGCCTTTGCTGGAGGCATATATACCCCTCGAGTCCCAGCAAGTTTTCACCAAGGTGGTAGGACCCAGCGATCCATTGCACCACTTTGAATACCTTGTTTATTCGTGTAGCCTGCCATCCAGATAGTAAATATGCACTTTCTTTTTGCAATTCATCCATTGGGTTATTATGGAATCAAACTAATCAAGAGTTCTAGACTTTGACGGGTTCTTCTTATTTGTTTTCATGTTGCTGTGCTCATGATTGCTGTATGAGATTTGTATAGACAACTATGCCTAGGGCCTTGAAGTTCTATCACACCACATGTAGCCACTTATATGTTTTCTTACTTGGCATATGTAACTCTTTAGGTATTTACAACGATTAAAGTGTGAAAATTAATCTTAAGAAGAAGTTTATATTAGTTCAAGTTTGCTCTGTGTGGATGTATTGTTCTGTTCCAGTGATGTTCTATTACTAAACCTTGAAGGGAAAAGTTATCACCTATGGGGTCAAAGCCTGTTCCCCAATGGTATCTGATGAAGCCTTTGCTGGAGGAATATATACCACTCGAGTCCCAGCAAGTTTTCACCAAGGTGGTAGGACCCAGCGATCCATTGCACCACTTTGCATACCTTGTTTATTTGTGTAGCCTGCCATCCAGATAGTAAATATGCACTTGCTTTTTGCAATTCATCCATTGGGTTATTATGGAATCAAACTAATCAAGAGTTCTAGACTTTGACAGGTTCTTCTTATTTGCTTTCATGTTGCTTTTCACATAATTGCTGTATGAGATTGTTATAGACAACTATGCCTAAGGTCTTGAAGTTCTATCACACAACATGTAGCCACTTATATGTTTCCATACTTGGCATATGTAACTCTGTAGGTATTTACAATTGGTCACTATATGATAAAAGTGTGAAAATTAATAGTAAGAAGTTTACATTAGTTCAAGTTTGCTCTGTGTGGATGTATTGTTCTGTTCCAGTGATGTTCTATTACTAAACCTTGAAGGGAAAAGATATCACCTATGGGGTCAAAGCCTGTTCCCCAATGGTATCTGCTGAAGTCTTTGCAAGAGACATATATACCCCTCGGGTCCCAGCAAGTTTTCACCAAGGTGGTAGGACCAAGTGATCCATTTCGCCCAATTGCATACCTTGTTTATTCATGTAGCCTGCCCTCCAGATAATAAATATGCACTTGCTTTTTGCAATTCATCCATTGGGTTATTATGGGATCAAACTAATCAAGAGTTCTAGACTTTTACGTGTTCTTCTTATTTGTTTTCATGTTGCTGTTCTCATGATTGCTGTATGAGATTTTTATAGACAACTATGCCTAGGGCCTTGAAGTTCTATCACTCTACATATAGCCACTTATATGTTTTCTTACTTGGCATATGTAACTCTTTAGGTATTTACAACACCACTGGTCACTATATGATTAAAGTGTGAAAATTAATCTTAAGAAGAAGTTTATATTAGTTCAAGTTTGCTCTGTGTGGATGTATTGTTCTGTTCCAGTGATGTTCTATGACTAAACCTTGAAGGGAAAAGATATCACCTATGGGGTCAAAGCCTGTTCCCCAATGGTATGTGCCGAAGCCTTTGCAAGAGACATATATACCCCTCTGGTCCCAGAAAGTTTTCACCAAGGTGGTAGGACTCAGCGATCTATTGCACCCCTTTGCATACCTTGTTTATTCGTGTAGTCTGCCATCCAGATAGTAAATATGCACTTGCTTTTTGCAATTCATCCATTGGGTTATTATGGAATCAAACTAATCAAGAGTTCTAGACTTTGACGAGTTCTTCTTATTTGCTTTCATATTACTGTTCTCATGATTGCTGTATGAGATTTTTATAGACAACTATGCCTAGGGCCTTGAAGTTCTATCACACCACATGTAGCCACTTATATGTTTTCTTACTTGGCATATGTAACTCTTTAGGTATTTACAACGATTAAAGTGTAAAAATTAATTGTAAGAAAAAGTTTATATTAGTTCAAGTTTGCTCTGTGTGGATGTATTGTTCTGTTCCAGTGATGTTCTATTACTAAACCTTGAAGGGAAAAGATATCACCTATGGGGTCAAAGCCTGTTCCCCAATGGTATCTGATGAAGCCTTTGCTGGAGGCATATATACCCCTCGAGTCCCAGCAAGTTTTCACCAAGGTGGTAGGACCCAGCGATCCATTGCACCACTTTGCATACCTTGTTTATTTGTGTAGCCTGCCATCCAGATAGTAAATATGCACTTGCTTTTTGCAATTCATCCATTGGGTTATTATGGAATCAAACTAATCAAGAGTTCTAGACTTTGACGGGTTCTTCTTATTTGTTTTCATGTTGCTGTTCTCATGATTGCTGTATGAGATTTTTATAGAGAACTATGCCTAGGGCCTTGAAGTTCTATCACTCCACATATAGCCACTTATATGTTTTCTTACTTGGCATATGTAACTCTTTAGGTATTTACAACGATTAAAGTGTGAAAATTAATTGCAAGAAAAAGTTTATATTAGTTCCAAGTTTGCTCTGTGTGGATGTATTGTTCTGTTCCAGTGATGTTCTATGACTAAACCTTGAAGGGAAAAGATATCACCTATGGGGTCAAAGCCTGTTCCCCAATGGTATCTGCTGAAGCCTTTGCTGGAGGCATACAGTATACCCCTCGGGTCCCAGCAAGTTTTCACCAAGGTGGTAGGACCCAGCGATCCATTTTGCCCCTTTACATACCTTGTTTATTCGTGTAGCCTGCCCTCCAGATAATAAATATGCACTTGCTTTGCAATTCATCCATTTGGTTATTATGGAATCAAACTAATCAAGAGTTCTAGACTTTGACGGGTTCTTCTTATTTGCTTTCATGTTGCTTTTCACATGATTGCTGTATGAGATTTTTATAGACAACTATGCCTAGGGCCTTGAAGTTCTATCACACCACATGTAGCCACTTATATGTTTTCTTACTTGGCATATGTAACTCTTTAGGTATGTACAACGATTAAAGTTTGAAAATTAATCCTAAGAAGAAGTTTATATTAGTTCAAGTTTGCTCTGTGTGGATGTATTGTTCTGTTCCAGTGATGTTCTGTGACTAAACCTTGAAGGGAAAAGATATCACGTATGGGGTCAAAGCCTGTTCCCCAATGGTATCTGCTGAAGCCTTTGCTGGAGGAATATATACCCCTCGGGTCCCAGCAAGTTTTCACCAAGGTGGTAGGACCCAGCGTTCTATTACACTACTTTGCATACCTTGTTTATTCGTGTAGTCTGCCATCCAGATAGTAAATATGCACTTGCTTTTTGCAGTTCATCCATTGGGTTATTATGGAATCAAACTAATCAAGAGTTCTAGACTTTGACGGGTTCTTCTTATTTGCTTTCATGTTGCTTTTCACATGATTGCTGTATGAGAATTTTATAGACAACTATGCCTAGGGCCTTGAAGTTCTATCACACCACATGTAGCCACTTATATGTTTTCTTACTTGGCATATGTAACTCTTTAGGTATTTACAACGATTAAAGTGTGAAAATTAATTGCAAGAAAAAGTTTATATTAGTTCCAAGTTTGCTCTGTGTGGATGTATTGTTCTGTTCCAGTGATGTTCTATGACTAAACCTTGAAGGGAAAAGATATCACCTATGGGGTCAAAGCCTGTTCCCCAATGGTATCTGCTGAAGCCTTTGCTGGAGGCATATATACCCCTCTGGTCCCAGCAAGTTTTCACCAAGGTGGTAGGACCCAGCGATCCATTGCACCACTTTGCATACCTTGTTTATTCGTGTAGCCTGCCATCCAGATAGTAAATATGCACTTGCTTTTTGCAATTCATCCATTGGGTTATTATGGAATCAAACTAATCAAGAGATCTAGACTTTGACGGGTTCTTCTTTTTTGTTTTCATGTTGCTGTGCTCATGATTGCTGTATGAGATTTTTATAGACAACTATGCCTAGGGCCTTGAAGTTCTATCACACCACATGTAGCAATTTATATGTTTTCTTACTTGGCATATGTAACTCTTTAGGTATTTACAACACCACTGGTCACTATATGATTAAAGTGTGAAAATTAATCTTAAGAAGAAGTTTATATTAGTTCAAGTTTGCTCTGTGTGAATGTATTGTTCTGTTCCAGTGATGTTCTATGACTAAACCTTGAAGGGAAAAGATATCACCTATGGGGTCAAAGCCTGTTCCCCAGTGGTATCTGCTGAAGCCTTTGCTGGAGGCATATATACCCCTCTGGTCCCAGCAAGTTTTCACCAAGGTGGTAGGACCCAGCGATCCATTGCACCACTTTGCATACCTTGTTTTTTTGTGTAGCCTGCCATCCAGATAGTAAATATGCACTTGCTTTTTGCAATTCATCCATTGGGTTATTATGGAATCAAACTAATCAAGAGTTCTAGACTTTGACGGGTTCTTCTTATTTGTTTTCATGTTGCTGTTCTCATGATTGCTGTATGAGATTTTTATAGACAACTGTGCCTAGGGCCTTGAAGTTCTATCACACCACATGTAGCCACTTATATGTTTTCTTACTTGGCATATGTAACTCTTTAGGTATTTACAGCACCACTGGTCACTATATGATTAAAGTGAGAAAATTAATCTTAAGAAGAAGTTTATATTAGTTCAAGTTTGCTCTGTGTGGATGTATTGTTCTGTTCCAGTGATGTTCTATGACTAAACCTTGAAGGGAAAAGATATCACCTATGGGGTCAAAGCCTGTTCCCCAATGGTTTCTGCTGAAGCCTTTGCTGGAGGCATATATACCCCTCTGGTCCCAGCAAGTTTTCACCAAGGTGGTAGGACCCAGAGATCCATTGCACCACTTTGCATACCTTGTTTATTCCTTTAGCCTGCCATCCAGATAGTAAATATGCACTTGCTTTTTGCAATTCATCCATTGGGTTATTATGGAATCAAACTAATCAAGAGTTCTAGACTTCGATGGGTTCTTCTTATTTGTTTTCATGTTGCTGTATGAGATTTTTATAGACAACTATGCCTAGGGCCTTGAAGTTCTATCACTCCACATATAGCCACTTATATGTTTTCTTATTTGGCATATGTAACTCTTTAGGTATTTACAATTGGTCACTATATGATAAAAGTGTGAAAATTAATCGTAAGAAGTTTACCTTAGTTCAAGTTTGCTCTGTGTGGATGTATTGTTCTGTTCCAGTGATGTTCTATTACTAAACCTTGAAGGGAAAAGATATCACCTATGGGGTCAAAGCCTGTTCCCCAATGGTATCTGCTGAAGTCTTTGCAAGAGACATATATACCCCTCGGGTCCCAGCAAGTTTTCACCAAGGTGGTAGGACCCAGTGATCCATTTCGCCCCTTTGCATACCTTGTTTATTCGTGTAGCCTGCCCTCCAGATAATAAATATGCACTTGCTTTGCAATTCATCCATTGGGTTATTATGGAATCAAACTAATCAAGAGTTCTAGACTCTCACGGGTTCTTCTAATTTTTTTTTCATGCTGCTGTTCACATGATTGCTGTATGAGATTTTTATAGACAACTATGCCTAGGGCCTTGAAGTTCTATCACTCTACATATAGCCACTTATATGTTTTCTTACTTGGCATATGTAACTCTTTAGGTATTTACAACACCACTGGTCACTATATGATTAAAGTGTGAAAATTAATCTTAAGAAGAAGTTTATATTAGTTCAAGTTTGCTCTGTGTGGATGTATTGTTCTGTTCCAGTGATGTTCTATGACTAAACCTTGAAGGGAAAAGATATCACCTATGGGGTCAAAGCCTGTTCCCCAATGGTATGTGCCGAAGCCTTTGCAAGAGACATATATACCCCTCGGGTCCCAGAAAGTTTTCACCAAGGTGGTAGGACCCACCGATCTATTGCCCCCCTTTGCATACCTTGTTTATTCGTGTAGTCTGCCATCCAGATAGTAAATATGCACTTGCTTTTTGCAATTCATCCATTGGGTTATTATGGAATCAAACTAATCAAGAGTTCTAGACTTTGACGAGTTCTTCTTATTTGCTTTCATATTACTGTTCTCATGATTGCTGTATGAGATTTTTATAGACAACTATGCCTAGGGCCTTGAAGTTCTATCACACCACATGTAGCCACTTATATGTTTTCTTACTTGGCATATGTAACTCTTTAGGTATTTACAACGATTAAAGTGTAAAAATTAATTGTAAGAAAAAGTTTATATTAGTTCAAGTTTGCTCTGTGTGGATGTATTGTTCTGTTCCAGTGATGTTCTATTACTAAACCTTGAAGGGAAAAGATATCACCTATGGGGTCAAAGCCTGTTCCCCAATGGTATCTGCTGAAGCCTTTGCTGGAGGCATATATACCCCTCGAGTCCCAGCAAGTTTTCACCAAGGTGGTAGGACCCAGCGATCCATTGCACCACTTTGCATACCTTGTTTATTCGTGTAGCCTGCCATCCAGATAGTAAATATGTCCCTTTTTTTTTGCAATTCATCCATTGGGTTATTATGGAATCAAACTAATCAAGAGTTCTAGACTTTGACGGGTTCTTCTTATTTGCTTTCATGTTGCTTTTCACATAATTGCTGTATGAGATTTTTATAGACAACTATGCCTAAGGTCTTGAAGTTCCATCACACAACATGTAGCCACTTACATGTTTTCTTACTTGGCATATGTAACTCTGTAGGTATTTACAATTGGTCACTATATGATAAAAGTGTGAAAATCAATCGTAAGAAGTTTACATTAGTTAAAGTTTGCTCTGTGTGGATGTATTGTTCTGTTCCAGTGATGTTCTATTACGAAACCTTGAAGGGAAAAGATATCACCAATGGGGTCAAAGCCTGTTCCCCAATGGTATCTGCTGAAGTCTTTGCAAGAGACATATATACCCCTCGGGTCCCAGCAAGTTTTCACAAAGGTGGTAGGACCCAGCGATCCATTTCGCCCCTTTGCATACCTTGTTTATTCGTGTAGCCTGCCCTCCAGATAATAAATATGCACTTGCTTTGCAATTCATCCATTGGGTCATTATGGAATCAAACTAATCAAGAGTTCTAGACTTTCATGGGTTCTTCTAATTTTTTTTTCATGCTGCTGTTCTCATGATTGCTGTATGAGATTTTTATAGACAACTATGCCTAGGGCCTTGAAGTTCTATCACTCTACATATAGCCACTTATATGTTTTCTTACTTGGCATATGTAACTCTTTAGGTATTTACAACACCACTGGTCACTATATGATTAAAGTGAGAAAATTAATCTTAAGAAGAAGTTTATATTAGTTCAAGTTTGCTCTGTGTGGATGTATTGTTCTGTTCCAGTGATGTTCTATGACTAAACCTTGAAGGGAAAAGATATCACCTATGGGGTCAAAGCCTGTTCCCCAATGGTATGTGCCGAAGCCTTTGCAAGAGACATATATACCCCTCGGGTCCCAGAAAGTTTTCACCAAGGTGGTAGGACCCAGCGATCTATTGCACCCCTTTGCATACCTTGTTTATTTGTGTAGTCTGCCACCCAGATAGTAAATATGCACTTGCTTTTTGCAATTCATCCATTGGGTTATTATGGAATCAAACTAATCAAGAGTTCTAGACTTTGACGAGTTCTTCTTATTTGCTTTCATATTACTGTTCTCATGATTGCTGTATGAGATTTTTATAGACAACTATGCCTAGGGCCTTGAAGTTCTATCACACCACATGTAGCCACTTATATGTTTTCTTTCTTGGCATATGTAACTCTTTAGGTATTTACAACGATTAAAGTGTAAAAATTAATTGTAAGAAAAAGTTTATATTAGTTCAAGTTTGCTCTGTGTGGATGTATTGTTCTGTTCCAGTGATGTTCTATTTCTAAACCTTGAAGGGAAAAGATATCACCTATGGGGTCAAAGCCTGATCCCCAATGGTATCTGCTGAAGCCTTTGCTGGAGGCATATATACCCCTCTGGTCCCAGCAAGTTTTCACCAAAGTGGTAGGACCCAGCGATCCATTGCACCACTTTGCATACCTTGTTTATTCGTGTAGCCTGCCATCCAGATAGTAAATATGTCCCTTTTTTATGCAATTCATCCATTGGGTTATTATGAAATCAAACTAATCAAGAGTTCTAGACTTTGACGGGTTCTTCTTATTTGCTTTCATGTTGCTTTTCACATAATTGCTGTATGAGATTTTTATAGACAACTATGCCTAAGGTCTTGAAGTTCTATCACACAACATGTAGCCACTTATATGTTTTCTTACTTGGCATATGTAACTCTGTAGGTATTTACAATTGGTCACTATATGATAAAAGTGTGAAAATTAATCATAAGAAGTTTACATTAGTTCAAGTTTGCTCTGTGTGGATGTATTGTTCTGTTCCAGTGATGTTCTATTACTAAACCTTGAAGGGAAAAGATATCACCTATGGGGTCAAAGCCTATTCCCCAATGGTATCTGCTGAAGTCTTTGCAAGAGACATATATACCCCTCGGGTCCCAGCAAGTTTTCACCAAGGTGGTAGGACCCAGCGATCTATTGCACCCCTTTGCATACCTTGTTTATTTGTGTAGTCTGCCATCCAGATAGTAAATATGCACTTGCTTTGCAATTCATCCATTGGGTTATCATGGAATCAAACTAATCAAGAGTTCTAGACTTTGACGAGTTCTTCTTATTTGCTTTCATATTACTGTTCTCATGATTGCTGTATGAGATTTGCATTTGTAACTCTTTAGGTATTAACAACGATTAAAGTGTAAAAATTAATTGTAAGAAAAAGTGTATATTAGTTCAAGTTTGCTCTGTGTGGATGTATTGTTCTGTTCCAGTGATGTTCTATTACTAAACCTTGAAGGGAAAAGATATCACCTATGGGGTCAAAGCCTGTTCCCCAATGGTATCTGATGAAGCCTTTGCTGGAGGCATATAAACCCCTCGAGTCCCAGCAAGTTTTCACCAAGGTGGTAGGACCCGTATCGACCCTCGAAACGTCAGGAGGTGGGCCTGATACGTTGTTAAAGACGATTGGCCCACGTACGTAAGGGGGCGTGAGTTTGGCCCCTTCAAAATATCGAGCTTCCCTCCTCTCATTGCAGTCCGCCAGAGAGAGAAAGAAGACCCCGCCTCCTTCCTTCAAGGAAACCTTCGCTCACTTTTATTTTCATTTTCTTCCAAGTTTTATTTTCTTAAAACTACTTTACTTCAGTTGATAGTCTTCTTCAACCAACCAACGAAACCAACTTAAAGCTAAGATCATCTTGCTAAGTCTTCGCTCGCTTCAAGTCGCTATAGCAACCAGACGCTGTAGCAACCAGACGCTGTGACCACGTGACCCAGGCGCTTTGTCTACACCGACGCGACGCACACACACACAGAAGGCCGAGCTACAAACAGAGTAACGTAGACCTTAAATTTGCAATCTGAAGTGCTGTTTAAAGTGTCTAAAATTACTAGACATATTGGGGTTATGTTGTGAATGACTGAACTGTTTCTACCTCTCTCTAAATTCTTTTACTCACACTTACACACTCTTTCACACACACTACCACACATACACACACACACACATACATACACTCCCCCACGTGTTCCTAGACAGAAACACACGACCACGTGCTACGATAGGCGTGCTCCTGCTACGCACACACACACCTCTCCTTACCACGCTATAATTGTACACACACATAAAGCCATTCTTAAAATTCACTCTTATTCTCTTTCTCAATTCTCTCTCTCTCATATTCTCCCTTGTTCTTCCTCTCTTTTAACCTTTGTTTCTTACGTTTATTTTGTTGTAGTCCTTAGTGCGATCGTATATTGTTTTTGTTTATGCATATTTACTCCTGTGTGATTTAAAGTAGTATATGTAACCGTAGCTTGTTTAAATAAACTTTGTTAAATCATTTGAATTAAGTTTGCCTGTTCTGTTTCAATTCTGAGTCCCTGAGTAGTGCAGATTTTTACCTCATAAGCTCTACGATTGATTTTACTATTAAAAGAAATCTAAAATTGTCTAAAACACGAAGATAGTTATTTTCTTTGTGGCCACAAGAAGGTGTTATCTATCGGTGTTAAAGACGCTAGATTTCTGTTCAGAAATTGTACATTCTGTTCGCTGGACGACAGCTTGCATAATAAATGAACATTCTTCAACTTCTACCTAAAAATTCCCCTAATTGAACATATTCTACCCGTCTATATCAGTGAGTATCAAGAGTAATTGTGTAATCGCTGATATAAGCCGAGGTTTTGACCTATTCCCTATTTTGAATCATTTAATTTATGTAAAGCAATATATGCATATTCACATTGATGAATATTACTGCTAATTTGAGCTAATTAATTCCCTAACATAAGTCATTGTTGCTACATAAATATTGGTGGAGAATGCGGGCACTCTCATACTCAGTTTTGATACAAATTGTGCAATTTTATATTCATGTGTGATTTTGAAAGTTTAATGATTTTGTGCGCGCTTGAATCTTGTAACGTCATTGAATAAGTACTAAGTCGACTCGAAAACTGATCAAAGGGCGAAAAGCCATAACCGCCAGTAAGTCTGGTCGTGGAGAAAAACTGCAGTTAAGTCCAGAATTAGAGAAAAAAAAATCTCTTTTTCTTGTGACCATACATGTAATTCTGTTTTGAGACCTGTGTTGGAACAGAGGAATCCATCAGGCATTGTTACCGGTATTTCTGTAAACCCCGAGAGCAAAGTAGGCTACTCCGGTCAGAAACAAATATATATTTGATTGTATGTCGTTAAGTAACGATAAAATACGGGTTATAAACACTGGCCTAGCTAACCAGAAAGGAAAACCCCGTTTCAGCGTCTGTAAAGACCAGAAACAGATCCGCCGCGATCGTATTAAATCGATTTGCAGTGTGTTTTGTATGTGCAAAGATCTGCCGTGATCTTTAGAAAAATTGCAGTGTGTTTTTGTGTCTGCAAAAGGCCCGCACGCTTGAAAATTGTGATTTCTGAAACGTTCTCACATTACCGCCCCGGTGACTTGTGTTCCGTGTTAGCGCAACACTGCCACCGCGTGGTCAATTACGGGCAAAGACCCGTTGGCCATCTCCTTCCGCCTTGATTTTTGGTGCTTCAAAATTTGCGGTTGTAAGTATCTAAGAAGTTGTTTACATACATATTTGCATTTACAGCTCGCTAAGTTCGTTAAAACAACCCTTTTATTTTGGACTGAGGCAGTTCATTGTGAACTTAAATTCCCAGAAAGGGAACCGGAAGTTATAGAGTGTCTCAATCCAAAAGCACTGATAGTTCACCCGGAAGAGAACAGTGCCCCTCGTGGCCACACCCCTCCAGGTCAACTATCCCTCTTCTTTTCAAGTTCACCATACTCTGCTGTGTTTCCATTTCTAAATCTGCCTTGATTCTGTTCGGTTTTATTTCCATTTAATAATCACTTAATAACAACTTCAATGTTATAGTGATTATTTTATTTTTGTTTTAGAAATCTTTATATTTCTCTGAAAAAAAAAAAAAAACTTTTTCTCTCCAAACGTATTTAGATTTGAGGTGAAATTTAAATTTAATTCAATTTGGTTATTCACATTATCACATTCCAGTCATCTTAGCCCTGAGAAGGACATCGCCTTCTGGTGGCCGAGCCTTTCTCAAGTCAGCTATCTGCCTGCTACAAATTCATAGATTTGTTAAATTTAATAACTTCAGTTGTTGTGATTATTATGAGAAATCAATTCTAATTCACTTGTGACTCCTCCTCAGGCTTATTTGGATGTGATCTTGAACCCATTTTGAATAAAAATTTTAAATTGTGTCAAACAATTAGGGTGAACCACAGAGAGACGCCCCCTTGAGGCCTTAGTAACTCACTGCAGCAGCCTACCACCCCCTCTTCCGGTTTCCACCTGCATTGAGGTTACTGCTGAACTTCCGATCGGGTTAGGTTATTTTCCAATAACTCTCATCCTATCCAAATTTCTTCCTATTATAACATTAGTTGGCAAAAGCCGTCCACACCTTTATTTGGTTTCTCCATTTCAGGTTAGTTTAATTTTCTTTCACTCTTCAAAGTTTTTTTTTTATTTATCATTGTTTTCATTCACCTGGCATAGGCCCACCGTGACTTTTGTCCTATCTTCCACATAAATCAATAATGGTATAAGCCAGTAATCTTAACCCTCTGGTGACCAGGCTGTTTTTGGGGTCCTTGAGATGTTCTGACATGCCTTGACATTTGTGCTTTTTTCAGTTATTTATAAAGACGTTAATGGCAAAGGTGTAAATTCACTCTATATAGCACAAACAGGGCTACCATAATATGCGAGCAACTTGTATGTAGATGTTTGTATTTTTAAGAGAATAATGTTTATGCGTAGTTATTGGAAAAAATTAAAATGAAAGTTGCTGAATTAAGACCACAAAACACATATTAAATATGTGTCCACAAGACTTTTGACTAATGGATGTTGTCCCTTTGAGTTCTAGCTTCAAAATTATGTTAAAATAGTCTTGCTTTATCGTTCACAAAAAAAAAATACATTGATTTAAATGGTGTAAAACAGGTTTTGCTTGGAAAGCCAATATGCAAGGGGGAGGAGTAGTTTACACCTTAGATTTCAATGTCCCACCCACTCTGCATAATGACTCTGCCTAATGAGCCATTCTTTCAGGTGTGACACTGACTGAGCCACAATGCAAGGACAAAAGGTGTATTTAGAAGAAGACTTATATTGACCATTTAAGATTTCGCTTACATCTCTCTTGTAAATATGTTTTGCTATTTTATTAAAAATGTTACAATTACAAGAATAAATACAATTTCAACAATATTTCAAGTGTACTCTTTCTTTGTAAAAAAGAAAAAGAAAAAAGATTATAGGCCTACATTTTATCATATGTATTCATTAGTTTGAATATAGACAATTGCTAAACAAAAGCTTATTTGATGTGGCAGTATATTCTACAGTAGCCTAAAAACTGTGCCCAAATCTAGTCAACAAGTGACTGACTGTAACGTTGTTTTTATGAAATATTAGGGCATATACATGCTAATTTGCAGTTTAATACGTTGCTTATACAAATACATTTTATTTCATTTTATTTCAACATATTCCAGTCGATTTTTACTCATCTCAGTAGGCTATAGCAAAGCAGTTTATTCTTTCACACACAGACGCGCAATTCATATTTAGGCTAAACAGTCTTTACAAATATGTCCCCTTCATTCATCTCACAGAAAGGCGAGTCATATTATAGAAATGCGATTCATCTTTTTGCGGTTTACATAGGCCTACACTAACGTTATTCCATAACGTTATTCCACACGTGAGAAAATAAAAAACAGCCTACCTCACTCCTCAGCGGAATCTGCTCCTCATATCAGGATATATTGCTCCTCATATCAGCAACATCTTTTCTCCATAAGGTAGGCTAAATTATGCCTCACTCGATCGCGACGCGCTTTGTTTACAGCTGATGTGGGCGTTTCACAGGTCTGAAATAGTTCTCAGAATTTGCGTTTGAATAGCACGCGCTCTCCGGGGAGTGGTCACATTACTGTGAATTAGCTCGTAATGAGCTCGACTGGAGTCGCTCTCTTTTTATACAGATTACAGAAGCTAAGAATATTTGTTTTTTATATAAATGACTTCATTCAAAAGATGCAATCTCAAGCTTTATGCCCGTGGGTCTGTTTGCCTGTTTGACTGAATTTTCGCGGAGTTATAGATAATTTTCGAACGCGTTTCAAATGGGAGTTTACTGACAGAGAGAAGGCAGAAATCGCATCATGTTAATTTTTCTTTATTTGTCAAAAAGCAAAACACTTTATTTTTATTATGAGTATACAGAAAAAAAATAGAAACTGAACAGGATCGATTGATGTATTACACGAAAATGAAAGATCAAAATTAACAGAGCATTTAGTGTTTATTTTCATTGCAAAAAAAAAAAAACGAGCAAAACGCGCGGGCGCGTTTCTGGTCCCCAGAGGGTTAAACTCACTTTAAGCTACTCTGCTCATCCCATTTTGTGTGTCAAACAGAGCAAGACGCTCAGCACCTGCTGTGGACTGTGGGAGCCCCGGTTGGATCTCTGTGGGCGAGTTGGCCGACTGACGTTACCGACACTGACCGCGCGGTGACACTTGAGTTTCTCTTACCTCTGCCACGGGCGGCGGCACGCAGTAGTGACATCAGCAATCCGGTGCTTCGGAGTGTCAGCCTCCACGCCGACGCAAAGGTTAATCGTTGGGACCGCTGCCCAAACCATCGGCAACCACTGCCACTCCAGGTTACCCTGGTGGGTTCTGGGTAGTGCCCACCATTGCATTCGGTTGGCTGGCACCTCCGGGACTACTAGGGTTGTGCTTACAGTCACTCTGTTTGAATGGTCGTGGCCGTGAGCAGAGTAACGGAGAATCCAAGGTCAAGGCGGGCAAGTGTCTGGGGCGCCAGAAAGGTTGACCGCGCTCAGCGGGGGCCGGCTAGGTCGACCTCAGTCCATCTCAGGTAAACGGAACTTTGATAATCAGAAAAAAAAAGGAACCTCGTTTCCCTTACAAACCACATAATCTTAAATATTTCCCCCAAGGCACACCCTTCGTGCTATTAACGTCCAAATTGCAGCACAGATCAAATCACTGACATTTTTGTTTAATCTTTGCTCTTCCTCCCTTTCGAATCCTCGCCTACTCGTGCCTTGCATGTTCTGTTGTAACTTGTTTTTCAGTGCACCAACGAGACCCCAAAAAGGCTAAGTAATAGAGGGACAACTGAACAGTCTCTATTGCGGGTCCCATACAGACCCGCCTAACTGTCTAAAGTCAGTTAGCCCAAAGTTCTATAGACGGCACACCGTCCTATAGTTTATTAGCTTCACAAAACACGTGCATTGGCCCTTCTTGTGTGTGCGTGTGTTGTGTTTCTCTCGCCTACAGTGAGTCAAAATGTCACGTGCATCCAGTCCTGCGGAACATTGGGATGGACTTACCGCGTGGCTAAGTGCTCTGACAACCGGCTGTCTACCAAAAGACTTTGGCGACCCAAAACTCCTGAGCCGGCAGGAACTGGACTCCAGCGTGGATCAACTCATGTCTCATGACCCCACACAGGCCTATAGCTCGAAAGAATGGAGTCGCATCATCGGAAGTCTCTCTCACTACCTAGTGGCCCAGGCACGCCTGCTGGAGAAAAACAACGCCCATCTGGAAAAGGAAAACGCAGGACTAAAGACTCAGCTGGAGGAGGCCTGCAAACAAAAGGACAAGACACAAAAACGTCTGGAGGATCTGCTCCTGGAGACGGAGGCCGAGGACGAAACACGCTCAGGACTACAAAAGGAAGTGGAAAGGCTGGAAAAGGCTTTGGAGGACCTGCGCACAGACACCGACGAAAGATTACAGTCGGAGAGACAAACCACGGAAGAACTCAATGACAAACTTCTTCGTGGTGAAGCATTGCTGGAAAGAGCACACGATGAATTGAAAGACAGAGAAGCTAAGGCCAAAGCTTGTGAAAGACATTTGCAGAAGGCCCGAGCTGAAATTAACGAGCTCGTCCAACAAAGACACGATCTTAAAGACGAACTGGACATTGTCCACCGTGAACTCAAAAGGTGAACTGGAGAGGGGGACACCAATCACTCCGTCCCCCCTCACCAGCAAACCTGCGCTTCACAGCCAACCCCTTAAAGCTAAAGAAGAAGAGGAAAGCCCACGTCATGACAAAATGTCACGTGCATCCAGTCCTGCGGAACATTGGGATGGACTCACCACGTGGCTAAGTGCTCTGACAACCGGCTGTCTACCAAAAGACTTTGGCGACCCAAAACTCCTGAGCCGGCAGGAACTGGACTCCAGCGTGGATCAACTCATGTCTCATGACCCCACACAGGCCTATAGCTCGAAAGAATGGAGTCGCATCATCGGAAGTCTCTCTCACTACCTGGTGGCCCAGGCACGCCTGCTGGAGAAAAACAACGCCCATCTGGAAAAGGAAAACGCAGGACTAAAGACTCAGCTGGAGGAGGCCTGCAAACAAAAGGACAAGACACAAAAACGTCTGGAGGATCTGCTCCTGGAGACGGAGGCCGAGGACGAAACACGCTCAGGACTACAAAAGGAAGTGGAAAGGCTGGAAAAGGCTTTGGAGGACCTGCGCACAGACACCGACGAAAGATTACAGTCGGAGAGACAAACCACGGAAGAACTCAATGACAAACTTCTTCGTGGTGAAGCATTGCTGGAAAGAGCACACGATGAATTGAAAGACAGAGAAGCTAAGGCCAAAGCTTGTGAAAGACATTTGCAGAAGGCCCGAGCTGAAATTAACGAGCTCGTCCAACAAAGACACGATCTTAAAGACGAACTGGACATTGTCCACCGTGAACTCAAAAGGTGAACTGGAGAGGGGGACACCAATCACTCCGTCCCCCCTCACCAGCAAACCTGCGCTTCACAGCCAACCCCTTAAAGCTAAAGAAGAAGAGGAAAGCCCACGTCATGACACTATCCCACCTGCTGGCCCCGTCCCGGAGGGGTGAGTAAGTCAACGCACAGCGTCTAAAGAACTGGACAAGCTGGCAAGAAACATCCCTACGTTCAACCCAAATCCAGCAGGGGGCAGCGACGTGCATTCTTATTTAACAGACATTGATTTTCACTTACAAACTGTTGCAAACGTCACTACATGGGACAAGCTATATCTTCTTCGAATTACATCTGGTCGTGCCGTGCGAAGTTTCCTAAACCGCCAGCCAGAATCGGTCAAGACGAATTACGCACAATTACGACAAGCTCTGATTCGTGAATACTCTGACCCCGAATCCGACCAGGGCATAATAGCGGCAATGGATCTCAAGCAAGCACGACTTGAGACCCCGCAGGCCTATTATGACCTTCTGCGACAAGCATATTTTGGCCCACAGAATGAGGCGGGGATGGAAGACGATAATAATTTCAAAACCCTCTTCCTGCGGAATCTCCATCCAAGCCAAAGTTCGCACTTGGGTGTTCTCGTCTGTCCACGGACCATGTCAATCCAACAATTACGTGACCTGGCTCACAAAGCGTACGTAAAACAAAAGACTATGTCTGAAAAACCTGTAAAATACCCCACAGTTTGCCCTGTCTCTGCACCCTTTCCAGAACTTACCCTGGAAGGTGCACAGCCTGCCAATTACGAACCCAGCCACAGACAGCCACGACCGTTCCAAGCCAGCAGAGGGCAGCGTGGTGGGGGGGGGCCCGTCCAAGGCCGCAAAAAGACCGTTTCGGGGGACCCTGGGACTGGCCGCGCTTCTCCCACAATCAAAAGGGCGGAGGCAGCTGGGATGCCGACCGACACCCCAGAAGAGGCCGACCCCGATCTCCCCGAAACACAAGCCCAGAGAACCGGCCACGGGACCCCTCCCGACAAGACACCGGTAAGCTCAAGGCAGAGCCCAAATCCAACAGGAACAGTGCAGCCACATCCGAAGCAGCAGAACTCCTAAGCATCCTGAGAGAGTTTCTCCAAAAGAAACCCCACAAGGAAGACAAAGATAAACCAGACACTGCATGACTAACCCACAGGCCTGGAACCAACGCTTCCCACACTGACAGCCCACCTGACACTGTTGTTAAACCCCAGACTGCTAAACTTGCTGCCACATCACCGAATGACAGCTCCACTCACTCCATCCAGCTGACAGCCCCACAGAACACTGCTGTCAAACCACAGACTGTTGAACTTGCTGTTACATCACCGAATGACAGCGTCACTCACTACAGCCAGCTGACAACACCACTTCCTGAACGGGACTGCAGCGGCTCTCACAACAAGGTACCAGACAGTGCTGTCTTGTTGATCTGTACCCACAACGAGCAACCCGAGACCTACCCTCACTGCTTGTCAATCAACACACAAGATTCCACACCACAACTTCTGGGCAACCTAATTGAGAGAGGAGTGGCACGAAAACTGTACTTAACCATTACCCTGGAAAAGGAAATGCAGCTCGAAGCCCTGGTGGACACAGGCTCCGATTTAACGCTAATTTCTGCTCAACTATTTGAAAAACTCAAGTTTGAAGCGCAAAGACAAAACCGAACTCTTAAGTTCCACACTTGTGAGCTGAACGTGCAGTCATACAGCCAAAATGACATCCAGCTAAGGAACGTAGCTCCCATTCACCTGACAATTGGTCCTATGAGCATAGTCCACCCTGTCTATATCTCTCCTATGAATAATTTTCAATTTCTTGTAGGTAAAGACCTGCTGGAGCGCTTCGAACCCTTGCTAGACCTCAAACACCTCCAAGTTTGGGCGCAAGTGCGCGAACCCCTCCCCCTCCAGCCGCACAACTCCATTGAACCAGACTGTCAAGCCACAGGGTTCACGGAAATTCCCTCAGCCAGACACGAGGACAAAGTCCCCACAGCTGACCAGGGTTCAAGTTCGCTACTCTGCACGTTCAGAACCACGCCAGACTCTGATAATTACTGCCCCCAAGTAAAATCTCCCCTGCAGCTGCAGGATGTGATTCTTCCTCTCTTTTAACCTTTGTTTCTTACGTTTATTTTGTTGTAGTCCTTAGTGCAATCGTATATTGTTTTTGTTTATGCATATTTACTCCTGTGTGATTTAAAGTAGTATATGTAACCGTAGCTTGTTTAAATAAACTTTGTTAAATCATTTGAATTAAGTTTGCCTGTTTTGTTTCAATTCTGAGTCCCTGAGTAGTGCAGATTTTTACCTCATAAGCTCTACGATTGATTTTACTATTAAAAGAAATCTAAAATTGTCTAAAACACGAAGATAATTATTTTCTTTGTGGCCACAAGAAGGTGTTATCTATCGGTGTTAAAGACGCTAGATTTCTGTTCAGAAATTGTACATTCTGTTCGCTGGACGACAGCTTGCATAATAAATGAACATTCTTCAACTTCTACCTAAAAATTCCCCTAATTGAACATATTCTACCCGTCTATATCAGTGAGTATCACGAGTAATTGTGTAATCGCTGATATAAGCCGAGGTTTTGACCTATTCCCTATTTTGAATCATTTAATTTATGTAAAGCAATATATGCATATTCACATTGATGAATATTACCGCTAATTTGAGCTAATTAATTCCCTAACATAAGTCATTGTTGCTACAGTATTTACAACGATTAAAGTGTGAAAATTAATCTTAAGAAGAAGTTTATATTAGTTCAAGTTTGCTCTGTGTGGATGTATTGTTCTGTTCCAGTGATGTTCTATGACTAAACCTTGAAGGGAAAAGATATCACCTATGGGGTCAAAGCCTGTTTCCCAATGGTATCTGCTGAAGCCTTTGCTGGAGGCATATATACCCCTCTGGTCCCAGCAAGTTTTCACCAAGGTGGTAGGACCCAGCGATCCATTGCACCACTTTGCACACCTTGTTTATTCGTGTAGCCTGCCCTCCAGATAATAAATATGCACTTGCTTTGCAATTCATCCATTGGGTTATTATGGAATCAAACTAATCAAGAGTTCTAGACTTTGACGGGTTCTTCTTATTTGTTTTCATGTTGCTGTTCTCATGATTGCTGTATGAGATTTTTATAGACAACTATGCCTAGGGCCTTGAAGTTCTATCACACCACATGTAGCCATTTATATGTTTTCTTACTTGTCATATGTAACTCTTTAGGTATTTACAACGATTAAAGTGTGAAAATTCATTGTAAGAAAAAGTTTATATTAGTTCAAATTTGCTCTGAGTGGATGTATTGTTCTGTTCCAGTGATGTTCTATGACTAAACCTTGAAGGGAAAAGATATCATCTATGGGGTCAAAGCCTGTTCCCCTATGGTATGTGCCAAATCCTTTGCTGGAGGCATATATACCCCTCGGGTCCCAACAAGATTTCACCAAGGTGGTAGGACCCAGCGATCCATTGCACCACTTTGCATACCTTGTTTATTCATGTAGCCTGCCATCCAGGGGCTCGTTCTTCATTCGTCACTAACTCAGTTAGCTGGATTTGATTGTTGAAGATTTGGCATGATCTTGGATTGTTTGGTTCTTCGACGCTCATCCTGGACTTGCTGTCATAGCAACAGGTGCGCAAACTTAAACCTGCTCGGGAGCAGGCTTATTTCATGTAAACAGGATTAGATCGCGGCTTCATAAGCGGAGCTGATACGGGAAGTCTAGGGCAGCGCGATAGTGCACTTTCTGAGATATATATTTTTTCTCTTGACTCGTGAGATTGTCGTTTACATTATTAATTTGTTGGAAACGCACATTTATTTTCGACTTGTCGGAGTCGGGCTTTAACTACAGCACAAACTGTACCCTAAGATTATTTGCGAGTGGCTCTTTCCTTTACACTATTGGAGATGCGGAGAACTTGATGGAAAGTGCTGTCTGTCGTGTCATTCGGAGTTTACCTGACGCTTTTAGGTTTAAAAACGTACTCGGTTACTAACGTAACCTCGGTTCTCTCTAGAAGAGGGAACGAGTATTGCGTAAGTAGCTTACGCATCGGGAAAGTCTTCTTTCTTCGAGATCTGAAGCCAAAAAATTATCCTTAATTTTGTATTCATTGTCAACGCAGTGCAGCAGCCGACAGACCTAGGCAGGCTGTATAAGCGTGCTCATTGGCTGCTCGGCTGCAACTGCTTAAGCCTATCGGTGAGCGCTCTGAACGCGGCAACCAATGAGGGCGCTTCGCGCCCTCCACACCCTTCTAACCGTCAGAATGGGCGTGGCCAGCGTGTATATATTCAGCGCTCACAGGCTAAAATTCTGGTTTTCGCAGTCTGAAGCGCAAAAGCTCGTGGCGCGACACGGCAGGTTACGCAATACTCGTTCCCTCTTCTAGAGAGAACCGAGGTTACGTTAGTAACCGAGTACGTTCTCTTACGAGAGGTTCTCTCGTATTGCGTAAGTAGCTTACGCATCGGGAACCCTTTGTCAACGCCGTGTGCGCCGAGCATCCAGCCCATGAATCCCAGGGGAACCGGGGAAAACACTCTGCTGGGAAATGTGGCCGGTCGGAGAGAGGGGCCAGCGTAGTACATGCACTTCATGCAGCATATGAAATAGAGCGGCGCGGCCGGTCTATAAACATAGCAGTACAAACAGTAGGGCCGGCGGAGCGAGCCCATACAGTACATAAGCACTCATAAGGGTAGGAGAAAACGACATAGTCGGTCTCACATGAAGAGAAAAATTCCCGTGCGGCAGAAAATAATGCGGGCGGCCAGCAGCGCGGGCCAGCACCGATAACAGCGCGTAACAGGAAATAGGAAACAGAACGGATCAGCCGGTCTGAGTCAAACACTTCACCCTGAGTAGTTACCAGAATAGCGCCAGCATATGAACGTAGTCTGCACACGGGAGCTGGGCAGAGCATACATGTCACTTATACCGACAATATTTTTGCCTGTAGGGCAGGAACTTCCAGGTTATAAAACCTCACGAATGTAGACGGGGAGGCCCAGCCGCCGCCATACAAATGTCGTGGATAGAAATTCCGCTGGACCAGGCCCACGACGAGGCCATGCCTCTAGTGGAATGGGCTCTGATGCCCAGAGGGCACTGCAGGTGTTTGGAGGCATAAGCTGCTGCTATCGCGTCCACTATCCACCTGGACAAGCTCTGCTTCGAGGCGGCAAGACCTTTGGTGCGTCCGCCGAAGGAAACAAAGAGCTGCTCTGAACGCCTAAAAGCGGCGGAGCGCGTGATGTAAACTCTCAGCGCCCGGACAGGGCATAGGAGGTTATCACTGTCCCCACTATCGGATGCTGGCAGAGCCGAGAGGGAAATAACTTGTGCCCTAAACGGGGTTCCAATCGCTTTGGGGATGTAACCGTGCCTCGGTCTGAGAATGACTTTCGAGTCATTCGGCCCGAACTCGAGACATGCAGGGCTAACAGATAGCGCGTGCAAATCACCTACTCGTTTGACTGAAGACAGAGCTATCAGAAAAACGGTTTTAAGCGACAGATACTTTAGATCCGCGGATTCAAGCGGTTCAAAGGGAAAAGCCTTTAGGGCCGCCAGGACCAAGGACAGATCCCACGAGGGAACCGAGGGGGGCCGCGGGGGATTCATCCGTCTAGCTCCTCTGAGGAAGCGGATAATGAGCTCCTTCTTCCCATTGCCCGGCCGAGCGTCGTCTCAGCGAACGCTGTAATAGCGGCCACATATACTTTGAGCGTGGAAGGGGATCTGCCCTTTTCCAAGAGCTCTTGCAAGGAGAGCACCCGCGGGACCCCGCATGCGCGCGGATCCAGGTTTTGAGTAGCGCACCATTTAGAAAACACCGACCATTTAGACGCGTAGAGCCGTCTCGTGGAGGGGGCTCTCGACTGCGTGATCGTGTTCACGACCCCTTCTGACAGGTCAACGGGTATCCGTTGATCACCCATGCATGCAGCGACCAGCGCTCTGGATGGGGATGCCAGATCGATCCAGCGGCTTGGGAGAGGAGATCCTTTCTCACCGGGATCGGCCATGGGGGTGAGTGCGACAGCCTCACTAGCTCTGGGTACCAAGTTTGGTTTTCCCATCGCGGGGCTATAAGCAGCACTGAGTGGTGCGTTTCTCTGATCCTCGAAATGACCTGTGGCAACAGGGAGATCGGAGGAAAAGCATACAGCGGGAGGCTGGGCCATGTCTGGGACAGCGCGTCCTCGCTCTTCGAATAAAACTTCGGGCATTGAGCATTGTCTTTCGACGCAAAGAGGTCGATTTCCGCTCTGCCGAATAGACGCCAGAGAAACTGGACTGTCTGGGGGTGCAGAGACCATTCTCCCGGGGGAATGTTGTCCCTGGACAGTCTGTCTGGACCGACATTCAGGTGGCCCGGCACGTGCGCGGCTCTCAGCGAGCGCAGCGAGCGGTAAGCCCACACGAGGAGGCGTTCTGTCAGCCTGCACAGGTTCCTGGATCTGACACCGCCCTGTCGGTTCACATAGGATACCACGGACATGTTGTCCGAGCGGACTAGCACATGGTGATCCCGTATGAATGGGAGGAAGCGCCTGAGCGCGTTCTCGACCGATATCATCTCCAAACAGTTTATGTGGAGGCATTATTCCCGGTCTGACCATAGGCCAAAAGCCGGTTTGCCCTCGAACAGAGCGCCCCAGCCTGAGGTGGAAGCGTCCGTCGAGATAATTTTGCGGTGTGAGATAGCGCCCATTGTCACTCCCCGCTGGTACCAGTCGGCCGCTAACCAGGGCTTCAGAGCTGAAACGCAACTCTGAGTCACTCTGATGCGAATACCGCCGGAAGCCCATGCTCTGTGAGTTACTCGGGCATTCAGCCAGCATTGTAGCGGGCGCATTCGTAAAAGACCCAGCCGAAGCACTGCTGCGGCTGAGGCCATACAACCCAGTAGCCTCTGAAATGTTTTGAGAGGTACGGTGCTGCCCGGCCGGAGGGACGCGGCCAGGCGTCGAATGCAGCGCGCACGCTGTGTCGACAGGCGGGCCGTGTACTGATATACCTGACCGTCGAAGGCGAATCTCAAGAATGGCCTGTGACGGGGTATTATCAGGATCTGAAAAGCACGCGTCTTTTAGATCAAGAGATATAAACCAGTCCCTCGAGCGAATTTGCGCGAGAATTTGTCTGGTTGTGAGCATTTTGAACGGTCTTCTCATAAGAGCCTCGTTCAAATCTCTCAGATCCAAAATTGGTCTGAGAGCTCCGTCCTTCTTGGGAACGAGGAAATAACGGCTGTAAAAGCCCGACTCGTTCATGGAAGGGGAAACCGGTTCCATAGCCCTTTTGCACAGAAGTGTAGCTATTTCTGCTCGAAGTAGATGTGCTACTTCCCCATTCACTCTGGTCTCGATACGCGCTTGAAAGCGCGGAGGGCGGCGAGTGAACTGCAGAGTATAGCCCTGTTTTACTGTGCTTAGCACCCGTTCTGATGCGCCTGGAATAGTTTCCCACGCTTTTGCGTGTGCAGCCAGGGGCAGAATGGCCTCCGGGCTCCGATCGCTGCGCATCGTGGGCTCGAGAGCTCGAAACGGAGGGGCGGGCGCGGCGCGCGCGCTCTTGGTGCTTAGATACGGCAGATCGCACGCAGCGATAGCTGGCCGTTTTACACACAGTGTCCCGGTGGCTTTAGACGGGGAACATAAAGTGTGAAGCGCGACGCGCGATGGCGGCGTCGGGGGCGAAAATGTTCGTTAGTATGTGTGAGCGCTCGAGGGCGGGCACAGGAGTTACATTCAGGGGCGGGCGCGGCGCGCGCGCTCTTGGTGGTTAGATACGGCGGATCGCACGTAGCGATAGCTGGCCGTCTTACACACAGTGTCCCGGTGGCTTTGGACGGGGAACATACGGTGTGAGGCGCGAAAATGTAGTTCGTATGTGTGAGCGCTCGAGGGCGGGCACAGGACTCACATTTAAAACATGACCGGTCGTGCGAGGCCGTGTGACAGAGCGGGCAGTGAGTAGGTGTGGGCACGGAGAAGTGGACACGTGACCTACTTTTAACACTAAAGCGGCTTTTGCCTGCTTCATGAGAGTGGGTTCTGTGAGAGACACGGGATGTATAGTGCTTGTGTACAGGGGTGAGCACAGAACGTGGGCACATTCACTGTACTAGAAACACATACGGCGTCAGCCGTGCAACCAGACATTATGCTCTTTTGACATTTTTCTGGGTTGCCGTGAGAACGGCGGATGCGCGCAGGCGAGCGGGTAGATACCGGCTCGTTGACTGCGGGGTAAACAGCTGCAGTAGCCGTGGCAACGGGGACTGACAGAGCGTTAAGCTTCGACGGTGGTCCAGCCGCAGGGCTGCGGGATTTAACCGTCTTTTCTTCTCTCGTGTTTAGACGCTCAAAAAATACTCGAGCTGCACCCTGAGAAGGTGTGGTGCGAGGGGCGGGTTCGCTTTCTGTAAGTAAGAAAGACTGGCCGCGAGCTCGGAGAAGCAAGCAGCATAAATTTTATTTTCCCCGAGAGCTGGGATCGAACGCGGGTCTCTCGCATGAAAGCGTATAATTCTGCCACTGAGCCACAGGGGAAACACATAGGCTTTCAGTTAGCGCGAGCATATAAAAAGCGACCTCATGTGTCGCGTCGGCGTTCGTTTGCAGGCGAGCGTGTGTTTAAAACAGGCTCGTTTACTGCAATAGTAATATTTCCAGTCGCCTGAACTTAAGAGGGGACTGAGAAATGTGTGAGGATTGGCGGTTGTCCAGCCGTAGCGAGACTAACACACTCTCTTCTCTTTTCGCCGGTGAGTGAGGCGCGCACGCTGAACGCTGCTCGTGACCGTCCGCTTTGTCATCCCTTGAACGGCGCAATTGCGCGGCCCAACGAGGGAGAGAGCGGGCTTGTTTTCTGTAAGTAAGAAAAACTGGCCGCGAGCTCGGAGAAGCGAACAGCATAAACTTTAACTGCCGCGAGAGCGGGGACCGAACCCCGGTCTCTGGCTTGACAGTCTAGGATTCCGCCACTGAGCCACAGGGGAGAATACATTAGTATATGTCTTGTGACGGCGTTTGATTGCAGGCGAGCGTGTATTTATAACAGGCTCGTATACTGCAATAGTAACAATTCCAGTCGCCTGAACTTAAGAGGGGACTGAGAAATGTGTGAGAATGGAGGTTATAGTCCAGGCCACGGCGGGACGAAAACACTCTGTTCCCCTTTCACCAGTGACGCGCGAGGACGGAGTAGCTTTCTTGTAACGTAAAGAGAGCTCAGACCGTCCGCTCCTGCCATCCCTTGTGAGTGGCGCAGTTTGCGCGGCTCGAACAGAGGGAGAGGAAACTCGCTCCGAGACCGTCCGCTCCTGCCATCCCTCGTGAGCGGCGTATTGCACGGCTCGAACAGAGGGAGAGGAAACTCGCTCCGAGACCGTCCGCTTCTGCCATCCCTTGTGAGCGGCGTATTGCACGGCTCGAACAGAGGGAGAGTACGGGTATCTATCACATTCGCCTCATCTCCTGACGCGGCGGCGGCGCGGGCAGAGCCGGCGGTTGAGCGGCCGGGAGGGAGAGGGCGAGAGAGAGCTCGAGGGAGAGGTTCCGGCGAGCTCCTCAGTCACAACAGTCTCCGGTGGTCGCTGCGAGCGGCGCATCTTATTGCGCGGCCCGGCAGGGACAGGCGGAGCGACAGCTTGGTCGAAAGCTTCAAGTCGAGCCCGCAGGGTCGACATTGAAAACTCTTCGCACTCGGAGAGTGCGGTGGCGGCGTGCCCGCGGCCCAGGCGGAGAGCGCAGAGAGGTGGCGGTCTCCGTAGCTGAGCGGGCCGCGGCACGAGCCGCAAAAACGAGGCGTTTTTACAAAAACGCCTCGTGCTCTTTTAGAGTACACACAGAAACAGTAAAAATGTAAAGGATATGTCGCCGGATAGCGTAGCAGGCACGGATGGCTGAAGGCGGCGAAGACGGCCGGCTTCCTCAGGCGCTGTCCTAAGCTTGCTGGTCGCTGGTTTCAACGGCGGCGGCTCTCAAGATCCAGCGATGCGAAGAGCGTCGCTGAAGACAAGAAAATCAGAATTTTAGCCTGTGAGCGCTGAATATATACACGCTGGCCACGCCCATTCTGACGGTTGGAAGGGTGTGGAGGGCGCGAAGCGCCCTCATTGGTTGCCGCGTTCAGAGCGCTCACCGATAGGCTTAAGCAGTTGCAGCTGAGCAGCCAATGAGCACGCTTATACAGCCTGCCTAGGTCTGTCGGCTGCTGCACTGCGTTGACAATGAATACAAAATTAAGGATAATTTTTTGGCTTCAGATCTCGAAGAAAGAAGACTTTCCCGATGCGTAAGCAACTTACGCAATACGAGAGAACCTCTCGTAAGAGAAACAGTTGTTTTTTTTTGTTGTTTTTTGCATTTCCAAGCCACTTAAGACCCAATGTTGTAAAGCAGTTTTTTTTAAAGCAAATTTTTTTTTAGGCTATCATCATTTTTTATGAAGATCATACAATCATGACCATGCCGATTACAGTATGTCACTCAGGCTTCACTAACGTGATTGGTACCATAGACTATAGGCTGCCATCAAGGCCTCAATGAAGGGGATTATGTGAACAGAAAGGGGGATTATGTGAACAGAAAGGGGGTTCACAATGTAAATGCGCAGCCCAGTTACAATTGGGATTCTTAATATTCCAGATTAATAATATTATATCAAATAAAAAAAAGTCAGTTGACTAAAATCTTCCATATCACAAATGTGAAAGCAAGCCAGGATCTGTGCATGACTTAAGAATTTTCAGAGATTCACATTCCTGCACATTATTTGAAAGTGGTAAGGAAAGTTCCACAATTAAATATCAAGCTCACTGTATTACATACACTTATGCTGATCCTAACAGAACTGCATTTTTTCATAGGTGATTATGACATGTTCCTGCCTGCAGACAGGTGTTTTATGACCCCATTCCCTGACCCAAACCAGTTACAATGCAGCTCTAGCCAGGACAAGGGCACACAATGAAATGAACTTCAGCTAACTAAAGGGAAGATTTCAGTGTCTGAAAAGTCTGAGGGTTGCACACCTGACAGGGCCTGTGACATTGTTGCATGTGCCATATTACACAATATTGCCAAAAAAAAAAAATTCATTAAATGTTTAATAAAAGACAAATATGCTTAGTTCCTTGAGTTTTATTTCAATTGTTCTTTGTAAAGAAAAGCCAGTGGTCAAGTGCCTGTAACAAGAGATATTAGACACATGCCTCATGCAACAAATAAAAAGGAAAAGTTGGCTATACACTGCCCACCTGTAGGCCTATGTCTCCTCTGTCTGTGCAGACTCTTCTGTAGGCCTTTCTGTAGATGTGGAATCCTGCAACTTATATTGCAGCCATAAAGCATACAAGTATAAATGAAGTAAAGTTATTTATGCACTTGCAGGTAGGCTAGTTCCTCCATATGACAGTTATCTGAGAGGGTTTATTCACTGTCCAGTGCAATGGAAACAAATGGACATTACAAAGTCTTATACTTTCTTTCCTTTGGAAAGTTAGAAAATGTCCACTTACTGCACATATTTCAGCCACCACTTTCTTGGGAACAGATACAAGTGTTGGTGTATTATGTAAAAGTGCACAAAGAGGAAAACACAATGTCATTACAATGAACTACACTCTGGAAAATGTGATCAATAACTCATGGCAAAATATTTTTACATTAACATAAGTTTATCAGTTTTCACTTTCACAAGTCAAAGCAATTCATCGTTACTTTTAATGCGGCCTTCATTTAATGCAGCAATATTTGTACAATTATTTTACAGTGTAGGCTACTAAGATCTTTTCTTTTTTTCAGCCTTTTTCTTGGTTGCTTTTATAAACAGACAACCATTTATTTAGCAGTGCCTTTTATAGAGACTATAATATAACTAAAAATTACCATTAGGCTATGTAGAATATTTTTGTACTTCACTTTTATTTGTTCCCATTTTCTAGTGTGGTGACTCTGACATTACAATGAACAAAGTAGCCTAATTATGCAATTATTAAAATACAAATAAGGCTAATAAGTGATAAAAACATCTAACACGGCCACTTCTAACAGATTTAAATTGTCTGCTACTTTTTGCCAGCCCTCTCTCCTGGCTTTTGCAGACTTTGTGTTCCCTGGCGTTTTGATTAAACATTAAAATTCCGAATAAACTTCGACTGTCTTGCTCTGCTGAGGAGAAAAACTGTGCGCGCTCTTTGGCCACGCTGAACAGCCAATAGCAGCGTTGCTGATCAATGTTTCTACGATCGATACATATCGTACTTGGTTACTTACGTAACCTCGGTTCCCTTAGAGATAAGGGAACGAGTACTGCGTTGCAAACGCTGTGGGAAAACTCCTTTTCTCGAGAATATTGAAGCCTTTATTTTAAAACGCATTGCTGCAGCACATGCGAGAGCTAGAAGCTCGCGTGAGCGTGCTGATTGGCTTGTGCAAAGCAACTGCACGAACCAATGGCGGATCAGCAGAGGAGCGCGAACCAATCAGGGCGCTTGGCACTCTGCCAGAGTCAAGCGTGCGAAACCGCACGTGACAGAAGAGTAAAATATACAGAGAATCCGCCATTTGACAGGTTTAAATCGACTGAAGCGAAAAGACACCTGCCATAAGAGACAATAGCACGGCAAGGCAACGCAGTACTCGTTCCCTTATCTCTAAGGGAACCGAGGTTACGAAAGTAACCAAGTACGTTCCCTTACGAGAACGTTCTCTCGTACTGCGTTGCAAACGCTGTGGGAACACTATTTAAAACGCCGTGCTTGTCGTCTTTGGCCAATCTGACTCACCGAGAGCTCCAGGAAGTACAGAATAGCCTAGGATAAAGAGACCGAATCTTAGGGCCCTTAGATATCCAAACAGATAAAAGCTGGGCCAAGGGCCAGTCTTAAGAGTCCCACAACTCAAGATGACAACCAGTGTCTGAGTCAAAAACTAGTCTGGGTCCACAGAGCCAGCGTTAGATAGAGACAACTCATGCCTGCAAGGCAGGTACCATAGAGGTTTAAAGATGCGGACGGAACGGACCAGCCGGCCGCCGCATAAATATCCTACATAGGTATTTCCATAACTAGTCTGGATCCATAGAGCCAGGGCCTAGATAGAGAGAATTCGTACCTGCGGAGCAGGGACTTTTGGGTTGTAATGTTTCACAGATGTGGACGAAACGGACTAGCCGGTCATCGCACGAATGTGCCAGAAGGAATGTCAAAACTAGCCTGGGTCCGCAGAGCCAGAGCTTAGATAGAGAGAACTCGTGCCTGCAGAGCAGGAACTTCTAGGTTGTAAAATCTCACAAATGTGGACGGGACGGACCATCCGGCCGCCGCACAAATGTCCTCGATAGGAACACCACTCGACCAGGCCCACGAGGAGGCGACGCCTCTCGTGGAGTGAGCTCTAACACCTATGGGACATGTAAGGCCCAGTGAGGTGTAGGCCAGAGCAATGGCATCCACTATCCATCTGGACAGCGTGAGCTTCGTGACGGGAAGACCTTTGGTTTGGCCCCCGAAACAAACAAAAAGCTGTTCAGACTGTCTGAAAGAGGCTGAACGCTCTAAATAAATTCTCAAAGCTCTGACAGGGCAGAGTGTGAGAGCATCACTGAACTCTTCTGAAGCGGGAAGAGCTGACAGAGAAATAACCTGGGCTCTGAACGGAGTTGAGAGCACCTTAGGAATATATCCATGTCTTGGCCTAAGGATGACCTTTGAGTCATTGGGGCCGAATTCCAGACAGGAAGCGCTAGTAGAGAGCGCCTGTAAGTCACTTACTCTCTTGACTGACGCCAGTGCCAACAGCAGGGCGGTTTTCAGGGAGAGAGGTTTTAGGTCGGCTGACTGAAGTGGTTCAAAGGGAGGTCCCTTAAGAGCCCGTAGAACCAAAGAAAGGTCCCATGCTGGGACAGATGGCGGCCGAGGCGGGTTAAGCCTTCTGGCGCCCTTAAGGAAGCGAACTATAAGGTCGCATTTTCCTAAGGAGGCTCCGGCTTCCAATACATGCTGTGCAGCAATGGCTGCTACATATACCTTCAGAGTGGAGGGGGAACGACCCGCATCCAGCATCTCTTGGAGAAAGGATAGCACTCTTGGTACTTCACAAGTGTGTGGGTCGAGGTTTCGAGCTAAACACCAGCTGGAAAACACTGACCATTTATGGTGGTAGAGGCGTCTGGTAGACGGAGCTCTAGCCTCCTTGATCGTGTTCAGGACGCCCTCTGGGAGGTCCTGGGGTACCCGTTGAGTGGCCAAGCGTGTAGGGCCCACAAATCGGGACGGGGATGCCAGATAGTCCTGTTGGCCTGAGCCAGGAGGTCGCGCCTCACTGGGATTGGCCAAGGGTCTGTCACAGACAGCCGTATCAGCTCCGGGAACCAAGATTGGGTTCGCCAGAGAGGAGCTATCAGGAGCACTGCGCATTTCGTGTCTCTGATCCGTTCGATGACCTGAGGGAGCATCGAGACCGGAGGAAACGCATAGAGGGGGAGGCTGGGCCAGTCATGGGCCAACGCATCCTTGTTCTTTGAAAAGAAGATTGGGCAGTGACGATTGTCTTCTGAGGCGAAGAGATCTACTTCTGCCTTCCCGAAGACCTCCCAAAGTAGGAGAACCGTCTGAGGGTGGAGAGACCATTCCTCTGGGGGAACCCTGCCCCGAGAGAGCATGTCTGCTCCTGTGTTCAACGTGCCCGGCACGTGAGCTGCCCTGAGCGAGCGCAGATTGGTGTGAGCCCATAACAGTAGCTGGGTGGCTATGGCAAGCAGGATGCGGGACCTGAGGCCGCCCTGGCGATTTATGTAAGATACCACTGACATGTTGTCCGTCCGGACCAATACGTGGTGTCCAGCCAGGTATGGGAGGAAGGTTTTCAGGGCCAGAAAAACTGCCCTCATTTCAAGGCAGTTGATGTGTAGGCGTCTCTCCGAGCTCGACCAGAGGCCGGAGGCAGGCCTGCCCTTGTACAGGGCTCCCCAACCTGAGTTGGAAGCGTCTGTTGAAATCACCCTCCTCTTGGAGACCACCCCCATACTCACGCCCTGCTGAAACCAGCTGGCGTTCGTCCAAGGGGCCAGGGCTTGAACACAGCGCTGATCCACCTTGATAATCAATCGGCCTGAGTGCCAGGCGTGGGGTGGCACCTGAGGTGCTAGCCATAGCTGAAGAGGACGCATGCGCAGTAGGCCTAGTTGGAGTACTGATGATGCTGAGGCCATAAGGCCAAGGATCCTCTGAAACGTTCTGAGGGGTGCATGAGAGCCTTCTGTGAACGATGCGGCGAGCCGCTGAATCGATAGAGCACGGGCCGGGGAGGGCCATGCTCTCATAAGAACGGAGTCGAATACTGTCCCCAGGAACATGATACGTTGGCTGGGTGACAGAATACTCTTCGAAAAATTCACCTTGAGCCCTAGACATTCTAGATGGCTGAGGAGCCAGGCTTTGTGAGTATGTGACTCCGCCTCTGACTGAGTCAGAATGAGCCAGTCGTCGAGGTAGTTTAGAATGTGCATTCCCCGCTGTCTCAGGGGGGAGAGAGCTGCATCCATGCACTTCGTGAATGTACGAGGTGCCAGTGCCAGTCCAAACGGTAGAACCGTGTACTGGTATGTCTGCCCCTCGAAGGCGAATCTCAAGAATGGCCTGTGGTGGGGATTCACTTGAATGTGAAAGTAAGCGTCTTTCAGATCTACTGAGAAAAACCAGTCGCCTGGGCGAATTTGTGCCAGTTTATGACTGGTCGTGAGCATCCTGAACGGCCGTGACATGAGAGCCTTGTTCAGATGTTTGAGATCTAAAATGGGCCTCAGGCCGCCGTCTTTCTTCAGAACGAGAAAGTAACGGCTGTAAAAGCCTGACTCGCTTAGAGAAGGGGGAACCCTCTCGATAGCCCCTTTTGCTAGCAGACTTAACACTTTGGTGCGGAGGACATGACACAGTGTGCTGCTGACCGAGGTTTGAACCACAGCGCGAAAGCGCGGGGGTCTGCGTGCAAACTGAAGTGAGTAGCCGTGCTTTATGATGTTTATCACCCATTCTGAAACTCCTGGGATAGCCTGCCAGGCTAGAGCCCGAAGAGCCAGAGGCCTCATCATATCTGGAACGCCCAGAGACGGGGGCTCGAACTGATATGAGGTCAGGGGAGAAATTTTGCTCGTTTTGTGCTCTGTGTGGGTCGCTGTTAAAACAGCGTTTGGGTGCAGGGGTGCGTAACACGTGACGGGCCCATTGTCTGCATACACAACTGCTCCAGCTGCCTGAACTGAAGAGGGAGCTGTGAGTAGCACTCGAGCGATCTTCGGGGCTGGTCCGGCCACGGCGGGACATAGACCCCTTTTTCTGCCGGTTAGGACGGCTTCTTGGGCTCATGGTCGAGCGTGAGCTTCGGTCGAGGGCCCTGGCGCTTGGGAAACGGGAATCGTTTTGCAGGCTTCAGGCGTTGAGTGGTTTCAGCCGCAGGGAGGGGCTGGGGAACCTGAGACGCGGGCTTTTCCGGTCGCGGCGTGCTCTTGGGGCGCCGTTGGACCGAGCTAGAGCGCTTGGGCAGGAAGTGCCTCATAGCACTTGAAGCTTTCTGAGCCTCCGTGAAGCGATCAGCGAAGCCATTGACAGAAGGGCCGAAGAGACCGGATGGAGAGACTGGGGAGTCGAGGAAGGCGGTTTTGTCAGCGTCCCTGATCTCCGTTAAGTTAAGCCACAGGTGGCGCTCTAAGACAACCAGGCTAGACATGTTGCCGCCCAGTGCTTGAGCAGTGGTCTTCGTGGCCCTCAGCGCCAAATCTGTAGCACTCCTGAGATCTTTGAAGGTGTCTGGGTCCGGGCCAGACTCGTCCATAGTGCGGAGGAGCTTAGCTTGAAACACCTGCAGGGTCGCCATAGCGTGGAGTGCAGAGGCGGCTTGACCGGCGGCAGCATAAGCGCGGCTGGCGAGAGCCAAAGTAGTCCTGCACGGCTTAGAGGGGTGCACGGTTTTAGCCCTCCAACTCCCAGCAGTGGGAGGGCATAAGTGTGAAGCGACAGCTTCCTCTAATGGAGGGAGAGAAACATACCCCTTCTCTTCAGCGCCGTCGACAGTGGAGAGCGTTGAAGAAGCTGAAGAGCGCGTTCGCGCTGAAAAGAGCGCGCGCCAGCTCTTAGTGAGCTCATCATGGACCTCGGGCATAAAGGGGGCGGCACGCTGACGAGGGGCCTGTTGGCGCCCCGGCAGGTACCATTCGTCGAGGCGGCTTTTGGTAGGCTCAGCTGGGGAAAAGCCAGTCGAGTCCCAGTTCTCCGACAGCGCGAGACATGACACGGAAGAGTTCGGCGTCAATGCTCGCTCGAGTGTCAGTGGGATCCAGCTGAGAGAGAGGGGCGGGGTCCGCGGAGCCCGACCATTCCTCACTTTCAGATGCCGCCATAGAAACAGCGTCGTCCAGTTCTTCTGCTGATAATCCGAAAGAGACGAGACTTGCCGCTTCAGAAGAGGGGCGTTGGTCGCTCTGGGAGAACAGGACTGGAGATGAAGGCGCGGGCGAAGCGTGCGGGGAGAGACCCGGCGTGCATTCGTCAAGATGAGCGCGTTCAGGAGGCCTCTGGTCGCGCCGCTTCTTCCTACGGGGCTCACGGGGCGCCGAAGATGGAAGGTGGGCGGGAACACTCAGCGAGGCGGCGGAAGATCTGGCACAGAGCGTGGCAACAGGCATTCCGTCGCAGTGAAGGCAGCCGCCTTTAGTGAGCGCTGCCTCGGCGTGCTCAGAACCGAGGCAGGCAACACACCGAGAGTGTGTGTCAGAGGCGTGCAGGGAGACCCCGCATGAATCACACACGGTGAGCGGCATTTGAAACAACGCCGCGCGCTGTGAAAACAGCGATTTGCTCTCTTAGAATGCTCTTTTTGAGTTAGAAAAAGGATACTCGTCGGATGCCACAGGGAAACGCTCAGCTGGCAGACGCCGAGATGCGAAGCAGTTCCGCTGGGAGGCTGTTCGACGACGAGCGGCTTCACTCTGGAGAGAATCAGCGACGAGGTGAGTCGAAAGCTGAAGGAGATAAAATCTGTCAAATGGCGGATTCTCTGTATATTTTACTCTTCTGTCACGTGCGGTTTCGCGCGCTTGACTCTGGCAGAGTGCCAAGCGCCCTGATTGGTTCGCGCTCCTCTGCTGATCCGCCATTGGTTCGTGCAGTTGCTTTGCACAAGCCAATCAGCACGCTCACGCGAGCTTCTAGCTCTCGCATGTGCTGCAGCAATGCGTTTTAAAATAAAGGCTTCAATATTCTCGAGAAAAGGAGTTTTCCCACAGCGTTTGCAACGCAGTACGAGAGAACGTTCTCATAAGGGAACCCCTTTTAAACCAGCGCATGAACGCGCAGTTATCTCAGATAACTCAATCCAGCGATACTAATCATAAACAACAGGTGAGTTCGAAGAACCCAATTAGCCGGATCATGATTAGCACGATGATATCATCTTGGATGTGTCATTTGATCTCGGATGTAATAAGCAACGTACGAAGAACGAGCCCCTGGAGTGTTGCTTGCCTAACGTGTATATTTTGAACATTGTATCAGCAACTTTACTCGATCGCGCTGCCTGCTCGTCCTGGGCTCGTTCTTCGTACGCGCTCACAGCCGAGAAGACCGACCTTCTCGTCAGGGCCGTAAAACACAGAGAAGTGACATTGGGGATGGAGAAACACACCCATTAGCTTCGGTTAAACAGGCATATAATAATTTGGGTAAATGTGTAAGCTAGATTTATGCCTATTTTTTCACATCTTCATGGACACAACAATGATTTCCCTCGTGTGTTAATATTTTTCCTTGTAATAATGTATGGTTTTCTAAAAATGAGAACTGCTGCTTCTGTGTGTAGATGAGAGAAGCAAAGTATATGTGCGTTGTGCACAAGCTACATTGATTATGGCCAAGCATGCGCCCTTAAAATAGCATCAAAATAAAATGCGCAACTTTCCACTGACTATACACTACGTTTTTCCTGGTCAGTGGCGGAATTGTTTTCTAAACCAAGTTGAGCACAAGTTCATTTCCTAATTTACCGGCGTGCGTCTGTGGAGGGAAAAGTCCGCTGTGCGCGGGTGCAAAATAGGAATGATACATGCGTCGGTGTACAAAGTCAATTGCGCTGGGTGCAAGATAGGGCCCTAAAACATTTAAGCATTTAATTGGTCTTGGAACAAGTGTTTAAATTGTTAAATAATGAGCTGCTAGGCTATAAATTCATGAAAAATGTTCGGATTTGAAGATATCCCTCTCTGTTTGGGTTGCTAGGGTGCTCTTAATGGTCGCTAGGGTGTGGCTTAATGGCTTCATGATGATCTTGAAAGACCAATTGATTGCCTGAATAAAATGAGCCCACCCCCTTGTCTCTATGACACTGTGCTGCAAAATCATGTTCAATACAAAATCCCTATGCAATTTACCATAGTAGGATAAACATGCACAATCCAGGTTTTTTGGGCATTCCCTTCACCATAGCATGTCTTTCAGGCACCTATATTATTGAATATAATAATATAAATATTAAAAACAAATTATACCTTTCCCTAGCCTAGAAATCTAGACGCACCCTAGCGGCAGCAAAATGTATTTCGCAGCCAGGTGGGTCTAGCAACTCTCAATAAACCTTCTCGCTGCAAAAACCCAGATTGGGTCAGGCCAATCACGTTGTGTATAGAGTAGGCGGGGGAGGGCTTAATATATGACGACAGAGTTGCGGCGGTTACCTGGCTGCTACTTGAAAACAAAGAATGGCAGCTGCTGATGGAGAACAACGGTCTTTCGAATCGGCTTTGGCCGCGACTCTGGAGGACTTGGAGTTAAGTTTTTCTTTGAGAAAAGAGCAAAGAACGGCACTTAAGTCATTCTTAAAAAAAGGAAGATGTGTTCGTCGTTTTGCCGGCCAGATATGGCAAAAGTTGAATCTATCAACTAGCTCCGCTGTAGGGAAAACGCTCTGGTTGGTTGAAGCGCTGTCCTATTGCGTGCAGAGGGAATTTGAAAGACAGCCGTTTATCCCGCCCCTCGGATTGAGCCGTGACTATGGTGAGTTTCCAGACCTAACATCTTGATGTAGGTCTGGCTTGCCAGGCTAAACTTGATCCTTGCCCAGAAGTGATATAATTATAAATCTATAAAAATGTCAAAATCAAAAATTTTATAATAATATACTCTGCACATACTCTGCACATTTTCTATTAATGAAATGTTGTATTTATTTATTCCAGATATGTACAAATATGACCAACATACATTGCTGTCATTCGATACAACCAGTAAGTCATTCGTTATAACCAAAATTTCGGTTTAACCGAATGACTCTTTTGGTTATAACGAATGACAAAATCTTCATTTAATGCTAACAAGCTGATATCTAGCTGCCTAGCTTGTTCGTTAGCTAGCTAGCTACCAAAAGGACAATCAAACATTTTATATTTAGTAAAAGTTTTTAAAATATTACAACATTATGTGAGCAAGTGTGTATGAGCATGTGAAAACATGAATTTTTCTAATAGTTAAGAGAGAGTTAATTACTTTGCTTCACAACCATGCGATCCTTTGCAGGTGTCTGAATGATGTCACATCCTGTCAGATAATATTGACCACATGACTTGATCCAAAATGGAGCCCTTTATATTGGTTACTCCGAATGATATCAATGAAAATAATTTTTCCGGACATTATTTCTCATAACAAAGCAACGACTTCTACACATAATTTTAATACCATTTTGCCCTATGTTGATATATAATGTTATAAAATCATGCCAGAATAAAAAATATATAAATTTATTAAATTTTAAGATATTTTAATCACAAATGAAATTGCTGTATTGGCCTTCGGACAGTTAAACCGAATGACCTTTTGACACTTCAAAATCTTTAAAATACCTTTATATGTAGTAAAATATAATTAAAACCTTTTGGATTCAGTAAAAGAGATCAAGTTGTACTACCTTACATACTTTGGATGTTATATATTTGTTTTTCTATTATTATTAAGGCCTTTGGACAAAAAAATGACCCGTCACGTCATTGACCCATATATATATATATATATATATATATATATATATATATATATATATATATATACTGTATATATTTTTATTTTTATTATTATTATTATTTTTTTTATGGTATAATTATGTAATCTGCTTATTGTGAGCCTAAATGAGTAAATTGCTATTCAATCATTATCAGGCCGACTTGCCACCAACTACTGGTGTTTTTTTATATATTGAAAGTGTTTCATGTTGTCACTTCACATTTAATGAAATTAATTGCTATGCAAATTCACAGTGCCTCCTTTGAGCTGCATTAGACAGTGTGTAATGTACATCTAAATGCAGGGTCAGATGCTGCTTCTGTGCCACCTATCCTGCAAAGCTGGGTGTTTGTTCATACAGAGTTAATCAGACAGCCTAAAGCCTCTTACGTTGTTGATTTATATTTCAAACAACAATTCGACATTTGCTCGCAATGTTTTTCTTATAAAAAACCTCATCATTCTGCAGGACAATTGTCTATTACAGTATACAACACAGATAGAAGGGTGTCAATAAATCTGTGGTGATATACAAGACGCTTTAATAAAAGTTTATTTCCATCACACTGTAAAGTGTTTTTAGATATTACATATAGATTACATATACCAAAGATTTTACATATAAACTGGGTCAGCATACTGTTAATTACAGTTAGTACCATGGGAAGTAGGGGTGCTGAGCGTGACCCCTGGTGTGGAGCCCATGAAGAAATATGGTTGGGGATAAAAGTTCACACAAACAAAACCAAAAAACTGTGGTGTTTTGCCTATAGGCATACATATTACGTGTGCTTGTTTTTATTTATGCTGTATTATAAAATACCCATATTATAACAAATAAATAAAATATATTTGGAAATTGCCCTTTAAAACGAAGGCTCAGTTTGTGGTTCACAATTATTTGATTAAAAACAGCAAAAACAATGAAACAAAGACAAAGTCACTTATATTAAACACTTTTTTTATTTAGGCTATGTTTTTGTTAACAGAAGTTATCTTGCGCCTTTAATTGCCTCCGCCATCGTCCTGTCAATCATCTGTCTCATTCTCGCGGGTCGTGGCTATGATTACAGTTTCAGTAAAAATGAATTTCACAGACTTCCGGTTTCAACATGAGCGGGTAGCACGCGTTCTACTTCAGCTCCGCATTAAATCCAAATAGTATTACATTCAGAACATCTTTTAATAATCTTTATTGTTAAGAAAGGAACAGAGTTTGATTATAATTGATTTTTAGTAGTGTTGATCTGGGATATTCGTAGTTAAACATGCCAGCCAAACCTCGTAAAGTACCGGACCAGGCCACCTCCGCCTCGGACTCTGCTACAGAAGATGCAACGGCGGAAAGTACTCAGGAAGCGGGTAATGCATCGATTCTTAGTGCAATCTCTTCTCTGCGCTGTGAAATACACTCAGTCAAATCGGATATCGGGGAGATAATAGACCCCCCCAAGATTGAACAAAGTCTCTATACGAGGAGGGATAACGGCATTCCAACATGAAGCCAGCTCTGCGATTTCGGCCGTTAAAATCAAGGTGGATGAGCATGCATCAAAAATTGCAAGCTTGGAAACGTACTCGGTTACTAACGTAACCTCGGTTCTCTCTAGAAGAGGGAACGAGTATTGCGTAAGTTGCTTACGCATCGGGAAAGTCTTCTTTCTTCGAGATCTGAAGCCAAAAAATTATCCTTAATTTTGTATTCATTGTCAACGCAGTGCAGCAGCCGACAGACCTAGGCAGGCTGTATAAGCGTGCTCATTGGCTGCTCGGCGGCAACTGCTTAAGCCTATCAGTGAGCCCTCTGAACGCGGCAACCAATGCCACACCCTTCTAACCGTCAGAATGGGTGTGGCCAGCGTGTATATATTCAGTGCTCACAGGCTAAAATTCTGGTTTTCGCAGTCTGAAGCGCAAAAGCTCGTGGCGCGACACGGCAGGTTACGCAATACTCGTTCCCTCTTCTAGAGAGAACCGAGGTTACATTAGTAACCGAGTACGTTCTCTTACGAGAGGTTCTCTCGTATTGCGTAAGTTGCTTACGCATCGGGAACCCTTTGTCAATGCCGTGTGCGCCGAGCATCCAGCCCATGAATCCCAGGGAAACCGGGGAAAACACTCTGCTGGGAAATGTGGCCGGTTGGAGAGACGGGCCAGCGCAGTACAAGCACTTCATGCAGCATATGAAATAGAGCGGCGCGGCCGGTCTATAAGCATATAACAGTACAAACAGTAGGGCCGGCAGAGCGAGCCCATACAGTACATAAGCACTCATAAGGGTAGGAGAAGAACGACATAGTCGGTCTCACATGAAGAGAAAAATTCCCGTGCGACAGAGAGGAATACGGGCGGCCAGCAGCGCGGGCCAGCACCGATAACAGCGCGTAACGGGAAATAGGAAACAGAGCGGATCAGCCGGTCTGAGTCAAACACTTCACCCTGAGTAAAGTACCAGAATAGCGCCAGCATATGAACGTAGTCTGCACACGAGAACTGGGCAGAGCATACATGTCACTTATACTGACAATATTTTTGCCTGTAGGGCAGGAACTTCCAGGTTATAAAACCTCACGAATGTTGACGGGAAGGCCCAGCCCGCCGCCATACAAATATCGTGGATAGAAATTCCGCTGGACCAGGCCCACGACGAGGCCATGCCTCTAGTGGAATGGGCTCTGATGCCCAGAGGGCACTGCAGGTGTTTGGAGGCATAAGCTGCTGCTATCGCGTCCACTATCCACCTGGACAAGCTCTGCTTCGAGGCGGCAAGACCCTTGGTGCGTCCGCCGAAGGAAACAAAGAGCTGCTCTGAACGCCTGAAAGCGGCGGAGCGCGTGATGTAAACTCTCAGCGCCCGGACAGGGCATAGGAGGTTATCACTGTCCCCACTATCGGATGCTGGCAGAGCCGAAAGGGAAATAACTTGTGCCCTAAACGGGGTTCCAATCGCTTTGGGGATGTAACCGTGTCTCGGTCTGAGAATGACTTTCGAGTCATTCGGGCCGAACTTAAGACATGCAGGGCTAACAGATAGCGCGTGCAAATCACCCACTCGTTTGACTGAAGACAGAGCTATCAGAAAAACGGTTTTAAGCGACAGATACTTTAGATCCACGGATTCAAGCGGTTCAAAGGGAAAAGCCTTTAGGGCCGCCAGGACCAAGGACAGATCCCACGAAGGAACCGAGGGGGGCCGCGGGGGATTCATCCGTCTAGCTCCTCTGAGGAAGCGGAAAATGAGCTCATTCCTTCCCATTGCCCGGCCGTGCGTCGTCTCAGCGAACGCTGCAATAGCGGCCACATATACTTTGAGCGTGGAAGGGGATCTGCCCTTTTCCAACAGCTCTTGTAAGAAGGAGAGCACCCGCGGGACCCCGCATGCGCGCGGATCCAAGCTTTTAGTAGCGCACCATTTAGAAAACACCGACCATTTAGACGCGTAGAGCCGTCTCGTGGAGGGGGCTCTAGACTGTGTGATTGTGTTCACGTCCCCTTCTGACAGGTCAACGGGTATCCGTTGATCACCCATGCATGCAGCGACCAGCGCTCTGGATGGGGATGCCAGATCGATCCACCGGCTTGGGAGAGGAGATCCTTTCTCGCTGGGATCGGCCATGGGGGTAAGTGCGACAGCCTCACTAGCTCTGGGTACCAAGTTTGGTTTTCCCATCGCGGGGCTATAAGAAGCACTGAGTGGTGCGTTTCTCTGATCCTCGAAATGACCTGTGGCAACAGGGAAATCGGAGGAAAAGCATACAGCGGGAGGCTGGGCCATGTCTGGGACAGCGCGTCCTCGCTCTTCGTATAAAACTTCGGGCATTGAGCATTGTCTTTTGACGCAAAGAGGTCGATTTCCGCTCTGCCGAATAGGCGCCAGAGAAACTGGACTGTCTGGGGGTGCAGGGACCATTCTCCCGGGGGAATGTTGTCCCTGGACAGTCTGTCTGGACCGACATTCAGGTGGCCTGGCACGTGCGCGGCTCTCAGCGAGCGCAGCGAGCGGTAAGCCCACACGAGAAGGCGTTCTGTCAGCCTGCACAGATTCCTGGATCTGACACCGCCCTGTCGGTTCACATAGGATACCACGGACATGTTGTCCGAGCGGACTAGCACATGGTGATCCCGTATGAATGGGAGGAAGCGCCTGAGTCATCATCTCCAAACAGTTTATGTGGAGGCATTTTTCCTGGTCTGACCATAGGCCAAAAACCGGCTTGCCCTCGAACAGAGCGCCCCAGCCTGAGGTGGAAGCGTCCGTCGAGATAACTTTGCGGTGTGAGATAGCTCCCATTGTCACTCCCCGCTGGTACCAGTCGGCCGCTAACCAGGGCTTCAGTGCTGAAACGCAGCTCTGAGTCACTCTGATGCGGATACCGCCGGAAGCCCATGCTCTGTGAGGCACTCGGGCATTCAGCCAGCGTTGTAGCGGGCGCATTCGTAAAAGACCCAGCCGAAGCACTGCTGCGGCTGAGGCCATACAACCCAGTAACCTCTGAAATGTTTTGAGAGGTACGGTGCTGCCCGGCCGGAAGGACGCGGCCAGGCATCGAATGCAGCGCGCGCGCTGTGTCGACAGGCGGGCCGTCATCGCTACAGTGTCCAGATCCAAACCCAGAAAAGAGGTTGATTGACTGGGCACCAGCGAGCTCTTGGTCCAAAGACAGGCCGAACGGCAGGACGGTGTACTGATATACCTGACCGTCGAAGGCGAATCTCAAGAGTGGTCTGTGACGGGGTATTATCTGTATCTGAAAGTACGCATCTTTTAGATCAAGAGATATAAACCAGTCCTTCGGGCGAATTTGCGCGAGAATTTGTCTGGTTGTGAGCATTTTGAACGGTCTTCTCATAAGAGCCTTGTTCAAACGTCTCAGATCCAAAATTGGTCTGTCTCCGTCCTTCTTGGGAACGAGGAAATAACGGCTGTAAAAGCCCAACTCCCTCATGGAAGGGGAAACCGGTTCTATAGCCCTTTTGCACAGAAGTGTAGCTATTTCTGCTCGAAGTAGATGTGCTACTTCCCCATTCACTCTGGTCTCGATTCGCGCTTGAAAGCGCGGAGGGCGGCGAGCGAACTGCAGAGTATAGTCCTGTTTTACTGTGCTTAGCACTTTCTGATGCGTCTGGAATAGCTTCCCACGCTTTTGCGTGTGCAGCCAGGGGCAGAATGGCCTCCGGGCTCCGATCGCCGCGCATCGCGGGCTCGAGAGCTCGAAACGGAGGGGCGCAGCGTGCGCGCTCTTGGTGCTTAGATACGGCGGATCGCACGCAGCGATACTTGGCCGTTTTACACACAGTGTCCCGGTGGCTTTTGACGGGGAACATATAGTGTGAGGCGCGACGCGCGATGGCGGCGTCGGGGCGAAAATGTTCGTTAGTATGTGTGAGCGCTCGAGGGCGAGCACAGGACTTACATTCAAAACATGACCGGTCGTGCGAGGCCGTGTGACAGAGCGGGCAGTGAGTAGGTGTGGGCACGGAGAAGTGGACACGTGACCTACTTTTAACACTAAAGCGCTTTTGCCTGCTTTATGAGAGTGGGCTCTGTGAGAGACACGGGATGTATAGTGCTTGTGTACAGGGGTGAGCACAGAAACGTGGGCACATTCACTGTACTTTGAAACACATAAGGCGTCAGCCGTGCAACCAGACATTATGCTCTTTTGAAATTTCTCTGGGTTGCCGTGAAAACGGCGGATGCGCGCAGGCGAGCGGGTAGATATGCCGGCTCGTTGACTGCGAGGTAAACAGCTGCAGTAGCCGTGGCAACGGGGACTGACAGTGCGTGAAGCTTCGACGGTGGTCCAGCCGCAGCGCTGCGGGACTTAACAGTATTTTCTTCTCTCGTGTTTAGACGCTCATAAATACTCGAGCACCATGAGTAGGTGTGGTGCGAGAGGCGGGTTCGCTTTCTGTAAGTAAGAAAGACTGGCCGCGAGCTCGGAGAAGCAAGCAGCATAAATTTTTATTTGCCCCGCGAGCTGGGATCGAACACGGATCTCCCGCACGAAAGCGTATGATTCTGCCACTGAGCCACGGGGGAAAACACATTAGCTTTCGGTTAGCGCGAGCATATAAAAATAGCGCGTTTGTTTGCAGGCGTGCGTGTATTTAAAACAGGCTTGTTTACTGCAATAGTAATATTTCCAGTCGCCTGAACTTAAGAGGGGACTGAGAAATGTGTGAGAATTGGCGGTTGTCCAGCCGTAGCGGGACTAACACACTCTCTTCTCTTTTCGCCGGTGAGTGAGGCGCGCACGCTGAACGTTGCTCGTGACCGTCCGCTTTGTCATCCCTTGAACGGCGCAATCTGCGCGGCACAACGAGGGAGAGAGCGGGCTTGCTTTCTGTATGTAAGAAAAACTGTCCGCGAGCTCGGAGAAGCGAACAGCATAAATTTTATCTGCCGCGAGAGCCGGGATAGAACTCGGGTCTCTAGCATGACAGTCTTAAATTCCGCCACTGAGCCACAGGGGAGAATACATTAGTTTCGGTTAGCGTCATCATGTCTTGTGACGGCGTTTGCTTGCAGGCGAGCGTGTATTTATAACAGGCTCGTATACTGCAATAGTAACAATTCCAGTCGCCTGAACTTAAGAGGGGACTGAGAAATGTGTGAGAAATGGAGGTTATAGTCCGGCCACGGCGGGACGAAAACACTCTGTTCCCCTTTCACCGGTGAGTGACGCGCGAGGACGGAGTAGCTTTCTTGTAGAGCTCCAAGACTGTCCGCTCCTGCCATCCCTTGTGAGCGGCGCAGTTTGCGCGGCTCGAACAGAGGGAGAGGAAACTCGCTCCGAGACCGTCCGCTTCTGCCATCCCTTGTGAGCGGCGCAGTTGCACGGCTCGAACAGAGGGAGAGTACGGGTATCTATCACATTCGCCTCATCTCCTGACGCGGCGGTTGAGCGGCCGGGAGGGAGAGGGCGAGAGAGAGCTCGAGGGAGAGGTTCCGGCGAGCTCCTCAGTCACAACAGTCTCCGGTGGTCTCTGTGAGCGGCGCTTCTTATTGCGCGGCCCGGCAGGGACAGGCGGAGCGACAGCTTGGTCGAAAGCTTCAAGTCGAGCCCGCAGGGTCGACATTGAAAGCTCTTCACACTTCGCAGCTCTTCGCCCGCGGCCCAGGCGGAGAGCGCAGAAGAGGTGGCGGTCTCCGTTGCTGAGCGGGGCGCGGCACGAGCCGCAGGAAAAACGAGGCGTTTTTACAAAAACGCCTCGTGCTCTTTTAGAATACACACAGTAACAGTGATAATGTAAAGGATATGTCGCCGGATAGCGTAGCAGGCACGGATGGCTGAAGGCGGCGAAGACGGCCGGCTTCCTCAGGCGCTGTCCTAAGCTTGCTGGTCGCTGGTTTCAACGGCGGCGGCTCTCAAGATCCAGCGATGCGAAGAGCTTCGCTGAAGACAAGAAAATCAGAATTTTAGCCTGTGAGCACTGAATATATACACGCTGGCCACACCCATTCTGACGGTTAGAAGGGTGTGGAGGGCGCGAAGCGCCCTCATTGGTTGCCGCGTTCAGAGCGCTCACTGATAGGCTTAAGCAGTTGCCGCCGAGCAGCCAATGAGCACGCTTACAGCCTGCCTAGGTCTGTCGGCTGCTGCACTGCGTTGACAATGAATACAAAATTAAGGATAATTTTTTGGCTTCAGATCTCGAAGAAAGAAGACTTTCCCGATGCGTAAGCAACTTACGCAATACGAGAGAACCTCTCGTAAGAGAACTAACGCTTCCACCTCTTCGGATACAGTAATAAAGCTTGAACAAGAAGTGGGACGTTTAAAGCAGGTGGTAGAGCAGCTTTCGGACAAATGCACGGACCTTGAAGGACGTAGTAGGAGACAGAACATTCGCATATTACACATCAAGGAAGGAGCCGAGTCCGGAATGAAACCAAGGGACTTTACCGCGCAACTTTTGATGGAGGCTTTATCGCTAGATAATCTGCCACTTGTTGATCGTGCTCATCGTGCTTTGCGAAATCGGGCCGGGGAGGATGAACCACCGCGAGCTTTCGTTCTTCGGCTACACTACACTCACGAATTGGAAGAAATTTTGCAGAAGGCGGCCAGGATGCAGCAAGTCACTTTCAAGGGGCAAAGGATCAACATCTTCCCGGATTACCCGCCAGCAGTTGTAAAACGCCGCGCGCTTTTCAAACGAGCAAGGGAACTGCTGAGAGACAAACCTGGTGTCAATGTAATGAGATTAGGTGATTGACAGCCGGATTTGCCTATCAGCGATCAGTATCCGTAATATAAGGGCTGATTTGTTGTTGGCCGTGGTGCGTCACGTCCGACTTTCCCCTTTGTGCCCGTGTTTACGGTGGTTACAGGTAAGCGTGCTGTAACGGGGGTAATTTTAAAACTGGTTGGTCTTTTAAAGCATTTTTTTGTAAATTTATAGTGTCGTTTTGTCCGGGTGTCGGTGTGTTTTCGGCGCTGCTTTAGTGGATCTAGTGACCGGTTGCCTCTCAGGTATGTGCATGTGCATTTGTATAAACGCATATTGTACTACCGTTGTTGTGCTGTTGACACTGCCGCATGCTGTCTAGGTATGGTTTCCTGTACCCCATTGTTATCGGTGGGCTGATTAAGAGACCTGTGCCTGTACATTTTCTATTTGGGGTGATACCTTGACGGTAAGTGTTTTAAATGTAATTATAATTCGTGAAGGGCAAGTATCATTATTAGTAACGTCTCTCTTTGTGTTCGTTATAGGGTTTTCCCTCTCGTTCACTCTCTTTTCATCCCGTTCTATCTTATATTATATCGGATTTGCTGCGTTGCTGCTGTCTTCTGCTTTGCGCTGCGGACGTTTTGCTCACATTCCTGCAGTCCTGCTGTGTATCCTGTCGTGCAGACGCCACACCATCGTTGTTGAAAGGGGACTGTTCGTCTGGTTCCGATTGTGTGTAGTGGTTGCTTTCTGTTTGTGTATCAGCATGGAGAATACGACGATCTCATTTTATTGAGAGAAAATAATTGTTTCATTTTGTTTCTTTTCTTTCGATTTGTTTTTGTTTTCTTGGTTATACTTTTGTGGGAGTAAAGTTTGTTTTGTCTTGTTTGATTTTTCTTTCGGTTATTGTATTATAGAAATATTGTGCTGTCTATTTTTATGTTATTTTTCCTTTATTAACGCAACTTGATTTGCTTCTTGCTTACATCTGACTTCAAGTTGCTTTGTAACTCCTCGTGAATTTATTTGATACTTCTAACGTTTTTCTTTGTTTCATGTGACATTGATACCTTTTGTTTTGTTTGGAGTTGCTTCATCCATTATTATTATTTGGTTATATTGTATGTGGAGCTAATCGTGTTTAATTGTGATTTTGTTATAGTTTATTTATTATTTTTGTTTGTCTGCAGGAGCTGGGGGTCCCACGGGTGAACGGATCTTCCTTCTTGTGGTGGTTGTTGAGAATTCTAGGGATCACATGACGTAGCCGGTCATGGGAGGAGCTAATTCTCCTCAGGTGCACTTAATGATTGATTACTAGAGTTTGGTGTGTGCAACATTCAATGGAAGCAGACTGTCCTTTCTTTCTCTCACCATGAGAGCTTTTGTAGAGTTGATGTGTTCCTGAAAATGTAAGTTTGTGAATTTTGATTTGTTTTATGATGTTAATTCTTGAGTTTGTTTGTCTAGTTCTGAAATGTTGTATGTGATTATGATTCTTATATTTCAGTGTTCTTACTATTCTGAAATACTGTTCTTACTATTCTTACTATTGTTTATTTGTTTATAGAAACCATACAACTCTATATCAGATTCCTATCCTACATTATGGCCTGATTCACGATCTGTTACAATAAATGAGTATGGACTGAGTACTGGACCCCTGTGTTTTAATGGACACACCATCCTGGTAGCACATTTCCTGAACCAAACATTCAAAACTTTACAGTGGTGGTGGTTCTTCTTCATTGCGTGCTGTGTACCACTTCAAGTGTGTGGTAGTGTGATCTGAGTGCACTTTGGTGTGTGCATGGAAGTGTGCTCTTGTAAAACCAGACTCCATTTTGTTCCTGCCGATGGGAGCCTCAGCCCTGCTGATATTTACTTTATTTTGTTTTCATATTTAAAATTGATTTTGTCATTGCCCACATTCATTCTTTTTGTAATTTCGTTTTCCTCAATTCAAGGTGGGGTCTCGTGCTGTTCTTCTGACATTTTAGTGTCTATTTTAAAAACATTCTTGTATTAATAAATATTTGTATTTTTATACTTCACCCACGTCTCCAGCTTACTTCTATGGGGGAACCGAACCTGTGTGCTTAATGTACTCTGTTTTTGGGTTTTGAGCATTGTTCCCTAGAGTTAATTTCTAGGGTGGCGTAGTCGGATTTCTTTACTGGTACAAGGTTGGTTTCACAATTGTACCGCTCCGTCACATCAAGTACGGTCTACAATACCCAGCAAAACTAAGGATCTCATTCAACGGCAAGGAACATTATTTCACGGATCCAGACAAGGCCGTCAAGTTCGCAGAAAACTGCTTTGGGTCCGGGTGATTGTTTTAAAGATGTCATGCATCCGAGATAAGAGCCAATAATACACTCTCTGAGTGTAATTATTTTGTTTTCATAACCACGATCCGTTGTACATAGGCTATCTCCTTCCTTTCCTTTGAATTTTCCTTGTTCTGAGATGTTCTTCTGAAATTCTCTATTGTGGAGCTGTGTTGATTATTGCTTGAAGGTCAACGAATAAGAAGTTTATGTTAGGTGTTTTCTAGAAGTAATTAACACTCATTTCTGTTCTGATACTAATTTGTTCATTTTCATTTACTTTGTCTCGCGCCGTTGGTTCTAATTGTCGGTCAGATGACAGGGTTGTTATTTAAGTTGGTGGGTGGGCGGGGTGGGGACCTGTTTAAGATAGTACTTCAAAGCGTTAAAATGTGTGGTGATAACGATATATTAGGTAGCCTACCTAATGATGCAGAGTAATGCTGTAACATCAGGTAACAAACAAGGGCTTGTTTTTGCTTCCTGGAATGTGAAAGGTCTAAATCACCCTGTTAAAAGAAGTAAGGTACTATCACACTTGAAATCACTCTCTGCGCATGTAATATTTTTGCAGGAAACGCACTTAAAACCGGATTCCAAGGATAAGTTGAAATGCAGATGGATAGGAAATGTATATCAGTCCAATTTCTCTGTTAAAGCTCGGGGGTTGCTATTCTAATACGAAAAGGTGTGCCATTTAAACTTGAAACACTAAAAACAGATAAAGAGGGTCGGTACATTATCTTGTCTGGTGAGTTGCATTCCTTTCCTATTACTTTAGTGAATGTCTACGCCCCAAACTATGACGATCCAGATTTTTTTTTAAGAAAGTGTTGGCTCTTATCCCAAATATGTCTCAAACTAATCTTATCATAATTTCTGACTTTAATTGTGTCCTAGATGTGTACTTGGACAGATCATCATCTAAAAGAGCCCCTCACTCTAATTCAAGAAACTTTTTAAATGCATTTATTAATAACTCTAACTTAGTGTCATGACTTCGGTCTGATCTGCAGTGTTTTTTGTCTTTTCCCTGTGTGTATTGTTGTCTTTTGAGCACATGTGCTTGTTTTGATTGCTTGCCATGTGCTCCGCTGTCATTTTTGTGCATCTCCCCTCCCACTCGTTATCCTTGTTCTCTTCACACCTGTTATCAATTATCCCTCATCATCTCCTCGTATTTTAGATCCGTTTGTGTTCAGTCCTTTGTTAGACTGTTGTTGTGAGTAAGGCTTCTCCTGTGACCATCTCTTCCTTGTCTTGTGTCTTGCTGTGCTTCTTCAGACTCCAAGTGTGGTTTTTTGTTTTATATTTTGTTTTTTTGTCCTGCTGTCACTGTCTCCCTCTCATCCTGCCAGGCCTGGTTTCCTAGACTGCCTGGCCGCCCAGGTGTTATCTATTGGGAATTGGAAGAACCACCCCAGACCTTCTCTGTGAGCTCATTCATCTTCAGCAGGGAACTCAGTGTGACTTGGACGTTGCGTCGGATGACGATTTGATTCATTTCTTTTGTAAAGTGCTCTCCTGGCCCAGAGGACGTTTATTTTGGACTGCCTTTCCTTTCTGTGTTCCTGTTTTTTCCTGGGATTTTTTGAGCGCAAAATAAACTGTTGTTACCTGCAACTGAATCCGTGTTTCTTCCTGACACTTAGTGGATATATGGAGACTTTTTCACCCCATGGAGAGAGATTATACCTTTCACTCACAAGTTCATAATGTATACACATGCATTGATTATTTTCTAGTGGAAAACAAATTAATTTCTAATGTCTTTAATAAGATCCATGATATACTAATTTCAGATCATGCCCCTATCACATTTGAAATTCTCCTTAATAATCTAACACCTTCACGTCCTGTGTGGAGAATGGATCCTCGACTTGTCGCTGATCCTAAATTTCACGATTTCAGCCAATATTTTTTGAGAAAAATGACACCCCCGAAGTTTCACCATGATTACTTTGGGAAACACTGAAAGCCTTTTTAAGAGGATGTGTTATATCGTATCAGGGGTCCAGAAATAAACTGCATAAAGCAAAACTTTTAGAGTTAGGGAAACAAATTCATCAATTAGATAAGGAAAATGCACAAACTCCCTCATTAATCTACAGTTAAAATATGAGTACAATAAAATTGTTTCAGATAAGTTAAGTAAATCTTTCCTCTTCATTAAACAGAAATATTTGGAATTCGGGGAAAAGCCACATAAATTGCTTGCGAGGCAGTTACGTAAATTAGAAAGTGACAAGACAATTCATAAGATCAAGACAAAGCATGGAGTACAATGTGTTTCATCTAAGGATATAAACAATTGCTTTAAGGAATTCTATTCAACTTTATATTCCTCAGACCCTTGTACAGACTTAGAAGCTATGGATAAGTTTCTAAATAATTGTAACCTTCCCTCTCTTACTCAGGATGAGCGTGATTCCCTTAATGAGTATATATATTTAGGAGAGTTAAAAGGCACAATAAACTCCTTAACCTGTTAAGCTGCAACCCCACTTTTGAAAAATCCCCAGAAATGACATACCCAAACTGAAACAGATACAGTTCATGAACCCTTTGTACTAAAAGCACAAGTATGATCTCATTTGAAAGCTGACACCTGGCAGTTTATTGTAAATGTAGAATTAATTATTGTCATAATGAAAAAAATTTTTATAAATAGCTTTAAAGTTTTGTAAAGTTATTAGAAATTTATTTTTCTGAAACATCTTCATGAAAATAAAATTGAAGTTGACACTGTAGCAATCTAGAAATGCACTGCAGCTAAAGCCACATGTCTGACCATATTATATTTAAAATATGAAGATGATAAGTCTAAAACTCTGTATTTAGTTAAAAAAATTTCAAGATAGAAGCACCTAGAGCTAGCTAGCATGTTAGCTTAGCACACCATCAATACATGACAATTTATGAGATTAAAACCATGTTTGTGCTCCAAACTTACTTTAAAACGCAAGTGAAGTGTTTTAAATAATCTTCTGAGATCTAATTTGACATCAGATAAAAAAAATCAGACAGAAAATATACTATTTGATCATATTCTGCACAATGATGGTCTATATAGATTAGCATTACATTATAAATATAATCTATTATTATGAAAATACCTGGCATGGCTTGAAAAACACAGGTAACTCAAATATCATAGCAATCATGTTTATTGTCTTCAAAACATCTTTATCTGCATGTTATACAGCGCGATATCTGTAGCTTTGTGTGTATCAGTGACGTCCTGGAATGTCACATGATCATGGCTCTTCTTCATGTTCCATATATGGGTTATTATTGTGCATATAGCGCCCTCAGGCTATTGGTATGAATTGAAAACACAGTAAATGAGAGTGCCAAACGCTCCTAAAGATTACATCGACGCATTTGGGTATAAATTCAATAAATATTATTCCTGTCAATAGAAATCTGATGTAAACCTATGAGAATCTATCAATATTTCTCCTAATCTGCACATTTTTGAGCTAAAAGCCCTGAGGGACGTTGTTTTGTGTATCGCTGTCATGACAACAGCACGGGAGTTTTTTTATGAATGAAAGCGGCTGACGCGCATAATTCATATTAAAGGTATCGACTCATTTTTTCATTTCATAACTCCTGACAGAAATTAAGAAATAACTGTCGCTATAAGTTTCTCAGAATACAATAGTGGTCAAATACTGAAACTTGAGTCTTATATCTTTTTAATGATGTATAGTTTGTCAAGGTATAACATTAAATCTGATAGTAAATTTGAACTAAATAAAAAAAAAACGCTTCAGTGCGCGGGCGCACTGGCAACGGTTAACAGGTTAAAGAATGGTAAAACTCCAGGCCCGGATGGCTTTCCCTCTGAATTATATAAAAATTTAGCGACACCCTCTCCCCCTACCTGCTCAGAACATTTAAGGAGGCATCAGTGAATGGACTGCCACCGAGATTCAATGAAGCAATCATAACTGTTATTCCCAAAAAAGGTAAAAATTCAGAGGAGGTCGAAGGATACAGACCGATTTCTCTTAATGTCGATCAGAAGATACTGTCAAAAACACTCGCAAATAGACTTGGTAGATTAATTAGTGGTCTAATTCATCCCGATCAGAACGGATTTATTCCAGGCAGAAATGTCTCACAAAATACTAGGCGTCTTTTCAATATAATGCACCACTCCAAAGCTATTCAAGACAATCTGGTAATAATCTCTCTCGATGCTGAAAAGGCCTTCGACCGAGTGGAATGGCACTATCTTTTCGCAGTGTTAAGAAAATTTGATATGGGTGATAAATTTATAGATTGGATTAAGATTTTGTGTAAAAGTCCTACAGCACAGGTATTAACCAATAATACTTTGTCTGGCCCCTTTAATCTTCACAGAGGGACAAGGCAAGGTTGTCCTCTTTCTCCTCTCTTATTTGCATTGACCGTGGAGCCTCTCGCTCAATCCATTCGTTCTGACCCTTCTATTCATGGCTTTAACACCTTAAATGCAGCCAATAAAATATCTTTATATGCAGATGATATTCTGCTATATATTACCAAACCCCATTTGAGTCTGCCGGTTATTCTGGACACTATAAATGTTTTTGGGATTTTTTCGTGCTTTAAAGTTAATTTAAATAAAAGTGAGCTTATGCCTATCGGACTAAAAGATTTGTCTGCGATAAAATCTTCTCCATTTAAAGTTTCAATGGAAAGATTTACTTATCTTGGAATTGTTGTTACCATTAAATATTCTTCACTTTTAAAGGCCAATTTTTAACCCTTCAATTTCCAAATTGCAAGCGAATATTCAATTTTGGAGAGCACTTCCGATTTCTCTGTACGGCAGAATAAACGCAATTAAAATGATATTTTTACCACAGATATTATATCTTTTCCAGAATGTTCCCATCTTTTTACCTAAATCTTTCTTTAGGCAGTTGGATTCGATTATTCTTCCTTTTTTGTGGGGATACAAAAACCACAGAGTTAAGAAGGCACATCTCTGTAAACCTAAACAAGAGGGAGGTCTGGCACTCCCAGACTTTCGTCTTTATTACTGGGCTTCTCACATCAGACAAATTTCAATGTGGTTGGATGATAATAGTGTTCGTCCAGTTTGGCTCCAAATAATTTGTGATCAGTGTTATCCCTACAATCCGGGAGCGGTGATTCTCTCTCCTGTAACTCTGAATCATTCTATCTTTAATAGTAATATCATAATAAGGAGTACATGCCAGATCTGGAAACAGATAAAAGAACACTTCAAGGTAAAGTCCCTTTCATTTCTAACTCCTATTACAAAGAATCCATCATTTACACCATCAAGATTAGATGGGACCTTTATGCAATGGGAAGAACTGGGTATACGTACTATAGGAGATCTTTTCTTTGATGGGGTTCTAGCATCCTTTAGTCAACTGCAACAGAACTTTAAACTTCCACAGAGTCTTTTTTTTTCTTTTCTGCAGATTAGGAACTATATACGTGCTCATACACCTTCATTAGACACTACATCACCCTCAATCATTGATAAATGTCTTGATCAGTGTCAAGGAAGTAAAAAGGCATTATCAATTATATATAACTTGCTGCAATCCTTTAATTCTCCCTCTACAAAATTTCTTAAGGAGGACTGGGAGAAAGAACTAGGAGTAGAAATTTCTGAGGAAACTTGGCTGAAGAGTTTAAAAGATATTAACGAACATTCTATCAGTTCCAGACATTGCCTTATTCAGTTTAAGGTCATTCACAGATTGCATTATTCAAAAAATAAGTGTTTCGCCTCTTTGTGACAAATGTAGTTCAGTAGATGCTGATTTGTCCCATAGTTTTGTTTTTTGCTCCAAGATTCAGAGTTATTGGAATGGAATTTTTGATGTGCTTTCAGAAATTTTTAAGGTGCAAATGCAGCCAGACCCGGCACTCATCATTCTGGGACTCTCTGAACATATGCACCCATTGTCAGGAACACAGCACAAATTGCTTGCAACTAGTTTAATTACCAAACGACGTGGGGCCACCCTCCCGTGGACCCACCACCTGCAGGAGGGACCGTAAGGGGCCGATGCAAAGTGGATCGGGCGGCAGTCGAAGGCGGGGGCCTAGACAACCTGATCCCTGGACGCGGAATCTAGCTCTAGGGACATGGAACGTCACCTCTCTGGCGGGGAAGGAGCCTGAGATTGTGCGTGAGGTTCAGAGATTCCGACTAGAGATAGTTGGGATCACCTCTACGCACGGTTTGGGCTCTGGAACCGCACTCCGAGAGAGACAATGGACTCTTCACCACTCTGGAGTTGCCCATGGTGAGAGGCGGCGGGCTGGTGTGGGTTTGCTTATAGCCCCCCAGCTCAGCCGCCATGTGTTGGAGTTCACCCCGGTGAACGAGAGGGTCGCTTCCCTGCGCCTTCGGGTCGGGGATAGGTCTCTCACTGTCGTATGTGCCTATGGGCCAAACGGCAGTGCAGAGTACCGGCCTTCTTGGAGTCTCTGGGAGGGGTGCTGAAAAGTGATCCGACTGGGGACTCCGTCGTTCTACTGGGGGACTTCAACGCCCACGTGGGCAGCGACAGTGACACCTGGAGGGGCGTGATTGGGAGGAACGGCCCCCCTGATCTGAACCCGAGTGGTGTTCTGTTATTGGACTTATGTGCTAGTTACAGCTTGTCCATAACGAACACCATGTTCAAGCATAAGGGTGTCCATCAGTGCAAATGGCACCAGGACACCCTAGGCCGGAGGTCGATGATCGACTTTGTGGTCGTTTCATCTGACCTCTGGCCGTATGTCTTGGACACTCGGGTGAAGAGAGGGGCGGAGCTGTCAACTGATCATCACCTGGTGGTGAGTTGGATCCGATGGCAGGGGAGGAAGCTGGACAGACTCGGCAGACCCAAACGTACTGTGAGGGTCTGTTGGGAACGTTTGGCCGAATCTCCTGTCAGAGAGATCTTCAACTCCCACCTCCGGCAGAGCTTCGACCAGATCCCGAGGGAGTCTGGAGATATTGAGTCCGAGTGGACCATGTTCTCCACCTCCATTGTCAACGCGGCCACTCGGAGCTGTGGCCGTAAGGTCTCCGGTGCATGTCGAGGCGGCAATCCCCGAACCCGGTGGTGGACACCGGAAGTAAGGGATGCCGTCAAGCTGAAGAAGGAGTCCTATCGGGCCTGGCTGGCTTGTGGGACTCCTGAGGCAGCTGATGGGTACCGACGGGCCAAGCGGACTGCAGCCCGGGTGGTTGTGGAGGCAAAAACTCGGGCCTGGGAGGAGTTCGGTGAGGCCATGGAGAAGGACTATCGGTCGGCCTCGAAGAGATTCTGGCAAACCGTCCGGCGCCTCAGGAGGGGGAAGCAGTGCCCTACCAACGCTGTTTACAGTGGAGGTGGGCAGCTGTTGACCTCGACTGGGGATATCACCGGACGGTGGAAGGAATACTTCGAGGATCTCCTCAATCCCGCCATCACGTCTTCCATTGAGGAAGCAGAGGCTGAGGGCTCGGAGGCGGACTCGTCCATCACCCAAGCTGAAGTCACCGAGGTAGTCAAGAAACTCCTCGGTGGCAAGGCACCGGGGGTGGATGAGATCCGTCCTGAGTACCTCAAGTCTCTGGATGTTGTGGGGCTGTCTTGGCTGACACGCCTCTGCAGCATCGCGTGGCGGTCGGGGACAGTGCCTTTGGACTGGCAGACCGGGGTGGTGGTCCCTCTTTTCAAGAAGGGGGACCGGAGGGTGTGCTCCAACTATAGGGGGATCACACTTCTCAGCCTCCCTGGGAAAGTCTATGCCAGGGTACTGGAGAGGAGAATCTGGCCAATAGTAGAACCTCGGATTCAGGAGGAACAGTGTGGTTTTCGTCCCGGTCGTGGAACACTGGACCAGCTCTATACCCTCTACAGGGTGCTGGAGGGCTCATGGGAGTTTGCCCAACCAATCCACATGTGCTTTGTGGATTTGGAGAAGGCATTCGACTGTGTCCCTCGCGGCATCTTGTGGAGGGTGCTCTGGGAGTATGGGGTCCGGGGCTCTTTGCTAAGGGCTATCCGGTCCCTGTACGACCAGAGCAGGAGCTTGGTTCGCATTGCCGGCAGTAAGTCAGACTTGTTCCCGGTGCATGTTGGACTCCAGCAGGGCTGCCCTTTGTCGCCGGTTCTGTTCATAATTTTTATGGACAGAATTTCTAGGCGCAGCCAGGGGCCGGAGGGGGTCAGGTTTGGGGACCACACGATTTCATCTCTGCTCTTTGCGGATGATGTTGTCATGCTGGTCTCATCAAACCAGGACCTCCAGCATGCACTGGGACGGTTTGCAGCCAAGTGTGAAGCGGCTGGGATGAGAATCAGCACCTCCAAATCCGAGGCCATGGTTCTCAGTCGGAAAAGGGTGGTTTGCCAGCTTCAGGTTGGTGGAGAGCTCCTGCCTCAAGTGGAGGAGTTATCTTGGGGTCTTGTTCACGAGTGAGTGAAGGATGGAATGGGAGATTGACAGGCGGATCGGTGCAGCTTCTGCAGTAATGCGGTCCCTGTACCGGTCTCCCTGTACCGGTCTGTCGTGGTGAAGAAGGAGCTGAGCCGCAAGGCGAAGCTCTCGATTTACCGGTCAATCTACGTTCCTACTCTCACCTATGGTCATGAGCTGTGGGTAATGACCGAAAGGACAAGATCCCGGATACAAGCGGCAGAAATGAGCTTTCTCCGCAGGGTGGCTGGGCGATCCCTTAGAGATAGGGTGAGAAGCTCGGTCACTCGGGAGGAGCTCAGAGTATAGCCGCTGCTCCTCCACATTGAGAGGGGTCAGTTGAGGTGGCTCGGGCATCTTTTGCGGATGCCTCCTGGACGCCTTCCCGGGAAGGTGTTCCGGGCATGTCCCACCGGGAGGACCCCGGGGAAGACCTAGGACACGCTGGAGGGACTATGTCTCCCGGCTGGCCTGGGAACGCCTCGGTGTCCCCCCAGAAGAGCTGGAGGAAGTGTCTAGGGAGAGGGAAGTCTGGGCATCCCTGCTTAGACTGCTGCCCCCGCGACCCGGTCCCGGATAAGCGGTAGAAGATAGATGGATAGTTTAATTTCGGCCAAGAAGTTACTCCTGTTGTTCTGGAAGAAAAAATAGGTTCCTACTGTCAAGTTATGGCTTGGAGAGATGTCTTCTACTTTACATTTGGAACAAATCAGATACTGTTTGAAGGGAAAATATGAGCAGTTTGATAAAATATGGCACCCTTTTAGCTGTTATCTAGATGGAAACCTTGTGGATTAATGTATCTTTGCTAATTTAATGTTTTAACATTCCTTCATCATACCTTTTCAAGTCAATGTAAACAGGTCGGGTATGGGTTGGTTTGTTTATTTATTTATTTTTAGGGCCCAAGCCCTGAAAGGGCGAAGGCCCTATTGTTTCCGGTAGGATTATTATTATTATTATTATTATTATTATTATTATTATTTTGTCAACCTTTCGGGCACTTTTGGGGCCCTTAACATGCTCGAAAACTCTTGAAATTTTGCACACACGTCAGAACCTGCGGCCATCAGGGCCGGACTGAAGCTGGTACCCGGGCGTGGCAGGGGGGCTCGACAGCGCCCCCTGGAACGGGATCCAAACACGTGTCCATAAATCAAACACGCTCGCATGTAATAATATGAAACTCGGTACACATATAGATCTCATCGGGCCGAACAACTTTCGTGCTCTAAGTTTTACGCCAGCCAAACAGGAAGTTGGCTATTTAGCGTTGTTTGGAAACGCATGCTGTGGAATTTAATGTACTCCTAGGGAATTCATCGATTCGCCTCCAAACTCAGTCAGCATGAAGTCAAGACATTGAGGATGCTAAATTGCGGACGGATTTTTGATATCTCGAACGGTTTGGCCGTGGCGAGGAAACAAATTTATGGCGAAAAAATGAAACAGGAAGTGTGTTATAACTTCTGCATACATTAACTGATCTTGATGAAACTTCAGCAGTGTGTTCGTTGTAAGAGGCCGATCGCACAGATGTGACTATTGTGAGTCAAAGTTATAGCGCCACCAACAGGCAGCAGGAAGTACATCACTTTCAAAATGCTTTGAAATCAGTGTCTTATTTTCACCCGATTTGCTTCAAACTTTATGTGTACAATGTAGACACACGGCAGATGTAAACCTGTGAAAGGATTATTGATATCTTAGATACTGTTGCCGTGGCAACGCATCAAACTTTAATATTATTTTTTGATGCTTTTGAGACTCTTAACATACTTGAAATTGCATGAAACTCACCAGACACATCACATTTATTAACCCGTAGACTTGTGCAAAGTTTCAGAAACGGGCGTGGTGGAATGGCTCAGTAGCGCCACCTTTAGTCAAAAATGGGGGCTTAGTTTTTCCTAGAATCACAAAACTTGGTATGTGTATTGTTCTCATCAAGACGTACAACTTTCTAATTTACATGAACCATCTCCGACCAACAGGAAGAGAGATTTTTTGGTTTGAATGTGGATTTTCTGAAGAATTTTCCCTCCCTCTCTCTGTCTCTCTGTGTGTGTGAGGGGAGGGGGGGATTTGACTATTGCTTTTATATTGTTAATCAAGGTTTCAGGGGCTTTTGGGGTCCTTAACGTGCTCAAAAACTCTTGAAACTTTGCACACAGGTCAGAACCCACGGCCATCAGGGCCGGGCTGAAGCTGGTACCCGGGCGTGGCTGGGGGGCTCAACAGCGCCCCCTTGAACGGGGTTCTAAAACTTGATCCATATATCAAACACGCTCGCATGAATTAATATGAAACTCGGTACACATATAGATCTCATCGGGCCGAACAACTTTACCCCGGTCAAGTTTTACGCCAGCCCAACAGGAAGTCGGCTATTATGGGTTGTTTGGAAAACGCTTGCTGTGGAATGTGAAATACTCCTCCTAGAAAATTCACCGTGTCCCCTTCAAACTCGGTGTGCATGTAGTCAAGACATTGAGGATGCTAAATTGCGGACGGATTTTTGATATCTCGAACGGTTTGGCTGTGGCGAGGAATCGAATTTACGGCGAGAAAAGAGAAACACGGAAGTGGAATAACTTCTGCATACATTAACTGATCTTGATGAAACTTCAGCAGTGTGTTCGTGGTAAGAGGCCGATCAGATGGATGTAGCTATTGTGAGTCAAAGTTATAGCGCCACCAACTGGCAGCAGGAAGTGTGTCACTTTCAACATGCTTTTGACAAAAGTGGGGCGGTTAGTTTTAACTACAGTAAAGAAAAAATAGTTTGTATATTGTTCTCATCAAGCCGGACAACTTTCTAATTTACATTCAATAGCTCTGGCCATCAGGAAGTCAGATATTTTGGTCTGAATGTGAATTTTTTTGCAAAATCAGCCTCTGAATTTTTAGCCACTCCTCTTAAACTATTTATTTTATTCGTACCAAACTTTTTCAACATGATGAAACTACATTAAATATGCTAAATTGTGAATGGATAATAAATATCTCAAACGGTTTTGCTATGGCGAGGGATTAAAGTAATGTCCAAAAAGGAAACACTAAAAATCTTCTAAAAATGTAATTATACACCATTTATTTCTATATAAAAGAATACAAATATCACAACTAAACCCATTTTATTCTGTTTTTGCAATTCAAGAAGAATGAAAAAGTTAAAACAGGCTATTTAGTGCTATTTGGTTCAACAAAAAAGCAAACATAGGGCTATACTGCCCTCTTGTGTCCAAAAGGACATCAAAATAGTATATAAAACTTTTTACCAGGTAGGCCAATATTGTATTTAAATATACATTTATTAGGTATGTGTCTAAGGATATTTTCCCACCGGTTAATCGACGTGTGACACGAGTGGGTGCTTTTAAATCGCTAATATAATAGTGAAAGAAAAATAATGATAATGTTGCACACACAAATCACACACATGTGGGAAAGAATGATGCTTTTAAACAACACTAAACCACCATTAGGTGTCGCCAGGCATCCATCTTAATAAGCGAGTCATTGATTCATTCGTTCAAACGATTTGTTCGAATGAGTCGATCATGATTAAGACAGATGTTTATGGATTGATCATTCAATCTTTGAGTCAACCGATTCATTAAAAATGCTGAATCGTTCAGTTATGAGAAAACACGTGATGCGTGATGGTTCTGCCGTGATCTTTGTTTAACTATTTTCGCTGCTGAAACAGAACAAAAACAGTCAACATTGCATCTAAAATGTAAGTGACTTAATTGTAACTGTTTATTAACCTGTTGTATGAAATCTAGGGGTGGGAGAAAAAAATTATTCTTAGATGCATCGCGATGCGGACGTGGACGATTCTGAATCGATTCACAAATGTCAAAAAATCGATTCTCTAAAAAAATATTTTTCTAATAACGTAATATTGACGGAAGGCAAAAGGCGGAACTCTAAGCGGACGTGCGTGCAGTCTGTGGAGCGCACATAACAGAGAAGTTTCTTCTGCTCACCAAGGCTGCATTTATTTGATTAAAAATACAAACAAAAACAGTAATATTGTAAAATATTATTCCAATTTAAAACAGTTTAAAATATATTAAAATAGAAATCAGCTGTTATTTATTCCTGTGATAAAAGCTGAGTTTTCAGCATCATTACTCCAGTCGTCACTGTCACATGATCCTTCAGAAATTATTCTAATATGATGATTGATACTCAAGAAACATTCATTATTATTTTAAATGTCGAAAACAGTTGTGTACAGTCTTTGATGAATAGAAAGTTCAAAAGAACAGCATTTATCTGAAATCTAAAGCTTTTGTAACGTTAAACACTACCGCTCAAAAGTTTTGGGTTAGTAATAATTAAAATTTTATTTTTGGGGGAAATAAATAAAATAAATCAGTACTTTTATTTATGAAGGATGAGTTAAACTGATCAACAGTTACAGTAAAGACATTTATAATGTTAAAAATATATATATTTGAAATATATGCTGTTCTTTTGAACTTTACATTCATCAAAGCATTTTGAAAAAAAAAAAATCTGTACACAACTGTTTTCAACATTGAAAATAATAATGAATATTTATTGAGCATCAATCATCATATTAGTATGATTTCTGAAGGATCATGTGACACTGAAGACTGGAGTAATGATGCTGAAAACTCAACTTTGATCACAGAAATGAATTACTATGTAAAATATTTAAAAATTGAAAACAGCTGTTTTAAATTGGAATAATATTTCACAATATTACTGTTTTTGTTTGTATTTTTAATCAATAAATGCAGCCTTGGTGAGCAGAAGAGACTTCTCCTAAAAACATTAAAAATCTTACTGACCCCAAACTTTTGAACAATAATATATATATATATATATATATATATATATATATGTATGTATGTGTGTGTATGTATGTATGTATGTATATATATATATATATATATATATATATATATATATATATATATATATATATATATATATATATATATATATATATATAATATAGCTGCGAGCAGCGATTACGTGCCCAAGCCGGCGGTACCGCCACCCCGGTGCCTGTTGCGGTACCACCGGCTTGGGCCCGTAATCGCTGCTCGCAGCTATATTTTATTATTATTTTTATTTTATTTTATTGGTAAAGAGACATCTGTAAGATTGTAAAAAATTCTTAATTGTCTTTCAATAAAACTTACTTGACAAAAAATGTATTTCACCATCATCGGTACCCACCCTCAGCCGATTGGCATTACAGTATTTGCAATCACCATCCCGTGGCAAAACGGAGCGTCTAAAAGAAAAGTTCTGACTGCTTACTGAACACTGGTCAGTGAGCCTCTCCCGCTCGGCGCTGTCAAGCGCAGCTTCACCAGACAGATTTAACTCCGCACAGCTAAATAAAACAGGCTGGTGGCAGACTTATAATATTTCTGATGTAAAGATTTCTGTGAAACGCGTAAAGTTGCACAGAAGAAAGCCAAATAGGACCTGCCCTGTACAGTTTAAGAATCTGTAGCCATAGGACTATTATTTTGTTGAACAGACCTGAGCGACAACTGATGACGTAACATGCTCAGATTTGCTTGACCAATCGGCGGAAGGGGGCGTGTCAGGCCGCCCACATGTGGAAAACGAATTTTGAAGTCATTTATTCGTTTTTTGCCTGTGAACTAAAAAACGAAAAATCAAGCCGAAATCTATAATAAATGGGCCGTTTTCTCGTTTCTGCTTATTTCATTTCAAATTGGAAAACAAACTATCAAAACGTACACGGACCGTACACTGACCCCTCGTTACACTGCCACCTACAAGTTTGCCATGCTCTTGACAGCATATACACAGGTTCGTGTGCACAATGTTATTTTTGAAAACGAAGAGGGGTGAAATGTCCGTTTATGAAAATAGCCATCCACGTGTAAACGTAGCCCTAGTCCTGGAGGGCCAGTGTCCAGTTAGTGTTTAGCTCAAACTCTAACCAAACAAACGAACACGTTTAATCAAGAATTACTCACAAATTATAGACAGGTGGCTTAAATTTGACTAGCTCCCCAAGTGCCGTTTGTTCTGGCTGCATGGCGGCGTGCACGCTTCTTCATCCTGGGTTTCGGCACCACTGTAACAATGTTCACAAATAAAAAGGACGAAGAAGTCAGGTCAGTGGGTTATCAGTGTCTTTATTTATTTCTCTCTGTCAAACAAAACAAAAAGTAAATCAAAATAGCACTGTCTAAATTGTGGGGTCTACATTTTTTATATCAGTTTTATTTTGATAAACATGACAATATAACATTGCGACTACAAAACTGCACACCTGCAAAACACGGATTTGTGAGCATTATTGGAACTGAAGTTGTACGAATAAGCATGAAACACACGTGATTGTGTGTTTCATGTGGTGAATCCGGCCAATTGTGGTCAAGTGTTAAGTCGGACAAAACTTCTAACCAGCATGCACTGGTTCAAGTCAGAAATTTCAATCTGGTTTCCCTCCCGACAGCACTGAGACTGCTCTGGTCAAGGTCGCCAGTGACCCATTTTAATTCTCCTTGACCTCAGCTCAGCCTGTGACACAGAGCTGGTCGGCAACAGGCGGCCCGCGGGCCAAAACTGGCCGTCAGCAATAATATCTGTCCCGCGCCCGCAGCCAGATTACCTTGATAGAGGCTGGTTCTGAAATAGATCCGTCATGACAGCAACTGTTACTCACAATCACTTCGTCTTTAGTTTTTGCCTTCAAAATAAAAGTACGAGAATGTTTTTGCAGCAATGTTTTATTTTGAGATGAATTGAGAGCTTTTAATTTCTGAAAGACATTCAAAAGAGTCTGTGGATCGCTTCGTTGCAGATAAGACACACCGGCTTTGCATTCACAAAACTAGATAGGATGAACACATAGTTGTCTTTCCATTCTTCTTTGTATGCCCTATTTTCGCCGTCAGCTTTCTTCTTTAGACTCTTTGATAGTGCCATTTTCTGTCACCAGCTAGCTTAAATGGTAACATCCCTCTGCACACGACGTAATAGCGTACATCCAGCACGCAAACAATAAAAAAAAAAAAAAGCAGTTTAGTACGTGAGGATGTCAAGGAATAATTCTGAGTATAAAAGTTGTCTATGTAAAATAATTATTACAATAAGTTAGCCTCCATTGTGTAACAAGCAAATTAAAATGATACAAATTTATTATTGACAATATGGAAAGAGGAAATAAAACAGTTTAAGAGCATGACTCAAACATGCTTATTCAAGAGTTATTTTTATCCATCCCGCATCTCCCACATATGTGTGTTTTAGCACGGCGGTCTGTGTTGCAAGTTGGTGAATGCAGAAACTTGCTAGGTTACGTGTCACTACTGCTTTATTAACTTATCCAGTGTAAAACCTGGACACCGCCACACAAATGTGGCTTTTTGTTAATGACTGTCTGGATTTAACAGAGTAAACGCTCACTACCAGTTACAAAAGACACTGTAACAGTCTGTCACAGGCAATTCTAGTAATCAATTAATATCTTAAATTATCCTTTGACTATGTTCTGGCCCGCCATCTAGTGGCAAATGTTTTTTTTTTGCCCGATGCCAAACTTACTTGCCGACCCATGCAGTAGACCATAATATCTTAATTAACCGTCTAAAGACCTATGTCGGTATCAGTGATGTGGCTTTGGACTGGTTTACTCCCTATTTATCGAACGGGTCCTTCTCAGTAGTGCTTGGAGTTGCGTCCTCCTCCTCTCTTGCTCCTCTATTTTGTGGGGTCCCCCAAGGATCTATTTTGGGTCCCCTTCTGTTTACCATTTACATGCTACCCTTGGGTCAAATTATGCATAGTCATCATGACATAGATTTCGACTGCTACACAGATGACATTGTATGCAATTGCATGTCCCGATAAAGCCTGGTACCACGGATGCATCATGCATCATGTCCTGCTTCACCGAGATTAAAAATTGGATGTTGAAAATAATTTCTGCAATTGAATGACTCCAAATCAGAGGCACTTATAATTACCCCAAGTGTCCCCAGTACTAGTAGCATTAATAATCTCTCCTCTAGTCTGGGTGCCTTATCTAATAATGTTCGAAAAGAGGCCCGCAACCGAGGTGTCATCTCTGATTCAGGACTGTCCTTCGATGCTCAGGTGACTAAAGTGGTGAATTCCTGCTTTGCACAACTGAGACAGCTAACAAAGATCAAGTCATTCTTTTGTTCTGCAGATTTAAAAAAGGTCATTCATGCTTTTATCTCCTCCAGACTTGACTACTGCTGTAATGCACTTTATCTGGTATTAGCAGGCAAAACATCCAAAGACTGCAGCTGATTCAAAATGCTTCTGCCAGGCTTTTAGCACTCACTAAGAGAAGTGACCACATTACACTGGCCCTTGCTGCCCTTCTCTGGTTTACCTGTGAGTTTTTAAAGCCTTGCATGGTCAGGCTCCTGATCTGCTAATTCCCCATGAGCCTGATCGCTGCTTGAGATCCTCTGCTAGGGCCTACTAATGGTCCCAAAATCTCGAATGTGGGCTTTTGCAGTGCGGGCCGCTCAGCTGAGGAAGACCCTGCCTGGGCATCTCAGACATTTAAGCACGCTATCATCATGCTTTTTACATCTCTTCTCAAGACTCAGCTTTTACTTAATCTGATTTGTTGTAATTATTTAAATGACTCTAAGTTGTATCTTTGTTTTTGTTTCATTATATGCTCTTATTGTTAAGCACTTTGTAACTTTTTTTTGAAAGATGCTATATCAATATAGCACAAATAATAACGAATTATTAAAACAAACAAATAAATAATCATCTTGGCATGATAATTTTAAAGGAATTTTGAGCATAATTTAAAAATGATAGCCAGCACATACACAGGATTTCAGACTTTCATCCTTCAAAATGAGCTCGCTATATGCAGTGATGCAGTCTCATATTCTGGTCAGAACCTAAGGGATGTGGCTAAAATCAAGCTCAACCAATAGACTCTTTCAACCAAAGTTTTGTTTTCCCAGTAGTGACATCACAGACCATCGTATCATATGACAACATTTTTATTTTATATATACAGTGTATATATAATTAAAATATGAAGTATTTTTTGTTGTTTTTGTCATTGTACTAATAGTTGAAATTTAGTTCATAATTATTATTTATAATTATAATTAATTGTCTTATTATTTTAATTAATGCTTTGGGTTTAAGTAGGTCATATCTTACTTATGAAATACCAAATACCAGAATTCCAAATTTTTTTATAATTTTTTTAACAGTAGCCTACCTTTTATTGTGGGACCACAATTTAAATTAATTCAGTAAAATGACTGCAGTGTCTATTAGTGGCATAGATTAAAATAAACAATGTGCAAAAAACTGATAACAGGCATACAACATTACAATTATAATAAAGGGTTACAGGTTTCTATGGGCACGTTTCAACGATAAAAGCAAAATACAAAATAAAACACCAAAAATCTATTCATTTTGATTTCTAACTGTATGTATCCAGAACTCCTCCAAGAGAGACACCTCCTCCTCTCTAACACCGTTTGCTGTCCTAAGCATAGATTCAAGAGATTTAATGTCCACTCTTTTTAATTCTGGGGCTTTCAGTGTTTTCCAGTGTCTTGGAATAATCCTGCTGGCCATTGTGATGCATGCCATAATAACAGAAAATACACCTTTTGAAACATTTGGTATTTGGGACTTGCCTAATTTAGGGGTTAAAGATTATCCATATATCAACTTCTATCCAAAATGGTTTGACCAGACTACAGTACCGGCCAAAAGTTTGGAAACATTGCGATTTGTTTTTTAAAAAGCTCACTAAGGCTGTATATTTATTTGAACAAAAATACAGTAAATAAAGTAATATTGTGAAATATTACACTTTAAAATATGTTTTAATATAATGTAATTTATTCCTGTGATCAAAGCTGAACTTTCAGCATCATTACTCTTCCTTGCACCTTCAGAAATCATAGTAAAATGCTGATTTTGTGCTCAATTATCATTCATTATTACTGGTGCTCAATTATTAATAATAGTTCCTATTTTTGTCAATGTTGAAAACCATTTTTGCATGCTTAATACAGTATTTTTGTGGAAACAGATACATTTTTGTCTGGATTTTTTGATGAATATGTAAGCTCGCGCTCAATCGGCCCAAAGTCCGGCGTCCGACCAGCTCGGAAGGTCTTAACGTGTTACTGTCCTTTTCTCGAGGCAAAGTATTTGTTGGTTAAATTTGCAATACATTAATCATATGTATTTTCTCGTTATTTCATCTGACTCCATAAATGAAAAGGTTTTAATGATATCTGCGGATCATTAATTGTGAGCGAATGTTTGACTATTCCGTTTTAACTCTTCAATGAAAGTCAGTTAGAATAATCAAATGTAACAATTTATTATGTCAGGTAAATGTATCATGCCAATTACATAATCAATTCAAAGATAATCGATACAAAACATCAAACCCAACTTTAAGAAATACATGAGGCTGAGAGATCTCTCTCTCTCTCTCTCTCTCAGCCTCACGGGCGAATCTGAGTTACAGAAAAGGCCCCGAATTCCCGGCTGCATTTCATTATATAGACAAGCCTCTTTCACATGGAAACGTGCTAACAAAAGAAATTTGCATTCAGAGTTTCACCTTTTGGGAGTGTGTGACCATTTGTCTTGAGAGACCATCTTCCATTGTAAGTCAGTTATCTTTAAACTCTTAAAACTTTATTACCTTTTGTTTTACTTATTTGGAAATGAGACATTTGTGCCAGTCGCACTGTGACATTTTAAATGATACCAAACATGAAAAATACTCTGTGATAATCATTCACATTAAACTATACATTTTCTTGGGTGATTTTCATGTGGTCTCAGCACGTGAGAGGGGGAGTGAGGAAGAGGGGGAGAGACGTGTTCTGAGGTGAGACCTCCAGAGAGGTCCTTTTGTCCTCTCAGGGTCTGGGTGCTCAACCAGACTCTCCAGCATTTCCTAATTTCTCAATTCTTACAAATAGAAGGTTCAAAAGAACAGCATGTATTTGAAATATAATCTTTTGTAACAACATTAATGTCTTTACTGTAACTTTTGACCAATTTAATGCATCATTACTAAATAAAAAGTATTATAATTTTTTATTTTTTTCTAAGATTTATTACTCATCCCAAACCTTTGAATGGTAGTAGTGTATCACTTTACACACAAAAAGTAGGAAGCACAACTATTTTCAACATTGATAATAATAATTATGAATGTTTGTTGAGCATCAAATCATCATATTAGAGTGATTTCTGAAGGATCATGTGACTCTGAAGACTGGAGTAATGATGCTGAAAATTCAGCTTTGATCACAGGAATAAATGACAGCTTAAACTATATTAAAAAAAATTTTTCACAATATTACAGTTTTTACTGTATTTTCAATCAAATAAATGCAGCCTTGGTGAGCAGAAGAGACTTCTTTCAGAAACATTAAAAAAAATCTTAGTTTCCAAATATTTAACTGGAATAAATTATATATTAACACACACACACATATCCCAAAGCTTCATTCCTGTCAAAAATTAAATAAGGTGCTACCCTGACTAAGGTCTATAGGTTACAAATATGGCCAAAACATACATACATACATACAGTAAATGCAAAAATGCTTGTATCAAAATCAAACCACACCCTTGCAAATAAATATTCCAACAACACTTCTGTTCTTGATTTGAAATCAGTTTATTGAAACACATTTGTGAAGAGCATCTGGACCTTCGGGATGAACTGTATTCAACAGGTACGGGTGGCAGGAACACACATCACACTGAGGGAAGGTTACCATCACGTGATGTGAACAGGTGACCGCCACACAGAGCACACACCTCTAACGGTTGAACAATAGTTTAGCTACACGATAAACCCGGCCCCAGGGCTTCCTCTATTCCAGCGCTCCATGACAGTCGTCAGGAATCTGGTGATAGTAAAGCACATTCAGGCAGATTTATGTCCGCTCACATTCCCTGCAGTAAGTCCAGCCATTTTATACATAAGTGAACAGTGTTTTATTCGAACTGTGTGCATGTGTTTCTGCGAGAGCCTAGCTTTGAGATCTAATACACCAGCCAGGCAGATTTACACATGTGTAATCAAACATTAGTGAAAAGCAGGGTTTATTTTTCAAGAGTAAAATTAGGACAAAAAACAGTGACTACAAAAGGGATTATACAATTCTTTCACCAAGCAACTCAAATAATAGCTTCCACTGCAGGTCTTGGCCAGTTCACATTTACTTGCACTAGAAAGCTTCAAAGCAAATTATGCCAAGTTACAAATGTAAAAAAGTCAGAGTAATCTAGTTTTAATGGATGAATCAAAATGACATGATTGCCAAAAAGTACTAAACAGAAACACGGATGATTCGACCTATTCACGGATGAAGGAAAAAAGAAATAGAAGTTCATAATCAAACATTTAAATCCAGCAAGAGACAAATGTGTAAATATTAAGAACTAAAAAAGCCAAGCTGATCTCTAGAAAGTACAGAGAAAAACACAATGCTTTTAAGAATGTGAATGTGTCACTCATTAGGATTGGGATTGGCATCAGGATACTGGGAGAGGTCAAAGGTCAGGACTTTACTGATGACGCAGTCTCCTTGCTGTTGAGACAGAAATGCATACATCAAGTCAGTTATTTGTACAGTGCCTTTTTTTAAAACTACAGTTCGCATGGTTTGAAAACAGCTTTAAAGCATGTCATACTGTTACAAAGGGCACACAGGCACTTTTAGTTCGGTTTCTGGCGCGTTTTCTATAGAATATACACTCACCGCCACTTTATTAGGTACAGTACACCGGTTCATCTGCTGTTAATGCAAATATCTAATCAGCCAATCACGTGGCAGCTTCAGCTCAATGCTTCAGGCATGTAGAGATGATGGAGGCGATCTGCTGGAGCACAAACTGAGCATCAGAACGAGGAAGAAGAAGATTTCAGTGACTTTGAACGTGGCATGTGTGTTGTATTCCAGAAACTGCTGATCTACTGGGATTTTCACACACAACCATCTCTAGCTTACAGAGAATGGTCTGAAGAACAGTAAATATCCAGTGATCTGCAGTTCTGTGGGAGGTCAGACTGGTTCCAGTGGATAGTAAGACAACAGAAACTCAAATAAGCAGAAGTCTGCAGAAGAGCATCTCTGAACGCTCGACACACACACCTGTGAATCTCAGCAGACTGAGGCCACAGTTCACACAGGCTCAACAGGACAACAGAAGATTGGAGAAGCGAGTCACATTCAGATGGCCGGGTCAGAATGTGTCGTGACCAGCATGAAAGCCTGGATCATCCTGCCTCGTGTCAGCGGTTCAGGCTGCTGGTGATCTCATGGTGTGTTGGATATTTCCCTCAGTCCAGTTGAGCACCATTTACACACCACAGCCGACCAGAGTACTTTATGACCACAGTGGACACATCTACTGATGGATACTTCCAGCAGGGTAACACACCATAACCAATCATCTCTTAACTTCATTCTTGATCATGAGTTCACTAAACTCAACCGGCCTCCAGTCTCCAGATCTCAGTCCAGTAGAGCAGCTTTGAGATGTGGAGGAACGGGAGATTCACATCATGGATCATGACGATATGGACCCGAATCTCTGAGGAATGTTTCCAGCATCTGTGCCATGAAGAATTAAGGCAGTTCTGACGGCAAAAGCGGGTCCGACCCGGTACTAGCAAGGTCTACCTAATAAAGTGGCCGGTGAGAGTATATGGCTGCATAGGTAAGCAGGTAAAGCTGAACACATGTATAATAGCTGTCAATTCAATTGAATCATTTATTTTTTCCATGATATTGCATATTATCTGTATGTTTTTGGGTAAATGTACAACATTTTGTGTAGTGAGTGGCAAACACACTTCCCCCAGAATTACTAGGCGATGAGTATCACTGCCATGATTAAATATTTTGGTCATATTGCCCATGCTTAAGCAGCTTCGTCGAGAAGCTGATTTATAGTCATACATCACAGTAATGTACAGAAATAAAGCAAGCGTGTGTGTGTGAACCCTGACCTCTGGATACACTCCGATCAGGGAGTCTGCCTTAGTGTAAAACTCCTCTTTCAGAGAGATCACGATAGCCTGGAAGTTCTGCACCGACTGATCCTTGATGTAGTTTGCGACCTACACAACACACACAAACAACAACTCAGCACACGCCAATCTCAGAGAATGTTTAGGTTATGAAAATCAGGAGCATTCAAGTTTTGTTCATGGTAATGGTAACGCTGTCACAATCATGAAGTTTCGGCTGTCAATTAAAAAATATATATATATATATTTCTAATGTTATTTTACATGTCAGATTTACACAAACCTTAAAGGGATAGTTCACCCAAAAATGAAAATGATGTCATCATTAACCCGCTCTCATTACATGTCATTACAAATCTATATGACTGACTTTCTTCTGTGGAACATAAAAGATGATATCTTAAAGAATATTTATAACAGTTTTGGTTACCAAAAAAAATCCTGAGTGGGGAGAAAAAACAACAACTATTTCTTAAAATGCCTTCTTTCTGTTTTTCACATATAAAATCATATAGGTTTGGAGTGACAGAGGCCGTGTCCACAGTAATACGTTTTCATTTGAAAATGTATATTTTTCTCTCTGTTTTGGTCTCCCGTCCACACTGAGACGGCGTTTTTATTAATGAAAACAAAGCTTTTTTGAAAATGTATTGTGAAAATATTGTGCCTGTTATGTGCTATTCACTTTCACACTGTTGCAAAGACTGTTATCGATGACAGGATTAACTCACATTTGCTGTCCTGCGGCAATACATGAGAGCAGTCGCGTTTTAGACCAAACATATGGTGACTGCGTGCGACCTGGACCGCATCAGTGAATGGGGAGATATTTTACTACATAAAATGATCCTGTCAGAAGAATTGCGCGATAACTTCATTATTTATTTTTCCATCTGAATCATGTCAGTGATCTTTTGTGGGGTTTTACGCATGCGCAGTAAAGGTGAATTTAGCGTTTTCAGGCGTTTTTCGAAAGTTTCTCATCCACACTGAAACGTCCGAAAATGCTAGTGTGGACGGAGAGCGTTTATAAACGATTTCAAATGTATCCGGATTAATGTAGACGTAGCCAGAGTGTGAGTAACAGATGACAACAATCTGTTCAAGAACAAGTCATTGATCTACATGAACTATGAATCATACAGTAAAGCTGCGGTTCCCAAACTTTCTCTGCCAGCCCCAGTGTGACGGGTTTCTCCTGCGTTGAAAATGTTTTGGCAGCCGCCAAAATTACTCTGTCCCGTCATGGTTCTGTCCATGTATGGATCTGATCATGTATGTGACAATATCTGCCTGCACCCACTGACAGCTGTCTGCTTTAAAACGCTCCCCTGAGTGTGTGTGTAAGCGCTCTGTGAAGAGCATCAAAGGTTTCTATTTACAATGTGTTTTTGCAGTGTTGAGATTTGTAGCCAGTCACAGACACATCGCTGAGCGCGTGAACTCAATGGATGTTTAAGTTAGTCAGAATCCACTCAAGTCCTTTCAAAACAGGAGTTTCTGTTCAGTGTGAGTTCTGCACACTCACAAATCCTTTCATTATGACTAACAAAGTATAAGCACAATGTCAGTAAGAGATTCATTTTACAACTTCATTGATTATAATGGGAGTTTTCGTGAGAGTGCAGATTTGCTAAATTTCTGTATATAATGTATATTTTTCATGCGGCTAACTACACATGGAAAAGTGTCTGGATTGACAGTCGTATTTAAATGCATGATTGAATCCGATTGACAGTGGACGAAGTAAACAAATCAAGTACTTGAATAAAAGTACAGATATTTATTGCTAATTAATTACTGCTCCAGTAAAAGTATTAAGTACTCCCAGGGCTCTACACTTACTTTTTGAACAAGGAGCTCTGGTGCGCCTAAATAAAAAAAGCACAGACAAATATTTGGGGGCACAGTCATTTTTGTTGTATAAGTTTATCATTATAGTTTTATTATTAGAATTATTCAACAATTAAATTTACAATGCTCATTGTAAGGTTAAGAACATCAGACCAAAACTTTCAAACAAAAGATTTTCATTTAATTCTATTTTATCGTCATGTAGATTTCATTTATCAATGTATGTAGGCCCTATGTATGTTTCACATTTTATCTATTAAAAAAACAACAAAAAAAAAAACAAAAAAAAAACACACTAAAGCCTGTAAAGAATTTAATAAATATCAGCAAATACTGGTAATTTACATAATATAATAAAGGTGAATCTAAAAAAAAACAAAAAAAAAAAACTTTCGTTATATATTTCCACACAAAGACGCGTGATATAGCCGACCGCTCTGCGCTTTGAGAGGGATGTGGGACACGAGCAGGAAAGAGACCATCGATCTCTTTTCTGATATCTTCATGTTTTCTACTTGTTGTAAAAGGTATGAAGAGCAAATTTTATCTTCCACAAGGGCAAGGCATTAAGGCTGTTTGCGCGCTGCCAGAGAAAGCCGAACTAAAATCACCCACGCGCCTTAATTATATGTCTAATAACAAGCACAAACTATGATAAAAAATAATTTGACGAACAAGTAAAAATGTAGGCTATCTGTCCTACAGCGTTTTTCTAGGCTACTTTACCACAGTAAAGAATACGAAAATAATAGACCTAATTAAAAGCGAACAAAGGAAGAAACGTTTATAATCCCCTTTGGAAATGGGTGAGACACGAGAGACGATATGGGAAAAGAAACAAGAGATTCCATGCAGGGGTGAGTCCCGATTTTTGAATATTCAATTAGTTTATTTAATTATAGAATATCTAATATGTTGTGCGATTATTCTCTAAAATAAAATCTCCATGTTCTGGTGCGATGCGGTGACGCGTTCATGTAACCGGAGGGTGACGCTGCCAATAACGCACATAACAGCTGTCACAAAGAACTGGCAAAAGTAATGATTATGAATGTGTTAAATATATAGCAATGAGGCATTTGAATTGTTTATTAATAAAGTGTTTTTCTGTGTCAGTGTCGGGCTGCAAAGATGAAGTTGACGATGCTGACTCGTCATCTTCGCAGTGAACGCACCTATAAATACGGAATAGGTATAAGCATAGTCGGTTTATTTTCGTTTTGAATGGTTTTGTTTAAAAGTAGACAATTCAAGCTTTCTATATGGAATAGGCCTAACTAATCGAATATTGTTAAATTCGCTGATAATCGGGTGACCAGATCGCAAACCAGAATTCAAAGCGGACAGTTTAAATTTATGGGCCCACGTAGCCTACAACTCTCTCATTCCTCATGAATTCAAACTTTTCCATGGCTGCGAATCTGCGATATAACATTTTTATTGCTAACCTATTTTTTCTTTTGTAAACAAAGCTTTGTGTGTCATAATATTAATGTAAAAACAGCATTCACAAAAGGTTTTTTTTTTTTTGCGAACCACCGCCGGTACTACTCAGCCACCGCGGTGGTGCGGTTGTCAAGTTTACCGGCACAGCCCTAATAGTGTCCTACTCTGCCCCTCCTCATGATGATGTATTTGCAGCTGTTTCTATAGAAAAATGCTGTGTCACTCGCACGAGTGCGCCCAAATATTTTTACACGTTCGCACGCCGAAAGTGAAATGGGCGCACTGTAGAGCCCTGACTCCTTTTCCATTTTACTTAAGTAAAAGTACTTGATTTTCAATGTACAGGGGTGCAAACACATGTATGGTCAAAAAAGAGAGAGGTAATCGAAGCCCTCGTCCCGCGGCAAATATCCAGATACTACATTGCCACCATCCCCAACCCACCCCTATAGGCACATAGAGTCAAATAAAATTTAGAAAAACTATCTTGCACTTCTTCTTCTTGCTTTACTGCAACTTCCTGAAAACAATTTCACCTGATGATTTAAATAGCTCTTTTTGTAAAGAATTAATAATTCTAGGATGATTGGGGTAATTGTGTAGGGTAGGCCTAGTGCATCTGCATAGAAACTAAAAAACAAAATACAAATATAAATATAAATACAATAAAACACAAATACATGAGAAATAAAGCAGTGCTTTATGTTTTTCAGGTAAATTAACTATTAAGTATTAATACAGTTTATCTGTTGACAAAACGTGATTTTTCTCTTTCTCTTTTGTTGTTTGATTAACTTTGGTGACACAAACAGCTGCAGGTATATTGGGTGCTGTCCCTTTAAGACGAATGCACGTATCTAATACCGGTAATGACACGCATCCGTTTTATTTTGACTGCGTATACGGGGAAACTCGTTAAAACGGACACTGGATTATTTTTTCGTGCACATGTCTGTTCAAACACAAATAGATAAGAAAGAAAAGGGAATTCGGTGTTCACGAACTTCACGTGCTGTCTGCGACTGCGTGGCTCTGTGCGCCGACAGACCATCTACATTTGGATGTTAAACATAATATATATAGCCTGATACAGCAAAGACAACGTCGGCAGTATTGACGGCAAAATAGGCTACAGAATATTTCGTTCTGTAGGCCTATTGACAGGGGCAATATTTGAAAATCGATAATTAGGTCTATTTTTTAAATTACAATTATATATGCATTTGTCAAAACCGAGAGACTTTCAAGCATCAAAATGTAATTTATTAATATGTATTTGCGCCTTCTATTTTGTCTGAAAACTTCCAACACTCTTGCGTGTCGCGTGAAAAATAGGCGTCGGTTGCGGTTCTATTTCTAGCACACGGTTTCGGCGCGGCTCGAGAAGTGTGTGTGTCACGCAGGCATTGTGCTCTAACACAAGCTCTAACCAGTTAACATGAGAGCCGACATAAAAACGGACACTCCACGCCACGCAGAGAGAAATGTGATGCAGTGGCAGATCCAGAGTGAGACAGAAACACAAGTGGTTCACGCTTGCGCACATACTGCTGGTTTGGCGCGCAGTGTTCTTGTGAAAAGGCGTGTTGTTAAGAGGCTCCTGGCACAAGAATGATGGCTCAGCCACAATAGCACTTCAGTGCAAAGGTCGTTTATTCTCCAAAAATGTCCCAAAGTGTACAAAAATACATTACAACACTCAAAAACAAAACAAAAACAAACAAAGAAAAAAAAAATTATATATATTTACACTGAGCCTTTGGCTGAATTTCCTTCTACTATAAAGGATTTCAAAATTTCTCTTGTCTGCACCTCAAATTGCACTCCTTAGCTTTCACCCACCTTTCCTTTGTGTGAGAGAGCTGCCCTTTAAATTTTAAAGGCCCCGCCCCTTTGAGTTAAATCATTATGTTAAGTATCAGGTAAGCATCCATTTTTCAACCTTCTACTAAAAAGGTAAACTGGTAATACAAACATTCATATATATATAGCATGTATAATATGTATTCATTACCTCAGTAATAATATAAAATATACATGGGCAACATAAATACATTATTAAAAACAATTTTCCCCATTTCCCCCTCCCCACACATAAACACTAGCATGGTCCAGCCGGAAGATGATTCACGCATGCGCAGCACGGGCAGGCTACGATTTAAAAGCGTTTATGAATCGCCGCCGGTGTTTTGACCTTTTTCACTTGCCGTACTGACGGCATATCAACAAGGAAAGACGACACCCGCAAGACACTTCACAGCACAAACAAAGACACTTACAAACAGATATGCAGATAAGCAGTGACGTGCAGTCTGGGTAGGCAAACTAGGCACTGCCTACCCTGCCAAAATTCAAAAATAAAATGGTTTATTAAATAATAAACTTGTATTTGTATTTTTACTGTTTATTCTTGTGATTTATATATGCAATATGTGTGTTATTCCAATTATTTAGACGTTATGATGACAAATGTAGCAGTTACGCATAATCAAATAAAAAACAAATCGTAGAATAAGCAGTGCTTTTACTGTCCATTCATTACAGACGGCAAGCGAAAAACCCATGTTGCGCATGCGCACTTCGATCCTGTATTCTTTAACATGTACGTCAAAAAGCACAACTCTGCTGTGCCTTTGGACGTAAACATGGTATGCCCGTAACATCTCCGTAACATATCAGACATGGACCAATTAAAATCAAGATATTACTGGACATTTGCGCAGCTAACGTGATTAACGTTACACACCACAGATAGCCTACATGCCTAATCCCCGCGGCAAATTCAAAGCCAAAATGACAGCACCGGAGTTAAAAGGCTGTCATCAGAGAGTTAAATGTTTTAAATTGAGAGCCAGAGACTGTGCAAACTGAAGGCCCGTAAAGAGGAGTTTTACAAAGCTGTGATCGACGTCTTCATGAGGAAATGGCGGCGGATGAATTTGATGTAGGCTACAAATAATCTACCGATTGGTGAGTCAAAAACTATTTTGGGCTTAATATTGAATTGATAAATATGGTTGAATTAATGCAAGCCATTTGACTTCATATTCAATTGAGCGGTGTGTGATTTTACTTTTACTTTTGGCCGCTGTGCAACAATAAGGATTAAGAATGGTTGCATTCTAATGCTGGAGTGGAGTGGACATAAACTACTGTTACTCGCGGTGTGTGCCTGTGCCGCTCTTGTGTGTGTGCGACGTGCGTGTGTGTGTGAGAGAGAGAGAGACTGAGAGAATACACGCGATATACATCCTGATCTGTACATTTCTTGATATGCCGCGCTTGTGCGTAATGTTTACTGGTATTATTAGCCTTTAAACAATAAATCAGGTAATCTTTCATAACTCAGTGCCTAGCCTCTTTAAGACATCACCGCACGTCACTGCAGATAAGTAAATAAAGGTGTTATAATTTAACTTCTCTGGTGTGTGTGTGATTTTTGAAACATGGTTTGATAGCGGGAATATTAGAGGGATAATGACAGTGCGTGTATGCAAAACTATCGGTAGCACAAACCCAAGTGTGCACCCGAGGGAAAGGCTACGAGCGGAAAATGAGTAACTTAATGTGTAGACTTATATGTGAATGGGAGTGCAAGTGCTGTCGCAGCCGGTGAGAGAGAGCTCTGTCACAGTTCTGATTCGCTTATTTCCTATTTACTCTCAACCCCCCCCTTAAAAAAAACTCTTCGGATCTGCACGATTCACACAAGTCACCCAAACTGACGTGAAAAAAGCGTGAGGTGCCGAAAAGCGCGCTGTTTGCACCCCTGAATGTACTTAAGTATTAAAAGTAAATAGTACTAATCAATGAATGTTTATTTTGTAAATTTATTCTTGTATACTTTTATATTTCATATTTGATAATTACATCCAGCGTTGCTCAGCATGGCTACACACACACATGCACGCGCGCACAAACACACACGTTACAGCACAGCAGGGCTGGCGCAAACAGACACAACTCTACTACTACAGAGACATTTCATGTCGGCACGTTATTTGGGCGGACTTTGCTTTCCCGGTGAGCGTGATCGGTGCATGAGTGGAGCGTCGGCATGGGCGAGAGCAACTGAGCAGAGCGTCACACTGAACACTGAGGGCTGGGGCGGCATGTGTGTTCGGCCCTTTTTCTCTTTCGGCCAAGAACCGGTGGCCAAAAATTGTACGAATGTGTGTGGATGACCGTGTTTGTCAGCCACTGCTGAAGACCATTTTTGACCCAGGAGAAACCCTGGTGTGTTGTGTGCCTCAGAATATTAGATTCTGACTGTATAAAGCTGAACAAGTTAAGTTTCTACCTAGGCTTCTCTTCTGTGTTTATGATGTGAAGTCTCTGTTACAGCTGAGAAGTTGTAATACTGTATTAATTACAATGTTTAAAATAAATCCTATAGGATTTGCAAGCAAGGTCATGTCTAAAGAGTGTCTCTATGTGGGTGAGTGTAGGTGGGGGGGCTTCTCTACAAAAGGGGGCCCGGCAGAAAAAGTTTGGAAACCGCTGAACACAAGTATGTTATTCCATACATCAGTTAGTGGACATTAAGTGTAGCACAACAACATTTCTATTCTAAGAGCAGTGCCTAACAGGAAGTCACTTGATGGATTGCATGAAAATATGAGATGTTAAATGTTCATCATGTTGCAGTTTAAACTGCAGAAGCAATATGACAAAATGATCACAGTGATAAAACTGCGTGGCCCTTAATGACTGTGTGTGACACTTATTTTAAGTAGGTTTTGTAATAAACTCTGGTGAGAAACAAACCTTGCCAATGTTTGTATTGTCCAGCGCTGCATCAATCTCATCCAGCACAAAGAAGGGAGCAGGCTTATAGCTGTGGAGGTGGAGAAGGTCGTCAGGTACACACTGGTGAAGGCTGGGATTTGACATGAAGGAAACACACTTCTACATACCTGTGAATGGCAAACAGTAGAGCTAGAGCAGCCACAGTCTTCTCTCCTCCAGACAGGTTGTCCATGGGCCTGAAACGTTTGCCTGGGGCCACACAGTTATAGTTGATGCCATCCAGGTATGGCTCCTCTGGGTTCTCAGGCCCCAGAAAAGCCTAGCAAAACACACACACACACACACCAGTGGAAAGATTTGTCTTGGTGTTCAGGAGAGGATTAGAGCTGCACTGACTAATTGAGAAAATTAAACAGGGTTCCTGCAGGTTTCAGTTAGTCAAATTTAAGACCTTTTTAAGACATTTTAAGACCATAAAGATTGAAATTTAAGACCTACACGACGAATTGTCAAAAGATTTTCAAATCAAAGAATTCATTTTATTTCAATGAATTCAGTAATTGAAAAAGCATTAACTTAATTTACAGATAAAGCAATCACATTAGTAACCTTCCAGACCCAACAACGCGTGTCAAAATAACAGAATCAGATATAATTTTTTTTATAGAAAATTGTACTTTGCATAGGTCTAATGTAAAAAACACATAATTAGATGATTTTAGTTAATCATAGTTGATCATAACTAGAGATGAAATGGCATGAACATTTCACTTAATTATTATAGCGCCAAAAATGATCACTGTTATCACAGAATCCTGTTCAAAGTACTAATACTACACAATGAAATCAATTCACCAAGTTTTATGTCGAAAAACAGCAAATAACAAATAAAATTAGCATCAATACGCACTAACATAAACATTAAAATAATACGATTAAAAATGATAGCCAGATTTTAAAAGTGTCTTGCAACATGTTATATACTAACATGTACAAGTTCAAATAAAGTTGACAAAAAAGGTTTTTATAAAAAGATAAACCGCACATATTTCAGACTTTAATTTAGCTTTTTTGACTCATTCTTTTTATAAAAAATGATTTAGTGAAATTTACAATACACTTTAGCTTATCTTTATTATTAATAGTAAAATTCAGTCCGATTTTACCGTGGCGTCTGTCGTTGCTATGCAACTCCACAATGACAAAAAAGTTTTATTGGCTAATGGATTTCCACCGCCGAAAAACGCTTGCTGTAGCTCTGTTACAAGATTTATTTACGGAAAAGAGAAAAACACCCGTAGTGTTTGGGTTAGGGCTGCACGATCATGACAAAAATCATAATTGTCGATTATTGACACAATCCTGAAAAATAGGCGTTCACAGAGCAAGCTGTAGTAGAGGAAATGCAGGTTTACCAAAGCACACAAGCACGATATACACTTCATGGGTTGTAAGCATATGGTTTCATGTGGCCAGGTTACTTTTGCTGTTTATGCAATCAAAACCACACTTGCTTTGTGCATTCAAACTCTTATATTAGATTGAATGCGGCCCATTACCAGAGAATCATTTAGTCATTTTAATATGGAGCTGCAAGCGTCAGTAACAAAGCCCTGTGACCACAAATAAACCAGAGCAGACGAAATAGATGTTTTGATGTGTATGCGGAAATATCAATAACTACCGGTTTGATTTTGCATGCTTCATGCATTCTCATGACATAGATTACTGTAGCAGTTTTTAGCATGAACAGTGGAAATGTTCATGCTAAAAACGTATACTGGTGTGGCGGCATTTCCAACAAAACCAGGCCAAAATGAAGTTTGTTTTGTGAGTTAGAAATGGCATGCCAAAGTGAACTGGTAAACCCCTCTAAACGACCATTGGTCCGTGACGTCTATGTAACAGGTCGTAGGAGTGCTCTGAGGCTCCGCATTTTTAATGTGGAAATTTTTAATGAAGCATCACTGTACCTGGGCACTGCTGTTGCGGGACAGAGCTTTATAGATCTCATCGATGTTGGTGGCCACAGACTCAAAGCAGGCATTGAAACGGTCAAATCTCTCCTTCTTTATCTGTTCAAACGCCTGCTTGGCTTTTTTCGCCCTCTTCCTGGCAGCTTCAAACTCTATGACATAAAAAAAAAAAAAAAAGACATCAAACAAACAAACACAAAAACAAAGTTAATGCAATTCTGGGTGAGCTGCAACAGACAAGCTGAGTGATACAAACAGTGATGAAAAGAACTATGACACTTCTAAAAGTTTATAAAGAGATCGTAAAGAAATCTATATGAATCGAGTGGTTTAATCCAGGGGTTCCCAAACTTTTTCATTCTAGGACCCACCTAGACAAGTATAATCAATCTCAAGACCCACTTGCACTGGTGCTACCAACTAGAGCCCTGCGCGGGACTGTTTTCATCATCCCGCTCCCGCCCGCGCCCGCCGAATTTCTGACCATTACCGCCCGCTCCCGCAACGCATGTGTTTCACTCCCGCCCGCTCCCGCAATATGTATGTCCACTCCCGCCCGCACCCGCAAAACTCTGAGAATTTAGTCCCGCACAATAATAGAGATGCATTGATTTTGTGTCTTCTCCCGTCCCGCAGGAAAAAACACATTTGTATTGCTATTATTAAAGAGATTCATGGGGTTGTTTGTTTCGTTTCCCTGGCCGGCATAGCCTACTGGACACATACACACAGGATAATGGAGGAAATCGAGTGTGCTGTTTTTGGATGGTTTTGTTTTCGTTTTTGCTGTTTTTTATTCAGGATACTCTGTCTTGCGCGTGCAATGATGACGCAGGGAATAGTGATGCTTTTCTCTGAACAATCAGCAGTCTGCCGTGTTTTCACGTCACATTTTAGTATCGCCTAAGCTCGCTCAGAACCCCGCCGGAGGGGGTACGAAAAAAAGTAGCCTACCTGGAAGCAGATACAGTTACAACTTTTACACAGTGGAAAACCAAACAAAGGCGAGGCGAGGCGAGTCGAGTCGAGCCGAGGCGAGCTGGTACTGTGTAGTGGAAAAGCGCCAATATTGACATCTCCATCATGTTGCAAGGCTACCTCCCGATCCCGCAGTGTTTTTTTTAGCCGCCCATTCCCGCCCGCAGCAAAGTTCAAACCGCCCGCTCCCGCGAGATTTGCGTTGGGTCCCGCGGGACCCGGCGGGACTCAATCCCAATGCAGCCCTCTACTACCAACTTTCTCAGTTGGTCGCACCAGCATGATTTGGTCGCACTTTTTTTTTTTTTGCTACATGCCATGGGATTAATCAATGCATGCTGATGGTCTTAATCTGCATACCCTAGTTTTGCACTGATGTAAAAAGACTGACAGCGACAAGACCTCATGTTAGCAAAAAATTTTGAACTTTTAACTCTAAAAAAAATGTATGTTATTTAATGTTTGATTATAATTTTACCGTCTTCACATAGGGATGGGATAAGAGTTTATCAATAATAATAATGCCACTGACGATTCTGATTATCGATCCGATTCTTTAACGATTCTCTTATTCATTCTTGATAGCACTGTGTGGAAAAATGTAGTAATATGCTTTTCAAAAAAAACAAGGGGTTTTATTTATTTTAAAGCTTAAGCTTGAGTAAGCAAACTGTACTTTTTATGTAATAAATAGAACCTTATAGTAAAGCGTTCCTGTAGGGCTGGGCGATATGGCTGAAAACTGTATCACGATATAAGTGTTTTATATCGGCCGATATCGATAATTATTGAATTTTTTTATAACATATTTAAAATAAGGACCAGTCCAGGAGACAAATATATTACATTTAAAGATTTTTTATTTTAAACTTAACCTACCTCTGATTATAATCCCATCAGTTATAAAGGCAGAAATGTCAACACGACCATGGAAAACTCAAGTCTAAAATCACAATGAACACTTAACAATTATCTCTTAACATTAAGGTGCAAAATTAAAGAATACGTAAGAAATGCTTTATAAAGGGGTGGGCGATATGGCAAAAATATAATATTATGACTTCTTTCTATAAATTCTATAAATCTATTTCTTTCTATTTTCTATAAATTATACATTGATACTTATTAAAGCTATTAATAAAGTTATTAGTCAAGAGCAGTGAGTGATTTTCTCTTTACATTTTGTTGTTTTATTAACATTAAAGGGATAGTTCTCCTAAAAATTCTAATTTTCATAATTTACTCTCTCACGTTGTTTTAAACTCGAATAAGTTTCTTTCTTCTGTTGAAAATAAAAGTTATTTGGAAGAATGACCAACAGTTGATGTACCCCCAGTGACTTCCATAGTATATTTTTCTCCTATGGAAGTCAATGGGGACCAGCTACTGTTTGGATACCCACATTCTTCAAAATATTAATATTAGAAAATATTAGAAGGCAATTAATACAGGTTTGGAACAACATTAGAGTGCGTAAATAATGAGATAATTTTTATTTTTTGGGTGAACTATCCCTTTAGGGACAAGCGGCAATGTGTTTACTATTACTACTGTCTCTTTAAGAGCTGCGCGCGACGCGTCTATTATACACGCATTTGTCAAGCAGATTTTCTCTCAATTTTCTCAAGTTTGCTTTCACTTTAGACATATCCGACTAGTTTATGTAAACCTTGTGTGTATATAACAGTATGAGCAAAATAAGACTCGAAAGATTACTTAGTATTCAGGCGCTGGTAGACAGGCTTTTAGTGCATGTGAGCTTCACATGTACGCGCTGAGAAACACACGCTAGAACAGCGCATCAGCGCGCGAATAACAGAGAAACTGACGATGGTCTTGCATAATCTGCAGATGACATTGGTCTGACTACGGTCAGACTTCAAGTCAGGCGAGCTGACTTTTCCTGTTTTATCTAGTTACTAGAGAGTGAGTGCCTTTGTTCATGCAATCAAACCTGCTTGCTGGTTTCTTCCGACGAAAAAAATAATAATTATCGAACGTTTTATCGAACGCATTTTTTATTGATATTGATTACGTGTCTATCGCGATACATATCGTTATCGTTTTATCGCCCAGCCCTACGTTCCTGATTATACACCGATTCAGACGTCTCCTGAGTTCACTGTTGGAAAGATCAGTTGTTTTAACCATTCATTAAAATGAATCGTTCAAATGAGTCATTAGTTCGCGAATTGGACGTGTGCGCGTTGTGTGATTATCCCAGCAGTTAGGACATGGACATCCAAGATTTGTGTCAACACAGAAAACATTTCATCACTGGATAGTTTTTTTTCATTTAATTAAAGTGTTGTTTTATGGCAACAACTAATTTAGCACAATTCACACCCAGCCTTTTACCACCGTGTCGATTTATTTTGATTAATATGTGCGAGGGAGAGAGAGCAAGACAGTGCTTAGTTTGGAGACGGTGAAGTCTTGGAGGGAGGGAGGGTCTCTCTCTCTCTCTGCTCGTTCTTTCAGTTAAACATGCACTCTGTCACAAGCGCAGCAGTTCATCTACATTACTCACCGATCAAATAAGAGTTTGGCGGGACAAAAATTCACTTTGGCGGGCGCTAAAACTTACTTAAAGTGTAAGTTGCAGGTTAAATTTTTCACGAAGATAATGCAATGTGTTTATTAAACATAAAGATAAGAACTGCCCACCATTGTTTTTTATACCAAAATGCTGATATAATATGAAAAGTGTGCACTTTTAACAGTGGTTTTAACCGCTCCCTTCCACTAGATGGGGCGTGACGTCACAAGAGGAACTCACTAGTAGAGTTACCGTACACTAGCAGCTATAGATGCCTTACATAACTTCAGAAAAGTTGGTTGTATGTTTTATTTGATAAAAAAATTATGGATAAAATAACTCAATTGTAAACATGCTCGTGTGTGCTGACTTCAAGGGGACCGTGATCATGCCTGAAATGAGAATAAGCTATTCGCAAAACAAACTGGTTCAGGCACGTCAGATCAGCCGGTCGCGGGTCGAGCTGCTCCACTAAACTAAACGCGTTCACCTCACGGCAGCACACACTCTCCACTGCTGATAGCCCACACACACACAGTGATGGGGACATCGATCTCTCTTTTTCTTTTCTGACAATAAACATCGCTAATTAAATCGTGAGAAATTGATAACGCGTGGATTGAGGAAGAGTATTACATGACGTTTGAGGCGGCGATGAGACTAGCGATTGCGCCTGACGTGCATCTCTAACGTTACAGCTCTGATTTGGACTGACTTACTGTAAGTAAATAATGTCTTCAGTCGTTGTCCCTCCTTGCTATTCTACATGACGGCAATATTTTGAAAAGACTTGCTTGTTCCGTTATATTATCCGGGTTAAGTTTGCACCAGGCTAGACTAGCTCTAACGTAGCTAACGTTACTCACCGGGACACCTGGCTAACCCACTCATTCTCCTCACACCAAGCATTATTAACTCTGAGTGCCATGGCTCCCCTCTAACTGCCTGACCAGTTAAAAATTGTAGGGCTGTGGTCCATAAAGAATTTGATGGTTTCCCACATCCTCAGTCGTTCTCCAAATAGCCTTAATACAGTGGGAATCTAGCAGAGTATGGGTTGCGAGTTCCTCTTGTGACGTCATCACCCAGTAACTGAAAAAACACGCTACCTTTGAAGAAACCCCAATAAATGTTATTTTAACGCATTTTAAGACAGAAATAATTAAATATATACATATAGAGCACTTTAATTTACACATTAATTGGCTGTAGTGGTTAACCTGCAACTTACACTTTAAGAGTCGTTTGGTCATTAATCGGACTGGTTTTGTTTCCCTCATCGAAATGTAAATTTAGCTGCAGCTAAGTGCCTTTGTGCGACCCACCTTTTCTCACTGTGTGACCTAGGGATGCGCGGTATACCGGTACTGCAAAAATACCGGTATATATTATATTTCAAACGGTACAATATCATAATTTTGCTCAATTCGGTATTTAATGCGCTGCTGTTTCGAAGTTCACCGCTAGGCGGCAGTGCGCTACCCAAACTGACGCGGGTCACGCACAACCGGCAAGCGGTGACAACGGAGGAACACGATGGATCAAACAGATGAAGCTCATTCTACACGCCCAAAATTAATAAAAAAAGAGAGCAGTAGGAGTGAAATATAGCATTACTTTGCCTACAAAAGTAATGAGAAAGGTGAAGCAACAGACCTCAATGCACCACTCTACAAACACTGCTTTAAATTTGCGACGGGAGGCAACACATCAAATCTGGCTAACGTTGAGCACTTGTCACTTGATCATCCTGACTTGTTCAAAGAGTTCAGAGATCGACAGGTGAGTCCATCATTCAACTGTTTTAATTTAGACTTTTATTCATAGCGCACATACATAAAAGCTTATCAATTAAATATGACACGGTAAACACGAAAGCTCAAATGTGCTTGCATGACACGCTAGAACCAATGAAGTTTAGGTCTCATCATTTTTGCACTTTCAAACAATCATATATTAATTGAATTTGAATGAATAAAGAGATTAGTGATATTAATTTTAGTATTAGTGATAGTAAAATGAATGGCATATCACTGCTGCTGTGGCGAGTGCGACCCCTAGAGGAATCTAAGGAATCTAGAGTAATAGTAGTAATATGGATATTACTAATATGAATGTTAGAGTAACACTTTACATTTAAGCTACATTTGTCAACATTCATTAGGTAACCTGACCTAACCGTATTATAGCATTTATTAATCTAGATCAATCAGTAATTATTATTTATACTAATACATGTTTAGCATGTTAACATTACTTTATATGCAATGCATTAAACTAATATGAACCCAAACACAAACCAAACAGTAATCAAACCAAGATGAATAAATGCTATAAATGTTGATAATTCTCTGTTAATGCATGACAGCTAAAAAATTACTCATTTCATTATTCTATTATTATTCTATATTAATCAATTATTATAGATATTAACCTATTTTAATTGTATCATTTCAGGTTTCTTTCTTTCTTTTTTTTCAAAATCCAAAATTTAATCTACTGTAAGTTCCCTGACTGTTTTTTATTTATTTATTTATTAGTTTCAAGCAGTGTTTTTTAATAAAATTGTTTCAATTCACTTAAATTTTGAGGCTGGTTATTTGTCACCCGTGGTATCGATACCGAGGTATTAGGTTCTGGTACCGTACCGAAACCAAAATTATGGTATCGAGCCATCCCTAGTGTGACCCACAAGTGGGTCGTGACCCACAGTTTGAAAACCACTGGTTTAATCCAAACTTCTGAAGTGCTTCCGCTATTTAATGTGTTTTGGTGGACCAGAAATCTCCCAGGTTTAAATAATATCTTCACGTGTGTTTGACAGATTAATGAAGACCCTTGCACTATAGTGTTTCTCAGAGCTGCTTTACAGCTGAACTGAACTCTGTTTGCATTGATTGTCATATTTTTTTACTCCGTAAAGCTGCTTTGAAACAACCTGTACTGTAAAAAGCGCTATATAAATAAAGGTGACTTATTGCGCATAACTTATTAACACGAATCCTACTTATAATTACTATATATTGTATAATGTTTAGGGTTTTTTGGTCTGTTGTCGGCTTAATTTATAAACCTGGATTTTGTGTTTAGTTTACCTATGTCTGTTTAAATGTGTTGGGAGTGTATATATACACATACATACATACACAGTACCGTATACACATACATACATACACAGTACCGTGCAAATGTCTTAAGGCTATAGGAAGTTTATTTAGTTAGCCAATATTAACGGAATTTTACATTTCGCAAACATTATTTTTTCTATGCACAAGGAGTACGATAACAGACGCACGGTCCATCCGATCTCGTATGGAAGTCATCTCATCTCATCTCATCGTCAGTCTTGAATTACATTAAAGGGATAGTTCTCCCAAAAATGAACAATCTACTCTCCCTCAAGTTGTTCCAAACCTGCATAAATTTCTTTCTTCTGCTGAACACAAAAGATGATATTTTGAAGAATATGGGTAACAGTTGATGGACCCCATTGACTTCCAAGAAAGGGAATGAAATCAAATAAAATAACGTGAATGTTAAGTCAATGGGGCCCCAACAGCTGTTCGGCAACTGACATGCTTTAAAATATCTTTATTTATTTTTTTGCACGTTTGTTCAGGAGGAAGAAATTCATACAGATTTGGAACAACTTGAGGGAGAGTAAATGGAGACAATTTTCATTTTTGGGTGAACTGTCCCTTGAAGAGAGAAAAAACTGACCGACGAAATCCATTAGAAACGTCTTTCTTAGTGCCACACTAAAGCAAAAGTATATAAATGACTGTTTTAAAACAATTTCTAGCATGCCTAAGACTTTTATCTGTCATTTTTTATGCCATAAGCACATTTCTTTTCCACGAGAATGGATAATGAAGTTTACTAGCAAAATAACAAATGATCAGACTGTGGACAGTGGCATTAACTGCTTAGACTAGTCTTACAACGTAGTCATCAAATTTTTTCTTTAAGACACATAATTTTTTTAAGCAAGTTATTAAAACAGGTAGATACCCCTTGGCTAACTGCTAGTTGGTCAGACTAATCCACAAGACTCAGTCTGAAAATAATGACTGTTTTTGCAACTTTTATTCTCATGCATGTGAATGCCTGACCGTCACTGGTCTCCTGGAACTTGTCTCTGACGCTCTCCAGCTTCTCCATGGCCTTCATGTTAGGCGCACTGATCCTCTGCAGGATGCTCTGCTGCTCATTGAGTCTCTGCTGTAAAGTGTTCATCTCCGCCTTGAGCTCCTCCTCTGACAGAGAGTCCTGCAAGCAGCATCGGTCACGTCACATTCTGAACACAACACACTTCTGAGAGTGTAAACCGTAATGCAAGTCTTGATGTACCTTTAGGTCTTCTGACAAGCTGCTGAAGTCGATCTCAATGAGCGCTTCCTTGGCTAGGACAGTGCTAGATGTCTTCTGACTGCTGCTGAGGGTCTCCTCGGCCTGAGAACTGCCCTGCATCACACACACACACACACACACACACACACACAAAGCAGGATAGCTAGCAGATACACTGGTAGAAAGCTTCAACACAACTACATGCTCTTTATTAGGATTTTTTTACCACCGCTAATATCCCAATAATAGTAACGTTTTATTTTAAAAATTGTTTTAATTCATTAAAATATGAAATAAAACAAATGTGGGACATTATAAGAATGGCAATTATGTAGTACATTTTTTACATAATTCATAAGCATCTTATATTTTCGATTCTTTGCCTGGGTTATAGTTTTTAACGGCATTGACGTTCCAGTGACAGCTTTCAACAACAGTGAAGTCACCTCTTCCTGGCTGATGTCGTCCATAGTGCCTGAGCGCAGTGGGAGTCTGATGTCCTGCATCTTGCAGGCCTGCAGCAGATTGTGTCTGTCACTGCGCTTCTGCTCCAGCTTGGTCTCGATGGCCGTCACCTCCTTCTGCAGCTGCGTCAACTCCCTGACCACACACAAACAGGTTTCTCCTTACAACATCATACTCGTTTGCTTGGAAACATCTATGCATGTCTGGAATGAAGCAGTGAAAGGTCTCACTTGTTAGCACCCCCTAGTTTCTTGCGGATCTCCTCCATTTCATGGTTTTTATCATTAACCTCAGATTTCTTGGCCAAGTGCTGGTTTTTCAGATCCTGCAGTTGTGCCATGGTTTCATCAATGATCTTCATATTCCTCTGCTCTTCCTGTTTAAAAATATTAAATGAAACTCAGCAAGCATTATTTCTAGGCTCGATGGAGTATCATCATGAGAGTATCTGAATGATCTCTACCTTCTTGAGTCTCTCGATCTCGTTCTCATCTTTCTTGACCGTCTGTTCCCACATGATCACCTTCTCCTGGTCTTCCTTCAGCTGATTCTTCTCATAGTCCAGCTGGATCGCCAGACGAGTCTTTTGAGTCTCAAATTCCAGGCTAGCAGAGAGTTTGAGGAAAGGATGAATTATCAGTTACAGAAAATAAAATGGTTATCATAATTGTCATAATTCTCCATCAGATGAAAATAGTCAAGTACTCTCCACAAATTCTGATTGACCTTGTTAAAAATATAAAACGAATAATGATCAGTGTCAGGCTGAATTGTTTTTTTTGTGCCATTTTCTTTGGTGTTGTGATGTAGGGCATCTTTGTTGAAACCATTTATCAACAACAAGCAGATTATTTCAATGATCTTACCGTTTTTTGGCAATCTCATTTTGTCTCTTGACTTTCTCTTCTTCAAATTCACGAATGTTACGAACTCCAATCTCTTTACAGAAGTCCAAAAACACCTCGTCCTCCACCTGGAATGAAAGACAAACACCCACATGACCGCTGATAGGTGACAGATGAACCACGGTAAAGCTGTTTTAGATGACTCTGATGTGTCCTACCAAGTTCATGCGGTCCTTCAGGTCTTTCATATCTCTCTCTCGTGACTGGACGATTCTCTTGATGTCATTAATGCGTGGACTAAAGTTAGCAAGTTCACTCTCCAGCTTTGATTTTTCCTGAAATCACCACAATAACGAGATATATTTCACACTTACTTATTAGAAAAGAAAAAAGCAGGAAAACAAATTAGTTCTGATTTTAATTTCAGATTGATGAGCCACATTCAAATTTGTTGAAAATACTGTTTTGCAACAGAACGCAAACCTGTGACCAGCAGTTGACCTTAATATTAATGTGTTAAGTGGCAACACTGCTTGACAACTGTAAACGGTTTGCAGTTAGGCAAGTACCATTACATCACATAACAATAGTTTTTGTCAGCTTCAATAATATTTGTTTTATAATATTGGGTTGACTAAAATGGGAAGAAAAAACAAGTCGTTCCAAATGTTGTATGGCTTGTAAACCTTGAAATGAGAAGTTGAGTAAGTGGTGGTACCTGCATGTTAAGGGACAGGTGTCTGGTCTTGGTTTGCTCCAGATCACTCTGAGAGTATTTGAGTCTCATCTGCAAACCATGAGCTTGAGACTGAACCTGACGCAGCTCTGCCTCCTTTCTCTTGGCCTTCATTTGCTCCTGATATTAACACACAAACAATCAGTCACGGCACATTTGCTCAAATCCCATAAACACCCTTCTAATTCAGCATTACTTACTTTAAGCTCCTCTGTGAGTTTTTCCTTTCTGTCTTTCAGTTTATCAACGGCCTTCTCATCCCAGCGCCGAGCCTTGGCCTTCAGATCACTGGCACCACCGGAGATCACTCCAGACTTCTGGAATAACGTCCCGTCTAGAGCCACAGTCTAAACAATACATAAAACATGTCCAGAATCAATAAACTACATCAATTTTTACATTTCCCACAAAAAGTGAGTAGCGCTTGCCTAAGCACTAATCACCAACTCTATGGTGTTTTGGGTTGCGGAAGCATTCAGATTAGTCGCTAGGGTGTGTGATGGATTTTTAATAGATAAGATAGTAAACTATCTTTTAAACTAACCATGATTCTAACATCTAATCCTTACTTCCCTTTTTTAGGCCTATCATTCTAACACTTAAAATATACTGTCTGGAATAGTCTCATGGCATATTGAGTAATCGACTCTTAACCCTTTTCTTATTTTTTCTGATGATTCGAGATCATTTTGCTCATGCCAGTAACAGAGGGTGAAAGGCTTGCTTTTACAAATTGAAACAATCATATTGAAAGAAGGTGACGTGAGTTAAGTCATGAGTTGGTCACGTTGATCTTATTGTTGTGTCTGTCTTTATCCTATAAAACCTGATGTATTATTCTTTTTGGGTGAGATTCTCTGAGAAATGCTCGAGAACGCTCCCTGCCGTGATTAAAGCATGCGAAGGACATTGTCTGAAGTCTGTCGGTTATTATTGCTGCGCAGCAAGTGGAACAAGTTATTTAGTGAAACACTAGAGACCTTACTACCAAGTGACTGTGTTCGATAGGGGACGAGATGTCGTTCGACTCTTTGTGAGACTCTTAGGTTATGTTAGATTGCGGTCAGGTAACTAATTCTTGGCCATTTTATTTATGTGGTAAGAATAGCTACGCTTAGGCGTCAACCCACGCGTTCAGAGGCAACTCAACTGAGTATAATAGTTTCAGGTGTCAAGCACACTCGGTTCACCCTAAGTCAGGTGCGTAGGGGAAAAGTCTACCACAATTGCCACAGGCCTCATTCGGCACAACTATGGACCATCTAATGCACAATCCGCTCAAAACTAGGGAGAAACGGATCCGATTTAGTGACTTTTTTCTTTGTACCTTGTGTCTGTATGGTCCCCCAAAAGCGATCCTGCGAGCGTCCTCCACGTTCTCACAGACTAGGGCGTTTCCACAGGCATACTGCAGGGCTTTCTTAATATGTGGTGGCTCATATCGAATTACATCAATCACCAATTTGGCACCACGCAGCTCACGTAGCTTCTCATCTGTGGGCTTGACCTGTTGAGGACATTATAATACATGAATCAACACGCATGGTTCACAACACATTCAGTGAAACACACTCCAGTGACATCACCTCCAGGTAGTCCAGGGGCAGGAAGGTCTCAGGTTCGCCACGCTGCTCTTTTATGTACTGGATACAATCACGACCTGTCTTCTCAGAGTCCACAATGATAGCATCCATGTTTTTGCCCAGCACCTTCGTGACAGCGATCTGGAATTTCTTCTGTGTGGGCTGGCACAGGTCAATCAGTCTCCCGTACTGGAGTGTGAGAGGATCATATGCGAGCATACAAAAATATAAGACACATACATGTACAAAAAAAAACTACAAACCCCATCAAAACGGCAGCTTTTGAAACAAAGATAAATCATTATCAGAACTTGTGCACGTAAAATTGCAATGGCAGTGAAAACCAAAGTCACATTTCAGAGAAAAAAAGTAAAAAAAAAAAAAAAAAAAAAAAAAATTCTGTGCAACCCCTTTTTTAATTTGGTATGTGTCCATGTTCAGAATTAACTAATCAAGCTCATGTGAAATAGTACACAGCCGTCTTCACCTTACTCTGATTAACTCTAAATAAATCTTAAATTGTTACGAAGAATCAGCTGGATCTCATTGTTGAAATGTATCACTCAGGTGAGGGCTACAACATTCCCAAGGCATGAGATATACCATGGCACACAGCGAAGACAGTCATCAACAAGTGAAGAAAGTATGGCACAACAGTGACATCACCAAGAACAGGTCATCCCTCTAGAATTGACGATGAAACTAAATGGTCAGGGAGGCTTTCAAGAGGCCAACAGCAGCATTACATGAGTTGCAGCTCTTTCTAGCACGTACTAGTTGCTCTATACATGTGACAAGCCTTTTTCTGACCAAACCCAGTCTCCTAAAACCATGTGGGGAAATGCGTTACGGTCTGAGACAAAGACTGAACTTTATGGTCAAGACTGTAGAAGGTATGTTTGGCACAAAGACAACAGCACATCAGAAAAAGATCACTAACATTTGGAACGACATGAGGGTGAGTAACTCCGTTTCTGGGGAACTGACCCTTGAAGAGCTCCAAGTACCAGACAAGTTTAGCACAAGACCTTCTGGCGTCTGCTAGAAAGCTGAAAATGAAGAGAACTTACACCTCCCGGCATGACAGTGATCCAATAGCCACTCCACTTGAAGATTTTTGACGGACTACATCAACAAAAAAACAAAGGCTTTAGCAAAGAAAGATGAACTGTTTAGCAATGGCCCAGCCAGAGCCCAGACCTGAAACCTGAAAGGTATAGGAGACCTCCGTGCAATTTAACAGATCTGGATCATGTTTGTAAAGAAGAGTGTGAAATATTCCCAAGTCAAGATGTGCCTTTCTAAACAGACCTCAAGTAATAGTGCAGGGGTGTGTACACCTATGCAATCAGTTAATCCAAGCTTTTTATTTATCCTTTTCACTTTGCCTTTTAGTGTCATTGCATAGGTTGCAATTTCACAATTCATTAATTATACATTCAACGTGCACAAGATCTGATATGATTAATCTTCGTTTTGTTTTTTCTCTCCACTATATCTGAAATGAAGGATAAAAGGACCCCCTTCTCACCACTGATCCAGGATACAGCCTCTTGATGCTCTCCAGAATCTCAGCCTTGCGCTGCTGTCTGCTGTTCTCCTGTCTGTCGATGCGAGCATCACCCAGCTGCTCCATCACCTGCACACACACATCACACACTTCAGCAAACACAGCTCTTATTCACGCCGTAACCTTTCACTCCTCTCAAAGACTGCCTGAGTTCAGGTCGCTGTTCTCTCAGGTATAGCGTGATAATGTACACCGTGTCAAAAGTTGGCACAGCCTAGTGTCATTCTGAATGATAATGAAAAAGATGCATTGGGATTGGCATTTAAAGACATTGTAAATTCAATTGGAGTTAGACAACACGTGTCAGCACCTACTCCTCGTCGTAATCATACTCTAGATCTAATATTATCACATGGAAAAGATGTTGATGCCGTTGAAATTCTGCAGCAGAGCGATGACATCTCAGATCATTATCTAGTCTTGTGTAATGCTTAGAACTAGGGATTTTTCAAAAATATTGCATTTGAATATTCGGGCTCATAAAATTCGAATATTCGTTTATTTAAATGAAGTTTAACGAAAAAGCCTATTTTTTAAGTTAAGTTAGTTTTTTAGTTTTTGTCACCATTTCTGAAGAAGCTTACGATTAGGCAATTTACACAACAAGCTTACAATATATGTTAAAGTTTTCTTTTTGAAAACATTAAACAGTAGGCCAATGTGTAAACAAAAAAATATAAAGAACAAAAGGATTTAAGCTCAAGCAGCGCGAACGGAAAAAAGCGGCTAATAAAGCAGAGTAACAGATTGCGCCAGTTATCGTACAGAACGTACACATACACTCGAGTCAGCATATGATTATCGTGTTTATATTGTTTCACGTTTAGGTTGAGAAAAACAATAATATCCACATGCAGGCGCGCCACCAGCAATTTATGCTCGAGTGAGAAAACGCGCTGCGCTGACAGACGTTTCAGAGACACAAAGATAACGGTGTTCTTGTTCTAAGTTTCTAACAGCACTTTGTGTTTTCTGTTCTTAAACCTCTCCCTCAACGAAACTTAAAGGAAGAATATGTCTCAAAATCATTTTGCTATTAGATAAGTTATCTCGGATCACTCGCACTACAGCTGCGCTTACCTGCAGTCGTGATGCAGTGATGGACAGCTGTCTTTCCTCAGTTGACTGCAGTTTGGATTACATGTGATTTCTCATTGTGGTGATGATACTATAACTCCAGATTAATTAATTAATTTGATCAAAAGTAATTCCATTTTGTACGATCATTTAATAACCTCATTTTCGAATAGTAATTCCAAACTTCGCGAGGCAGACGACGACATTATGATAAAATACAAACAACTTGTTAAAGGGTCATGAAACCCTAAACCAATTTTTCTGAGTTTTTAACAGAGGTAGGTGTGTTGAACACCATAGAAGACAATGTTATAATCTGTAAAATTGAATAATAGGATATAAATGGTTAAATTTGAGTTTGTATCGGCTATTTTCGTCTTCCGGGTTTGAAATCTTCATCGAGTCCACGTCACAGGATGTGACGTTTTTCTGTACGGATCGTCCGGTGATGACTCATCGTTCTCTCATAATTATTAATGAGGCTGAGCCTTCATATCCAATGAGAAGACACTTCACTGAATTAATCATGATACCACGTGGATCTTTCCAAAGACAGACATGTCAAACTGTGATATCGCGTAGTAGATGAGAGAGGCAATGATGGGACGCGCGTTTGTTTTCATGGTGCAAAAGTTCCAGTGCATCTTTCCCCGCGGTGCTGCCAGGGCTGGACTCTGACTGCGGGCGGTTGGTTGGCCATCAACCACGGGCACATCTAAACTATGTGTGTGTAGCAACCATTCAACTGGAGAATGGTGGACTTCAGCCTTGTACACCAATGCAGGTTTCGTCTTGCTAGTGATGCGGTCCCGAGGACTTTTCTATCGCTTCAGAGGTGTGTGTGTGTGTTTGTGTCTAAATGTAACCCTGACCGTTTTTACTTGTTTTTTGTTAAATAATCACTCGTTATTAAAATGTAGATATTTCGATAATACATCAACGCATGCTTAGTTTGTGCAAATTTATGTCACATTCATTGTCCATCTTTAGTGGGTTTAGGGGGCGCGTAGTCTAGGCTATTTACGGAACGTTTTTTTTTTTTTTTTAAGCGGAAAATGTATTATTTTCAAATATATGCATTTATAGTGTTAGTGTATATAAACAAATATATATTTTATAATGGCCGATATGCATGTACATGTATATGTTTTAAATAGAATGATTACTGTAGTAGGCTAATATGTGTAGCAGGGCATTCAGTTACTTTTTAAGGACAAAAATAAGGTGTCAGTGTATTTCATTAGACTTTAACTTTGCCAGCTATAAAAAATCTAGCATTTCCTCACGTTTTACCACTGACAGTGACGGTCGATATGCATTGGCCACTGGCTTTGACCACACCAACTCCCCCTCCCTTCTTCTCACAGCCACCACGCCCATTTAAGTTGCATTTTTCAAAAAGATTTTGAGCTAGACTTGAGCTGAAAGAGGGGGGTTTCATGACCCTTTAAACGCGCCACAGTGTCACCCAGTGCATTTAATTATAACTGCGAGTTAGTGCTTGGGATTTATCAGGGATTCACTGCATTTACGACGCGCAAAGTATTTACGGCTTCATAAATTCGAATAGTATTTTATTTTTCGAATAATAATTACAGATCGAATATTCGAGCACATCCCTACTTAGAACTCGATGTTACAACAGAAAATTTTAACTCTCTCTTTTCCAGCACTTTAGACACAGTTGCTCCGTTGCGCTTAAAGAAGATTAAAGAAAATAGTCCAACGCCGTGGTACACAGCATTTGATGATAGGACAGTGTTATTGCATACAGAAAGACTTTAAAAACGAAACTAACGAGAAATAAAGCTTCAACACTGGACGTTTCCAAGCAGCACAGCAGTAATGACTTTATAAACTTCTTTTCTTACAAGATTGATACTATTCGAGAGAAAAATATAACCTTGCAGCCGTCTACTACAGTATCGCATCAGACGTTGTGCTATAGACCCCCTGAGGAACTATTCTCTTTACTCTTTGCTCTAGAAGAGAAAGAATTGTCCAATCTCAAATCTATTATAATCTATCATATAAAGCCAGTATTCTCAAAACTACGTTCCTTTTCAGAAATAAATGGTTTCTGCGAGGATTTCCAGTAGGGATGCGCCGAAATGGAAAGTCTGGGCCAAAACCAAAACCGAACATTCTGGATGCACTTGGCCGAAACTGAAAATGACTTTTTTTCCCATAATTATTATTTTCTTATTTTAAATGTTTTTTATTTATTTAATGTAATTGTATTATTATTAGCCTTTTAAATTAAATGCAATATTTTACTGAATCTGAATTAAAAATAAACTACAATAAAATAACCACTTATTTAAAGTGACACACAAAAACTATTAAAATAATATTAAACATCAATATATTAATATCAAAATATCAATATATTATTTTTCATTCAGTTCTATGCAACAGAATCAGATTTATTTTTTGACCAATTATCAAAATAAAAATATAGCCCTGCAAAGCTATTATTATCATCAGAGCATGTGAGCAGACAGCAGGGAGCGGATCAGTGAACGAGAGCGTCATTTTACCAGCGCTGCTCAGCATGGCTACACACACACACACACACGTTACAGCACAGTAGGGCTGGTGCAAACAGACACAACTCTACTACTACTACTACTGAGACATTTCATGTCGGCACGTTATTTGAGCGGACTTCGCTTTCCCGGTGAATGCGATCGGTACATGAGTGGAGCGTTTGGGCCGTGAGCGACTGAGCAGAGCGCGCACACACACACACACACACACACACAGAACAGAAAGCAGAGCCGCTCGCACAAAGTTACAAAACATGCTGTGCGAGAGTGAAACCTAATCACTCAACACGGAGGGCGGGCGCTGTTCCCACAACAACGCGCTGAAACGGCAACTCAACCCAGAGAATCCACAACGTTTTATCATTTCTAACATTTATAAGTTCTAACCTAAATTTGAGATTGTAATAAAACGTGGAGTCAGATAAAAGTTTAATTGGAATTAAATTACATTGCCACACTGAAAAGAAAGAGCGCTCTGCGCAGGAAACCGTCTGCCACGCCATTGGCTACTGTCTTTGAGCCAATGGGATGGACCGTATGCATGTATTTGGTGTCAGTCGAGAGCTCTGACTCAATGTCTTCTTAGAGCTCTTTTTAACGTTTCCTCTCAGACTGTACCTGGTTAAGCTCCATGTTGATCTCATCTATCCTCCGCTTGGCCTGTTCCACCTCTTCGGTGAGCTCCTCTTCCATCCTCTTCTGCTCATCCAGAGACTGTCTGAAGAGCAGAGCGAGAGTGATGAAGCGCACACACTCACAGCTGTGTGCCGGGTCAGATGTGGCGTTGTGATGTGTTTGTACCTGCTGGTGGTGATGTAGTCCTCCAGCTTCTCAATGCGCTTCTGGTTCTCCTCGATCTCTCTGATCTTCTGCTTGATCTTGGCCTATAACGACAATCACAGCAAATCAAGCTACTCCGTTTGTTTATTTTCTCTTAATAAGTGAAGTCTGCAGAAACGTGTTGCACCTCCGTCTCTATCTTCTTCCTCTCCTCCAGGTCCAGGCGGTCCTGGTCCGCTTTCTGGTCTCTGTTGAACTTCTCCAGCTCTTGAGCCAGTGTCGCAGCTCGCTTACTCGCCTCCTCCTTCAGACGGTGATATGCCTTCACCTGAGCACAAACACACACCACAGTTTTACTGCACGCTAAGGAAGCTGTTATTTAATCATTTTCAAGGCAATGCTCTGCTAAAAGTATACTTTTACCATGCAAAACTAGATGAGCCCTCTGTATGGTCAGCTATGACGTGTCATGCCAGGACCAGCTGGGGCCTAAACACAGTTTTTCTCTTGTGTGCGAGTGCCTTCCCCTTAGGGGTGGGCGATATCTCGATATTTACGATATATCAAGATATTTTTTAAACTCGATATGGATTTTGACATATCGTATATATCGATATATTGTTTATATTTAATTCTGATTTCGCCAATTTGCTTGTTTGCCTTCTCTGTGTTGTGCTCGCGCTCGCCCTCGCCCTCCTCCGCCTCCTTGCTTTTGTTCCCCCTCCCCTCGCGTGTTGTCTCATTCAACCAAGTCCCCCGAGTTCGGTCAGGCACATCAATCTTTCCCCGCCCAGCGAGTGCTTGAAGTGCGTCAGAAACAGCGCGCGCGCGCGATCAGTTGTTGTTGGTAATTTTTTGTGTAGCGTCGCCTCTCGCCGCATTGCTTTTGTTTGAGGGCGATAAAAACACTCACACTTAACATGCTCCCCTGTAGAAACGGGCCTGGCAGCTCACGCCAGGTCTAGACACGGTGAAAGTTTCCTGATTGTGACGGATGGCCGAATTTACATGACACATTATAAATTAGCATTAGCCTAAGTTACCTATTCTGCTATATACAGTGTCAAAAAGAAGATAAGAGGATAAAGGTGGATAAAGACAGAGGTAAAGTGATGTAATGAATGAACAGTTTATCTAATTGCATAGTAGTAAGATACTGTAATTTAATGGCAGTTATTTTTACCTTAAACTTTATGCTAACAGTTGTTCTGAGTTCCCCAGAGGCCCCAGACAGTGTGATTTTGTAACAATCATGTCAATTTTTAGATGCATTTTCATCACTTTTTTTTAAATTAATGTTTTACTCTACAGTTGTGCAGTTTTGGGGGGATATGTGGCATTTTTTTTTTATTTATTTGCCAAAATTAGTAATGATATTTCTATACAGGTTTATTAAAAATAGTGCAATATGTATTATTTCTTCCTTTATTTTACAGTTAAATTATTATTTTTGTATACAGGGATTTTTTTTTTTTTAAATGTCGCAGAAGCACTTTGTTCCTACATGAACTGCCTACCTATTTGCACTTCAATAAAAAAAGACTTTGTGGTATTTGGCATATTTGTTTTTGCAGTAGTTTTCGGGGGGTTATTTTTCCTGTAAAGATATCGAGATATATATCGTATATCGAGATATAGCAAAATATATCGAGATATATTTTTTGCTCCATATCGCCCAGCCCTACTTCCCCTAGTTGCTTTTAGAGGGAAAAGCTGCCCATAACTGCTGCTCTAGGATCAGTTTTCTGCATAATAATAGCATATTGGCAAAACAGATCCGGCAGGCGATCCAGCGCTCTATGGTTTCTATTCACAACGCATTTGTGCAACGTTGAGCAATATAGCCAATCCCAATTCTTGAAAGCAATGGCCAATCAGAGGTGTTTCAGTTAGAATCCACTCACCGGTTAAAATAACAGAGTTTGTGAATACTTTAGATTTAGATACGAGAACTTTAGATTAGATTAACTAAAATGAGTGACAGCTTTTTAGAGGTTATAAAGCGAGAGCTCTTTGCACGCTGTCAGTACTTGCTTTTCTGTTCAAATTAGCAGTGGTTTGAGCATGTAGATGATTTGAACAGATGGTTAATGCTGGGATGTGTAGGGTGGAGCGGGAGAAGGTAGAGCCGTTGATCAGCTGTACCTGGTTCTCTTCCAGCTGCAGATCTTGCCCCTGGCTCTGGGCCTCCTCCTCCATGCGCTCCTCAAACTCCTGTCTGGCCATCTCCACCGACCCCTGCTCCCGGTCCAGCTCGTCCATGTCTCCCTTGCGCTTCTTGTAGCATTTCTGTGCGTTCTGCAGAGACTTACGGGCAGCCTCCAGTTTCTTTATCTTGTGAGCAGTATTCTCCTTGGCTTTAATGTACAGAGGCCTCTTCTGATTGAGATCTGCATCCTTCTCCCTGTCCACATGTCAAACACAATCAATTTACATTTCACAACTAGCGGAGCACTAATCATGTAAAATCATATGTGATCATTTAGAGATCTCCAGACTGTTTTCCATATCCTTATAGATAATACGGGATAAATTCTGCAAGAGCTCAGGACTCTACATTTCTGTTTGTCTTTAAGCTATTTTTATTTATACATTTTCATAGTTGAACTTAGGGACTTTCTGCTCGGTCGGGTGATCAAGCAACATTTCGCGCCGAGGGAAAACTATTCATCTTATATAAAAGCTGCCTCACGATTGTTTTCAGGGGTCCAACAAAACCTGCAGGATATACTTGATTTAGCTTTACTCAGTTTACTTTACTCCGCTATACTTATGGTCAGAAACTTTTGTCAGGCATGCAATGGACAATCTCCACAGACTGTGGTGACGCATTTCAACAGCAACTAACTTATTATATATTCAGAAGTTTTATTTTTGATGAAATAAAATGCTGTGTGTGTAAAACATACACACAAACACTCAAACAAACTGATGTGTACACACACAATGAACTGGTGTTACTGTACTGTAACTTTTATTCCCCAGATTTGTTAAATGAAATCAACGTAGCCATGATGCAGTAGAAAGTGCACAGCAATGAATGGTTTACACTAAAACATCAAGGCCAGGTCTCACAGATAGGGTTTAGAATAAGCCAGGATTAGGCTTTAGTTCAATTAGGATATTTAAGTAGCTTTTATAAATGTGCCTAAGAAAAAAAAACATTACTGGTGTGCATCTTGAGACAAAACTACACTGATATATTTTAAAATGTATCAGTGCAAGTTGCTTTCAGTTAGAACGGATCAAACATGTGTTTTAGTCTGGGACTAGCTTAAAGGGATACTTCAGGATTTAGCATTAAGCTTTGTATTAGTAGAAAACCTGTAGTATTTTCGAATTACCATGCTTTCCACCCTCATATCCCCCTGAGAGGAGAGATTTATGTATTTTTTGTCTGGAAAAAATCCTCCGATGACGTAAAAATCGTCATTTTGCGTCATCGGAGGATTCTCTGGCCAGAGGCGAGAGACTACAGCCAGTAGAAGGCGTTGTTCCGCATGTTTTCAGCCCGCCTATAGGAGGTGGGATCTCACTCACAGAATGTACACAGTCAGCCGTCTTTCTTTGGAAGCTAAGCTAGCAGGCTCTTGTTCTGTGGAGAAAGCTGAATAGTAGGAGAAAGCTGAGTAGTAGGGGTTACCAACTACCATCCTCCTTTTCCCGGACTTGTCCGGCGGGCGAGACTGTTAAAAATGTCCGGGATTCGGCTTTTGCGTTCTGCAGTCGCCATTCATTGTTTACATGCACACCTTTCAATCTAACTGAATTCATTCCGATCGGTGAATCTGACTGTAGTGTTTACATGAACGCTAAACAAGTGATCGGTTGATGTGCGCTTTACCCTTGCTAAGAAAATTTCCGCTCCTCCGTGAGAGATGCGAGACCCGGCGCGTCTCAATAATGACGCCACCGGCCTCGCGCCGTTCTCCCGCGGCCGTCAGCCTCGTCCTGCTCGCCACAGTAAACATGATAACGTTCTCCCGCGGCCGTCAGCCTCGTCCTGCTCGCCACAGTAAACATGATAACGTTCTCCCGCGGCCGTCAGCCTCGTCCTGCTCGCCACAGTAAACATGATGAATGGCGACTGTAGAACGCAAAAGCCGAATCCCGGACATTTTGGGCGATCTCTAAATCCCTGGCAAACTCATCACTTAGGCTAGCCTTGTTGTTTACAACTGTGCACTCTTACCGGTAGGCGTGGCCTCCTAAGGCAGCGAAGCAAGTGCATTCTGGGAGTTGTTGTCTTTCATCCACATAAGCCAAAAATACATTTTCTGGCTTTTCTCAGTCTAGAAAGCTCCAAATTCAAAAATTTCTCCACATTTCTTCTACTTAAATGACCTATTTTAAATACACATTCATCTTCCCAGAGGTGAAGTATCCCTTTAAGTCTGTGCAACCGGGGTCAAGAGTGTAAAACACACAAAGAAACAGATAAAAAGATCATTTGGAGACTGTTTAACCAGACAGTGGAGCCAGAAGACTCAACAACAACATTTTATAAAGTAAACTAGCCAGAATATATGATATATAACCTTATTTTAGTTTATTATGTAACACACAGACAGGTAGCCTATACAGGCTCTCGCACTACCCAATTTAAACCCGAGTTCGCAGGGTTTTATATCTTCAAAACTCAAAAGTGGGCAAAAGAGCCAGATTAAAACACCTGGTGTAAACGTGAATGTGTCTCTCTCGTCTACTTGTGCTCCGGCTGACCAAGCGCATCTTAACACACTCAGACTCACTTGATCTCCTTCTCAATGGTCTGCTGGTCCCTCATCATTCTGCCCAGCTCCTTCTTCTTGTCTTTCAGCTCGTCCTCCACTCGGTCCATGCGTTTCCGGTCCTTGTCGATCTCCTTGTTGCGGTGGGCGAGCTCTCGGTTCAGCTTCTCAATCTCTGATTCTCTGTGGAACAGTTTGAAGAGCTGTAACTGTACATGAGCGCGCACCACCTCGTCCTTCAGCCGCTGGTACCGCTCCGCCTGCACACGACACATGGAGAACACACAGGTTCAGGGTTTCTGACACTCACATGAATTAGAAGAAAGAGAAGATGTACATTAGGAGCCCACCTCTTCTTTCTCCTGCTTGGCCTCCTTCCGTTCAGCAGCGATGTTCTTCTTGCGATGGTAGTTAAACTGTGTGTCCTCCTCGGCCTTCACCATCTCCTTCTTGAGCCTGTCGTACTCCTGCGCGAGCTCTCCGGAGCGAGAGATCTCTTCAAACAGAGCAGTTCTCTCTTTAGGGTTCTTCATAGCGATCGACTCCACCGCACCCTGTGGGAGAAACACACCAGAGAGGCATCTGCACTTACTGTAGCTGCTTCCTGGATGTTTGGGTTTATGTCCATTTACCTGACCTGTACCTGTGGTAATTCAACAAATCCTACCATCTGATTAATTTAAACTTCAAGTACAAGCTTCGTGTTTATGTGCGTTTTTGCTTGCAAAAACTAAAGAGACCCTGGAGAAAGTGCAAAGGAACAGAGGAACACAGGGCCGAATGCTAAGCATGTTTCCCACAGGCCCAGTTCAGACCCAGTTCAGGCCCAGTTCATGTCCAGTTCATGCCCAGTTCATGTCCAGTTCATGCCCAGTTCATGCCCAGTTGAGCCAGGGGTTTAGATGTTTACTGGCACAAAAAAAAGCCCCCAAAACTGCAGATACCAGTGACAGGGTTACAGGGTCTTATAAGACCTTTGTCAGACCTGAAGATATAAAAATCAATGCTGTACATTAGGGGTGTGCAATATTGACCAATTATATCTTGATATTTTCAAAGATTTTGTTGATAACAATAATTAGATCATATTATTAATATTCTATGCGATGGACAGTTCACAGTGAACGCAAATTGTCACGTGAATAAGCAAATCCGCAAAGAAAGAATAATACAAATCTTTGTTAGATAGTGTTTATATAACAAAGTGTAATCTAAAATGTAAGACATTGCATAAGTAAAAAGACTTTATGACCTTACATTTCCTTACAAGCATCATGAGCTAAGTTGATCGTAGAGACCACTGGCACCAGTGTTTTTATGATGTACTTATGCTTACGATGCTTTTGAGAAGCGCAGTCCAGAACTGCAGAAATGACACACTCCACCTTTAAAACTGAACAATCATAAAGCAGCAGCTCTAACAACCTGGAAGACGAGGAAGTTTCTGGCCTTGATGAGGATTCCCAGTTTCTCCAGTTCCTCGCTGTATTCAGACAGACCCACCACTTTACTGTTGATGCGGTACTCTGATGAGGAGCCTACACAAGACACGAACAGTTCAGACACCATGCAGAAGACAAGCACTCCACTCTGTTCTAGGGCTGCACACTTATTAATAATAATAATAATAAAGTCAACTCCTGTGGTGTTACTGAAAGTATGTTATTGAACAGCCAAACATGTAATCAATCACAATCATGTCCGTTGTGCGCATGAAAGGCCATCTGGACAAACATGTTTCAGTCCTGAGTACATGAACATGCGTACATGTTTTAATATTTAGACCACTCAGAATCCAGCAGAGATGATTGATCAAAATTGATCAAAATTTGTGTATTTATTCTTATTTATAACTGTTTACTTGTCTTTATTAATGTTTGAAATGTACATTCGTCTAGTTGTTTCTGCTGTGGTATTTGTTAAACCATAGGCAAAAGTTCCTAGTGTAAGTGCTGCTGATTTTTGCTGATGTTATCTAAATGATTGACCCTTTTTTTATCTTATTGGAGTCAAAACTGGGAATCGATACGCAGAATCGGAATGGCTCAAACTCAAACGATACCCCACCCTGTTGTTTGTGCAGGCCTAAAGCCAGCGCTGAGCAGTGTGTGCAGTACCGATGATGATCCTGGAGAAGGTCAGGTCCTGTCCACTGTCCTGCTGGTACACCATGCTCACAAACGCCCGGTTGGCTGCAGGTTTGCCCACTGGAGCTCCGTGAATCAGATCCTTCAGAGTTTTCACACGCAAGTTGCTGGTCTTCTCTGCCAGAACAAAGCTGATGGCGTCCATGAGATTGGATTTGCCTGATAAAAAAAAAAAAACTTTCATTAGATGAACGTCATTAAAAGACAAAAAGAAAACTAGATTTGATTTAAAATCACAAGCTTGGGGTGTAACAACACCCTCATGTCACGATTAGTTAAACATCACGAAACTGAACTCACGATACGATATTATTGCGACACTCCAAGACATTAGGTTATCAAAACATGAACTGTAGATTTAAAATGCTAAATTTTGGTTTTACATTGTGTGTGTAAATGAATAGGTTTGGACTTGGTGCAGAAACCCAATGCACAGGACAATAGAGACACCAGAATAACAATATTCATGATTCTGAAGATGAAAATACTGAATTATTGTAGATGAATATGCTTTACTCTGTCACTGACTGGATACATTTAAAATAACGTAGGACACTTTTTACTGGTGACATCAGACATCTGGCTTTATCAGGACACACAGATATTCCCCCATTGCATTATTATACATTATATTCAGCATTATATACAGTAGTTTAATGTAGTACTGACACTAAAACTCTGTAAACTTAATTTTTTTCTCAGTCATTTTTATTTTTAACTAATATTGTGATATAATGTGACACGATATATTGTTACACCCCTTATCACAAGCTCTTCATTCAGTTCTGATCTTGATTTGATATTTATTCATTTGGATATATCAGGTACAGTACACATCATTTTTCTTAAAAAAAATATCTCTTTCAAATAAAGCTGTAAACTACACAGGGAACCCTGTAAGTACACATTGTTAAAAAACAAACAAAAACAGACACCGGTAGTTTGCAACTGTGTAGAAGTCAATTCAGTTTTTTGGGGGAAAAAAGCTTCAGTACAAATATTCTCACTTCTTGCTCTTGCACTGAATACATACACTGTAAAAATGTTAAAAATTACAATTGAAACCTATGTTCTGGAATGTTTATTAAATGTGCTTTGGTGTGCATAGTTTTGAGCTATATTGACTCCTTATAGCCTTTGGATAGCGGGTGTCCTTTTGGAGTCTCCAAGTGAACCTCCTAAAGACTCTGAGGTCCTCCAGCCAGTCTAAACTAAATCCTGCAGGAAACACTAATAATAATAATAATAATAATTGCACATTGGCATATTCGATGGCTCAAAAACAGTAAATGTGGCCTTTACAGGGCAAAGATGGGGTTCACTGATACTGATTTTATTTGATGGGTAAATTACTTGAATGAACCATTGATATATATATATATGTGTGTGTGTGTGTGTGTGATATGCTGAAAAATTTTACAAAAGAGGACGGGGACGTCATAAACTGACGGTTATTTGAAAACGGACATAAGGGATATAAATTAATACGGTGATATGTGCATGTATTAATATGGTTAAACGTGTAATCATCCTTGATTGTTTATTAAAAGTGTTGTTATTATTATAATAAGCGAACTGTGAACACGCTTACCTGATCCATTCGGCCCAATAATCGCTGTAAACTTGTGGAAAGGCCCGATTATCTGTCTGCCTTTGTAAGATTTAAAGTTTTCGATCTCTATTAACTTTAGGTAACCCATGGCGAATTACTTGTTCCGGAGAGTTTGATAAAAAAAAAATGTGAAGCTGTTCAGAGCGCCTAACGTTAATGCTAGCACGAAAAAAGCAAGCAGGCTAACATCGACTCTGAGCACTTCAAATATATTCAACGGCAGACTAATATATCTCTAAAATAGCCTGCACTTCAATAGTGCAGTCCTGCACTGCACTAAAAATTAAACTAATATATATTTGTGATATTCGTTATAGCACAACTAAAACAGGCGGCCATTGAATCCCGCCGCAGCGCGCGCGATAACTGTCTGTTCCATAAACACAACATATATCGCGAGAAGATGATAATACTCTCTTAAACATGAAGGATATCGCGAGAATTTAGTACTGCGCCCCGCCCCAGCAAGCCCCGGCCTAGCGCGGTTTGTGCATGGGTTGTGTGTGTGTGTGTGTGTGTGTGTGTGTGTGTGTGTGTGTGTGTGTGGTTTGTGTTCCTTCTCCAGATTGAAGTAATGTCCTATGAGGAATATTGCTGGGACTTAATGATATAATTAATTTATCTCAAATTAAACTTTAATGTACGGTGAAAATGCATCACTATGGATACAGAGGAATCGCAAAGGCACCATCTAGCGGCCATTGGCGGATGCACGATACAGTTGCGGGAAGCTCGTTCGAGAAGGGTTTGCGTTATTTTGTCAATAACTGTGTGTGCGTCCATTCGAGAAATCCACACACACGCATAATGTAAATCCACCATCTCTATCAATATAAGCTGAGCTTCAAGTCCAAATCAGTTGAAGAAACAGTCAGTGCTCAAACTAACCCTGGCTGTGTACTGAACTACACTTAGCGCCTGTGGTCCTGCTCTCAAACATACATACATGAAGAGAATCATTTTGTGGAATTGCTTTAGGTATGGTATATCCCTCCTTATACTACAGGGCCGTTGAATGCTTGAATCTGATTGGTTGACGAACGTTCTAAGGTGTGCATTATTTTCAGGGAAACGCACTGCTAAAGTAGTTCCAGGCAGGTCTTGACCGCATTACAGTTCCATATCACTTCGCGTACGGTAATAACGGAAAATAGGATACAATTCATAACAAGAAAAAACATTTAGCCCCATGCGCTTGATCTGGAATTTTCAATGTCTAGCTTCACAATCAATGGAAACATGCAGTTTAATTTGAATAAATAAAGTATATGGTCCTATCTATAATCACTAGAAAAATAAACTGAATATAGGCTAAATAAATGGATAGTCCTGCAGCACGGATTATTATTGCAGTTGCAGATAATATAACAAATAAATAATTATTGATTTAATAATTTAATAATTTATTTAATAATTTAATAATAATTTAACAAGGCCTACTTGTTAAAAGGGCTTTGTGTTTCATTTATTTGGCTGTCATCTGTCAATAATAGAAAAAAAAATAATGAATTCGAATTAATTAAAATGAATTGAATTAATAAATAAATAATAATAATGACGCACATGCTTTTCTGTCTCATTATTGCAACATCTCTCTCTCTCTAATAACTGCATTAATAACTGGGGACACATTTAAGGCCGGTTATGAATGTAATTGGATACTTATGACTGTTCATGCCCAAACACGCGTTCAGTCTGTGTTCAAAGTCGGTGTTTAAAATCTGCTGCAGTCGATGAAAACAGTCAGAGAACGTGTCAGCTAGTCGTACTAACTCTAAAATGACGTTTTGGAATTAGCAACGGAGGCATTGGATTAGATGCGTAAGAAATTAGTCCTACATACAAGAGCGTTTTAATGACAAAAACTTTACAAACATCTTGAAATACATAATCTGAACAGTGTTTCGAGGTGTGGTTACTGTAGTATAAGCGGAATAATTGACTTCAGGCCGTTGAATTATTAGAAAAATAATGCACACCCGAGGTGTAACGGCCACTCCGCTTCGCGTCGTAACCGCATTACCACCTCGGGTGTGCATTATTTTTCTAATAATTCAACGACCTGTCGTCAATTATAATTCCTTACATATAGTAGAATTGAACGCAAGAAAACAAGTTCTAGTTATGCCACTGCCACTAAACAAGTCTTTTCTGGATTATTTGTATGGTCCCATCACAAGATATATCTCATAACTTCATTACCAGAACTCTACTGTACATCTGCAGATTGTAGATACTGTACGTTAGAGACATTGATTTATTAGGATTAACCCCTTGAGATGAACCAACTCGTTTTCCAGGGGTCCTGTACACCACACAGTGTGTAACAGTCACTGTATCAAAAACACACAACAAATTAACAAGACAGACAAACAACAAAACACAAACATTAATTGAAAAATAACACCACAAAGTTGAAATAACAACTAATAAATGTACAACAAAGTATCTGTATCAATGAATCTAATTATAAATAAACGTCCAATATAAAAATAAAGTGTCACCTTCAATGATAGCATGTACAGTCCGACGCAAAATGAGATGAAGTTTGTTTAAACATGTAAAATGATGTAATAGGTTGAATTATTCCAGTCTATTGGGCCTTTAAACATAAAAGCTCTTTTACCAATTGTTTTTTTTATATATTGTTGAAAATAACTAGGATATTTAAAATAAATACATTTAAATATAAATTGAAGCCAATGAATATGTCGTCTCAAAAGCAAAGATGAAAACCTCTCTAGAGAAAGCTATTGCTGATTTCCTTCTCATCTTTCTACTGTATTTATCCACTCCATGTCAGGGCTTTTGAAGTCCTTACATACTTTGCACACATTTAAGTGTTTTAATTTTCATTATTTCATTATTACTATTTTAACATTTTATAAATATTGCAAAGTCATCAAAACTTACCTGTGTCAGCAAAATTGTCGGTTTATTTAGAAGCACTGATCTGTGAAATGACTGGAATAAGCTGTTGATTATAAAGGTGTGTTTCTTTACTTCTGGCCACACTGCAGACTCACACTTGCAGTTTATGGCGTAAACCACACCAGACACTGGACACAGTAGATGAGAGAATTGGAAAATAACTTTATTTGTTTACAAAATACAAAGAAATCTAAGAATGAAAGCAGTTGAGTGCGCATAACGGTTGTGTTTGAGTGCGAGATGAAAGCAGAGCTATGATGCTGTCCTCTGGCTGCTGGTGTCCACAGTGCTCTGAGTGCTCTGAGTGCTGGCCTCTCTGAACTGCTGAGTCCAGCTCTGAGGATCCTGCTCAAACAGCTGCCGGAGAACACACACACACACACACACACACACACGGTTACGCACTCCATTCAGATACATGTGTTCAACTGAAAGACATTACACTCATGCATAAATCACCACGGCTGTTCAACAGTCATTTTAAGGGTAAATCCTTGTCAAGAACATGTCAGGGCCGTACATCAGTAAAAGAAATAAAGCTTCTTTTAAAGTTGCTCTAGTCTAAGCGATGTCACGCGTATTTTAGGCCAAAACATTTTTTGTCACATACAGCAAACATCTCACCATCCGCTAGCTGTCTGTCCCCTGAACACACTAAAAAAACACAGTCTCTGCAGACACCCCAGGCTCCACAAACAGCAACAAAAACAAACTGGCCCAGCCTGGACCACGAAACATAACAAACTGTTCCAGCCAATAACCGACAAGAAGTATTTGGGGGGGTTAGTGCGCGGATGAGGAGGAGGGAGGGTCGAGCTAGCCTCCGTTTTGTTTGACAATACTTTAAACGTCAACAAGAAGTGACGTCACCCAACATCGCTTAGAGCACCTTTAAAGACCCTGTGCAAAGCAATGTTTGTTTATTAGCTAATAGACTATAATCACGGATGCAAACACAACAGGGGTGAAAAGACCAAAGTGTAACATGGTTGTGAAAAGACATTTGAAAAACACCAGAGTGGTAATATTAGGGTTAAGTATATATTATATATATTTTAGTGCTGGGCAATGATTAATCGCATCCAAAATACAAGTTTGTGTTTACAATAATATATGCGTGTACTGTGTATAAATATTTTGTTTAAGATTTTTTTTTTTATATTTACAATATTTATATAAAATATAAATTATGTATAAATTATGTTTAAATATATGAAGAGTTCAGATGCAAAAGCCTCTAAGTGCCATCTGAAATGTTCTTCTAGAATGATCATTTTTATCAAGCTCGTATATTTAAGTTCAGTAATTTAACTTAAAGGGATCACTTTGAAATTAAATTTTGCTATGTTTTAGCTTACCTCAAGGGCATCCAAGATGTAGGTGTCTTTTTTTCCGCAGTAGTTTCAATTTTGATATTTTTAGGTCAAACCGTTCTTGTCTGTCAGTCATTTCATGCAGGTCTATGGTCACGGTCTCAAAGAGCATGCACAGAGTCCAAATTAAAACAATTCCCCATCGTCCAAATTAAACAATTCCCCATCGTAAGTACACATTGATGGCCTAAGACATGAAACGAGCGGTTTGTGTGAGAAAACGAACAGTATTTATATTGTTGTTACCTCTTGAACACAACCACGTCCAAGTGATCTGAGGGCGCGGGCGGGTATAGATATATACACTAGATGTCGCCTTGGCTACTTCAGTTCATTGGAACTAAACCGTAGCCAAGGCGACATCTAGTGTATATATCTATACCCGCCCGCGCCCTCAGATCACTTGGACGTGGTTGTGTTCAAGAGGTAACAACAATATAAATACTGTTCGTTTTCTCACACAAATCGCTCGTTTCGTGGCTCGTTCGGGCCGTATCCAGATCAGATGGAGGACCTGCGCCTAGACAGGACCACAACGCATGATGAAGTCAGCCGGATCCGGGCCGTATCCAGATCAGATGGAGGACCTGCGCCTAGACAGGACCACAACACATGATGTAGTCTGCCGGATCCAGGCCGTATCCAGATCAGATGGAGGACCTGCGCCTAGACACGACCACAACGCATAATGAAGTCAGCCGGATCCGGGCCGTATCCAGATCAGATGGAGGACCTGCGCCTAGACAGGACCACAACGCATGATGAAGTCAGCCGGATCTAGGCCGTATCCAGATCAGATGGAGGACCTGCGCCTAGACAGGACCACAACGCATGATGTAGTCAGCCAGATCCGGGCCGTATCCAGATCAGATGGAGGACCTGCGCCTAGACACGACCACAACGCATGATGCAGTCAGCCGGATCTAGGCCGTATCCAGATCAGATGGAGGACCTGCGCCTAGACAGGACCACAACGCATGATGAAGTCAGCCGGATCCGGGCCGTATCTAGATCAGATGGAGGACCTGCGCCTATACACGACCACAACGCATGATGTAGTCAGCCGGATCCGGGCCGTATCTAGACCAGATGGAGGACCTGCGCCTAGACACGACCACAACGCATGATGAAGTCAGCCGGATCCGGGCCGTATCCAGATCAGATGGTGGACCTGCGCCTATACACGACCACAACGCATGATGAAGTCAGCCGGATCCGGGCCGTATCCAGATCAGATGGTGGACCTGCGCCTAGACAGGACCACAACGCATGATGAAGTCAGCCGGATCCGGGCCGTATCCAGATCAGATGGAGGACCTGCGCCTAGACACGACCACAACGCATGATGAAGTCAGCCGGATCCGGGCCGTATCCAGATCAGATGGAGGACCTGCGCCTAGACACGACCACAACGCATGATGAAGTCAGCCGGATCCGGGCCGTATCCAGATCAGATGGAGGACCTGCGCCTAGACACGACCACAACGCATGATGAAGTCAGCCGGATCCGGGCCGTATCCAGATCAGATGGAGGACCTGCGCCTAGACACGACCACAACGCATGATGAAGTCAGCCGGATCCGAGCCGTATCCAGATCAGATGGAGGACCTGCGCCTAGACACGACCACAACGCATGATGCAGTCAGCCGGATCTAGGCCGTATCCAGATCAGATGGAGGACCTGCGCCTAGACACGACCACAACGCATGATGAAGTCAGCCGGATCCGGGCCGTATCCAGATCAGATGGAGGACCTGCGCCTAGACACGACCACAACGCATGATGCAGTCAGCCGGATCTAGGCCGTATCTAGATCAGATGGAGGACCTGCGCCTAGACAGGACCACAACGCATGATGAAGTCAGCCGGATCCGGGCCGTATCCAGATCAGATGGAGGACCTGCGCCTAGACACGACCACAACGCATGATGAAGTCAGCCGGATCCGGGCCGTATCCAGATCAGATGGAGGACCTGCGCCTAGACAGGACCACAACGCATGATGAAGTCAGCCGGATCCGGGCCGTATCCAGATCAGATGGAGGACCTGCGCCTAGACACGACCACAACGCATGATGAAGTCAGCCGGATCCGGGCCGTATCCAGATCAGATGGAGGACCTGCGCCTAGACACGACCACAACGCATGATGCAGTCAGCCGGATCTAGGCCGTATCCAGATCAGATGGAGGACCTGCGCCTAGACAGGACCACAACGCATGATGAAGTCAGCCGGATCCGGGCCGTATCTAGATCAGATGGAGGACCTGCGCCTAGACACGACCACAACGCATGATGCAGTCAGCCGGATCTAGGCCGTATCCAGATCAGATGGAGGACCTGCGCCTAGACAGGACCACAACGCATGATGAAGTCAGCCGGATCCGGGCCGTATCTAGATCAGATGGAGGACCTGCGCCTATACACGACCACAACGCATGATGTAGTCAGCCGGATCCGGGCCGTATCCAGATCAGATGGAGGACCTGCGCCTAGACACGACCACAACGCATGATGCAGTCAGCCGGATCTAGGCCGTATCCAGATCAGATGGAGGACCTGCGCCTAGACAGGACCACAACGCATGATGTAGTCAGCCAGATCCGGGCCGTATCCAGATCAGATGGAGGACCTGCGCCTAGACACGACCACAACGCATGATGCAGTCAGCCGGATCTAGGCCGTATCCAGATCAGATGGAGGACCTGCGCCTAGACAGGACCACAACGCATGATGAAGTCAGCCGGATCCGGGCCGTATCTAGATCAGATGGAGGACCTGCGCCTATACACGACCACAACGCATGATGTAGTCAGCCGGATCCGGGCCGTATCTAGATCAGATGGTGGACCTGCGCCTATACACGACCACAACGCATGATGAAGTCAGCCGGATCCGGGCCGTATCCAGATCAGATGGTGGACCTGCGCCTAGACAGGACCACAACACATGATGTAGTCAGCCGGATCCGGGCCGTATCCAGATCAGATGGAGGACCTGCGCCTAGACACGACCACAACACATGATGTAGTCAGCCGGATCTAGGCCGTATCCAGATCAGATGGAGGACCTGCGCCTATACACGACCACAACGCATGATGAAGTCAGCCGGATCCGGGCCGTATCCAGATCAGATGGAGGACCTGCGCCTAGACACGACCACAACGCATGATGCAGTCAGCCGGATCTAGGCCGTATCCAGATCAGATGGAGGACCTGCGCCTAGACAGGACCACAACGCATGATGAAGTCAGCCGGATCCGGGCCGTATCTAGATCAGATGGAGGACCTGCGCCTATACACGACCACAACGCATGATGTAGTCAGCCGGATCCGGGCCGTATCTAGATCAGATGGTGGACCTGCGCCTATACACGACCACAACGCATGATGAAGTCAGCCGGATCCGGGCCGTATCCAGATCAGATGGTGGACCTGCGCCTAGACAGGACCACAACACATGATGTAGTCAGCCGGATCCGGGCCGTATCCAGATCAGATGGAGGACCTGCGCCTAGACACGACCACAACACATGATGTAGTCAGCCGGATCTAGGCCGTATCCAGATCAGATGGTGGACCTGCGCCTATACACGACCACAACGCATGATGAAGTCAGCCGGATCCGGGCCGTATCCAGATCAGATGGTGGACCTGCGCCTAGACAGGACCACAACACATGATGTAGTCAGCCGGATCCGGGCCGTATCCAGATCAGATGGAGGACCTGCGCCTAGACACGACCACAACGCATGATGTAGTCAGCCGGATCTAGGCCGTATCCAGATCAGATGGAGGACCTGCGCCTAGACAGGACCACAACACATGATGAAGTCAGCCGGATCCGGGCCGTATCTAGATCAGATGGAGGACCTGCGCCTATACACGACCACAACGCATGATGTAGTCAGCCGGATCCGGGCCGTATCCAGATCAGATGGAGGACCTGCGCCTATACACGACCACAACGCATGATGAAGTCAGCCGGATCCGGGCCGTATCTAGATCAGATGGAGGACCTGCGCCTAGACACGACCACAACGCATGATGAAGTCAGCCGGATCCGGGCCGTATCCAGATCAGATGGTGGACCTGCGCCTAGACAGGACCACAACACATGATGTAGTCAGCCGGATCCGGGCCGTATCCAGATCAGATGAAGGACCTGCGCCTAGACAGGACCACAACACATCCCTGAAGTGTCAGCAGAGATTGTGTCAACTAGACACTCTCCTCTGGGTCGAGAACACTTAATAGTAACTGCACTGTCCCCCTCTTCACCGTAAATTCTTCTTGGATACATTTTAAGTGCATAATTCTGTATCCAATCATTTGGTGCATTTACTAAAAGAAAAAGAAAAAATAACTTCTACGGAATACTATACTATATAGGCTATTCTCGAAATGTTTCGTCTTTAATCTCGTAAATGTTAGATTCTTTTTTTTCACAGATTTTTTTTTTTTTTCGGTTGCGGTTCAGGGCTTCCGTACATATGTGTATATTTATATATACAAAATAATTTACATTTAGTCATTTAGCAGACGCTTTTATCCAAATTATTATATCATTAGGACTTACAATGATTACTTACAAATAATATACACAGTATACACACATATTATGCAAACACAAACTTGTATTTTGGATGTGATGAATCGCAATTAATCGTTGCCCAGCACTAATATATTTATATAATTATATACAGGGTATAAATTAAAATAAAAATAAAAATCAGTTATCCATGGAAAAAATCTCTAGAGATCTATACAGATCACTGTGTTTTGCTTGTATTTATCAAGCCACTTGTCAGCAGGATATGCAGCCCTACTCCTCCGCACGTGTCCTCGCGCCCCACACTTTGAAAACCCCTTCTTTATTAATGTGTTAAACAAGGGTGGGTGTTTAAAGTGCCCCTCTCAAAAATGATCAACAATAATATTGTGGTCAAATTACAGTGATAGATGCCCCGTTTTACATTTGACCCCTGCCTGAGGAACTCTCTGCACATGTCACCTGGGGGAATGTAACATTAGTAAAACTGAACAGACCTCTCCAACGAACTCCAGCATCTTGAGTTTGGACACCTCCTTCTCCGCCCGCAGACCCCAGCGAAACTCAAACTCCACCGGCTCCGTGTGAGGAATCTTCACATACTCCAGATACCTGAAACACATGAGACACGCGACATGAAAATCAAGAGGTTTTGCTCATGTTAACAGCCGTCAAAAGAACCTTCAGCCCTTGTGTTGTCAGCAAAGGGCTTTAAAGGAATACACCACTACCCACGAGGCTCTATCTAAAGTACACATTTCATTACCAGTCCCTCTTGAAACAGTTGCCGAATGCCACTATGGTTATAGTCATAGACACATGTCAGGAGTCATCTGATGAAGATCATGAATCTGTTTCTGTCTTCATTCTGCTGGACCCTTTATTGTCTACGGTGTGATATAAACCAGCTGTTCATGGTCTGAGGAACAGCGGCTCTGAACACACCACCTAACCTGGCACTCAAACACACAACCTGGTGTTTCAGGGAGTGTGTGTTCTCGAGCCGCCAGGCACTGTTATTGTGCGGATGAAAGCCAATTAAAGAAAGCCAATCATTTTGTTGCAGAAAGACACGTTCACTTACTTCTGCCGTACAAACTCATCTGTGACCACCTTCTTCACATCACCAAACTCGTCATGCTTCTCCCTGTGAGGACACACAAGTGATTTAATAAAAAAGAAAATAAGCTAATCAGTTAAATGACTTTTTCCAAAAGGATCTTGTCCACCACCAACCCTGGATCCACGCGCAGCTTCTTGAGTGTATTCCACACCAGATCTGCAGCGTTCATGAAAACACACAAACACACATCAGAAAGAGATCAGCAGCGGTGTAGTGTGTGTGTGTGTGATGATGATGAAGCACTCACTCTCTTTGATGACACCACCCTTCATGAAGACGACACTGAGGATGACGAACAGCAGCCCCCTCTTCGGGGTTACAGGACGCCTGTGTGGACAGAGGAACAGCTGGACTACTGAGTCTCACAAACACTGCTTCTGTCTGTCTATCATATCCGATACTGCAGTGGTTCTCAAACTGGGGTACGTGAGGTGACAGAAGGGGGTACGCGAACAAAATTCGGAGTTTTGCCATTCATTTAATTCTACCCGACGTTAAAAATAACATTAAAACTGAGCATGTATTTCTATCAGGTAAAATGCGTTAAATACATGACACCCGAAAGAAATTACCTCATCTTTTGTGGTCAAAACTGACTGCATTCACACGAGCAGCGTGTGTATGATACTGTAGGTCTCGTGCAGATTGCTGCCTTGGCAAATCGCGCTATACTGCCGTTCTCCACAGTGTAGCCTACCTTTGTAAAAGTGGGGATTTAGCACTTACTAGCACGAAGAACAAATATAGACACTAGACTGTGCATTGAGAACGATTTAATATTCAAACTCTCTTCGATACAGATACATACCCTGTGTGAGTTCCTGTGTTTAATGTTGATCACATATTACACAAATATCCACGACGGCAAGTGTGACAGTGTTTTACGACAGCTCAACAAACAAAAGGTATTAATATTAAGTGATGATCAAAAAACAGTATTGTCAGTATTTTTTGCAACAAAATAATAGCTCCAACAAAGCCACAGCAGTGTTTGTGAACGAATCTGCTGCTTTGAACAAATCCTGAGAGTCAATGATTCAATGATTCATTCATAATTACAGCCACTTGCTTCGTTACTGAGTGAATGAATGACTCGACGACTCGCTCATAAAGACAGTGACCTTCCGCCACCTACTGGCGGCTTTAATTTAATATTTCAAAGCATCAGTTCGTTTTACCATCACTGCATCTTCCTCTATTGAATTATTCTTTTTTTTATTTAAAGCATTATTTCTTTTATAAAGGTGTTTGTAAAGGTCCATTTAAAAATCGATTTAAGGGGCAAATATTGTCCCATACTGAAAAAGGTGCGCCTGCAGAGAGGGGGTACGCAGAAGGGTGTTAAAAGCCTCAGGGGGTACGCCACTCTACAGAGTTTGAGAACCACTGCGATACTGCAATGACACATTATCAGGGCAACAGAAAGTTCAACAGATAGTCTGATCAGAATCGTCACATTCCCAGTATTGCTCACACAATGTGTGTGAAACAGGCCTGAGAAAGGGCACACGCCACACTGTTGTTAAACTTAATATTCATCATCAATATTGTTGATCTGACGGCAGTGACACTGTTGGATGAGAGCTGAACTGAGCTGATGATGACATCACTGTTTCTGCGGAGCTGCTGTACAGCCGAAATGAACTCATTTTATTATTGATGGACTTTACACAGTTATTGAACTGAATCAACACTGAAGTGACTTCAGCTGAAGAAATAAAATTCTGTATCAAAAATTATAAGGAAACACCAGTACTTTGTTTAGGCTTGGCTTGTAGGGAATTCCAAACCTGCGCACATATATTCAAACGCACATAACTATAGAACCCATTCTTAATGCGCATGTGAACGCCATCAGCGTTTCTTACAGGTTCACGTTTAAAGTCTGTGTAGAGAGAATGGTGTCGTCTTAGCGGCCCCTAATTTAATAACAAATGATTGTTGCGACGGAAGCGAATCAATCATAACTAACTTTAGCTGGAAAATAACTTTATTAAAGAACCGCTATAAAGCCAAAACAATCTCTGTTACCTTAAATTATACGTTTATCTCTGTAAAGCTGCTTTGAAACATTCTGTATTATATAAAGCGCTATAGAAATAAAGGTGACTCGACTTAAACCCAGATTGACAAAATACAGTAATTTGTAAGTAGAATTGCATTACTACAGAAGCACATCAAGTCTGCACTGATCTTCACAAACACAGCACTAATGAGGGAGCGCTCGAAGTCGAAGCCGTTCGTTCACACGACAACAGCGTTTGAGGGCCTGAACACACACTTCTGAAAGCAGGTTCGAAAGCGATACCGTTATCGTCTCCATGTAAACTACAACATGAGTCTGTGAAACGCACATCACACGCACACACACACACACACACACACACACACACACAAACACGAGTCTATAGCTGTGTGCGTTTCTTTGCAAAGTGACATGGCCGACTCCTGGCCTGTCATCAATAATACAGTGTGTTCAGTTGTGTTTGTAGATCCGTGTGAATGGGGATCATTATGACAACCTTGTCTTCTGTTCACAAAAAAACACAAAGGAAAAACTTTTCAGTGTTTAGTCCATCGCTGTCATGTAAAGGTCTCCTCGAACTCTGGGATGGTGTGTTATATGCTCGAATATTTCATTTGTGCTATTTTACTGACTTTCTATCTTCATTTTATGGAAGCCTTTAAAAGCTCGCATATTGTTTTCTTTTGACTAATACATACTTGTACATGGAAGCATGTTATAGTAGTGCTTATCCAGAGTGTGTGTGTGTGTGTGTGTGTAACTTACATACGCACAGGCTCTCCTTGAATGGGATCCAGCTTATTGATCAGGATATAAATGTGATTTTTGGGATCAGTCTCCACCAGCTTTAGTCCAAACACCTGCATCACACACACACACCCACACACACACACCTGTCATAAATACACCTGTATCCATAGTATGGAAACCATTTTTATGGTAATAAAAAGACTCGACACACATGAATGACACACACACACACACACACACTCAAGGTGTTCAACACCTGCATCACACACTCACACACACACAGTACCTGCTCAAATGTACGACGCACTCGGTTCATGATGTCTGTGTAAAGGAGTTTGTAGTCCTTTATCACATGTTTGCCAATGTCTGCAGAAATCAGTCAAAAGACAGAAAACAATCAATATGTATTACATTTAAATACAATATTTCTGTAATGGATGAAGATTTCTCTGTAAAGCAGAACTATGATAGAGATGTCACTGACTACAGAAGACAGACCTGCTCTCCGAATGGGGATCTTCTTCTGGTCTTTAATCAGGATGAACTGGACCACCTCCGCCACCTTGGCACGAGAGCAGACACACATTCAGATAGAACTATCACTGATCAACATTGATCTGACGGCACTGGCACTGTTGGACGAGACCTGAGCTGAGCTGATGAGGACATCACTGTGGAGAGCTGCTGTACAGCCGAATTGAAATCATTTCATATTTGATGAACTTTACACAGTTATTGAACTAAACTGAATTATCAATGAACTCATTTCAACTAAATAATGATTACTATTGTTTTCTTAGAGCTAGAGAATTGTATTCTGATAGCAGGTTTAAGTGAGCATTTGATTGGACAGAAAATCTGAAGAGCCGAATGATCAAAACCCAAGATGCCCATTGGTGGACGAGAGAGACTGTAGATCTGAGTGCATATATCCAGTATATGTGAAGCTTGTCGTTGTTCTGGAGCACACTGGCATATAGATTAGTAAGCATACTTATTCATATTAAGCCAACATAGCCTATTCATACTAAAAGCTGGAAAACTTCAGTTGTGATTTCTTGGAGCATTGGGGATGTTTGAGTTTGGGATGTTCAGTGTTTACTGAAGCTCAGCTGGAGTCGTGTTCATCTTCATCAGTGAAGAACCAGCTGTACCTCACAGTCACTCTTTAACCACCAGACTAACTCTGTCACGTGATTCACAGAAGAAAAGCACCTTGCGGTCGAGCTGGTCAGATGTGAAGTTCTCTCGGGCTCTCTGGACCTGTGATGATGTCACCTGGCTGAAGGACGCCTCCTCCTCATCCTCATTCAGTGTTGCCTGAGAGCGCTACACACACACACACACACAATCATTGACAATGTGTTGTGAACTTCTTACCAAAGCAGCAGCTCTCAAAATTGTTTTAAAACAAGCGTATTTAGTTTATTTCACACGTTTGTAAATGTGATTTCTTACTCTCTGAGTTTTGTTCTGAGAAGCTGAAACCGCTTTCTTCCTCTGAGACATAGCGATCGATCCCTGAGTGACACACACACACACACACACACACACACACACACACACACACACACACACACACACACACACACACACACACACACACAAAGGAAATAAATACATAAATCCATGTAACGTTACCGTTTCTCTCTCATTGTGGTGGATGTTACAAACGCAATACATACGTTACGCGTTACGATATTAACATCAGGACCAACAGATTCAATTATATAAATCATTAACATTACATATGTTTGAGTAAATAATAATGATAGTAATAACAACACAGGATAAGATGTTTGAAACAGTTTTCACCTGTCAGTGATGCTCGATCAGAGCAGTTTCCCGGTCGGTTCTTCTTCTCTTCTTCGTCACTTCACATCCTCGTCACACCGCCGCCATCTGCAGGACAACAGCGCACAGCACAGACATAATAATATGTATGTATGTATGTATGTATGTATGTATGTATGTATGTATGTATTTATTTATTTATTTATTTATTTATTTATTTATTTATTTATTTATTTATTTAGTCTATGTTTGCCATACGCTGCTTCGTCGTGTGGATATGGAAGCTTTTTCCCCATGGAATAAAAAAATAAAAAAAGGTAATTGCGACTTTTTATCCAACAACTCTGATTTAGCGGCGAAATCTCATTCATCACGGTGCGCTTTCACATAAGGGGCGCTTTTTTAGCGTATGGATGGCGACTGTAATAAAGCAGTAAATTAAGACGGACATTTTCAAAAAGTGAGGGAACAGGGAGCACACTTTCGGGCTAATAACAATAAAGATCATTTATTATATTTTATTTATTCTACGTGCAATTCATACCAATTGCCGTTAGAGGAGGCAAGTGTAAAGGCTGACAGATGTTCTGCAAGCTCAGGGAAACAGTGGTGAAGTCCACTGAAAGCAGATGATCAATGAAGAGAGCGCTCAGACACTAGAGGAGTAGCTGGGGGAATATTATTGAATATTATATTCTGTAGTATAGTTGTAATGATGGATACCGTCGAGTCCGACAGAAGGGTTTCTCCTCTGAAGAACTTCGTGGCTGGAGGGGTGGGTGGGCTCTGTCTCTTATTCGCTGGACACCCGCTGGACACTATCAAGGTAAAACTTCCCCAAGAATAACAAGAGTCATCAAATAACAGAGCACAATTAAGAGGGACATATATTGACAAGGGTGTCATTTATAAAGTCATATTTTTATCTGCTTTAACATGATTTTAGTAGGAGCTTTGGGGTGATACATTTGGCATGCATCTAGACAAACATAATAATGCATAATAGTGCTATTCTGCTACTATAATATGTGAATAGAAGATCAGAATAGATCACAATTATTGTGCAACATTAATTCAGTTCTGGTTTATGACAGAATTCACTCAGCTGCCAAATATTTACAGACTTAAGAATAGTGCATGAATGCATTTTACTGGGTTTCTCTTCTCAGTTCCTTCAGTAAATGATTGCTCAGCAGTTTTAGAGTGGTTAATGTTTCGAGGACAGATGAAGTAACACGGTCACACATTTGTGACAGTGGTGATATGTTATCCAAAGACACAGAGAGAGCGAATAACACAGATAACGCCAGCTTTTACTGACATAGGGCTGTATCAGTGTTTATTAGACCACGCTTTATCTCGAATTGTTCTCAAGACTCCCTCTAGATAAATGTGTCTTTCTTCACAGTGCTGCGGGTTATGTCATGTTTTCAGTATTCATGTTTCCACAGGTCCGTCTGCAAACTCAGGGAAGTGTTGTCTACAGAGGAACATTTGACTGCCTCCGAAAGACTGTTTTCAGAGAGGTAGTAGCTTTCTGTAAGCTAATGCTTTTGGACAAGCACACAGAAAGTGTCCCCACTGATATGACAGATCATCTGAGAAACTAACAACACTGACAGAGTTTTGTTACAAGAACGTTCTCCTAATATTCAGTGTTGGTCTCAATATCAATGCAGAAATGTTTTCTGAAAACACCTGCAAAGGCTGAAAAAAAAGTTACTTAACATAAGTAAAGGGTCAAGAGCCCAACTAAAGCAAACCATGATAGTAACGTCAAACGAAACAGTCATTCATCAACATCTAAACCTCTGTTAATTCTCAATAAGAACTTCTGTAGACGTCTGACAGAAATAAAGTCAGTCTGGTTATAAGTGAAGCTGGTAACGCTGTTTGTGGAGTTGTTTAATCAGATCTTGAGAGATGTCATGTCTTCTTTTATCTTCAGTTCATCTAAGACTGTGGCTGAAGAAAGTTGTAGTTTGTGTTCTTATTTCTCTTTCTTTCAGTGCTTGTTCACAGCAGGTGTTTGAGTGATTGAAAGAATGTTTCAGGAACATCATACTAACCTTCAACATTAACATTCAGGAAACTGGACATTTCTATGTTCCTGGAATGTTACAAATCAACTTTACTAGAATGTTTAATTGTTAATCAAAATTAAGTTGAAAGAACGTTTGAGGAACATCATACCTTCTAAAACACGTTCCTCTAACGTCAAGAAAACTGGACATTTTTTACGCTCCCAGAACCAACACTGAATTAGTGAAAAAGGTCTATAAATGTAATAATTAATACATTTATTCCAGTCATGACAACTCTCTGGATAAATCTTTAGTGTGTCATATTTGTATATCACAAGTGAAATATGAATTAAATACTTTGATTGGATGCACAACCTTTGACGTCAACAACAAAGGATATGAGCAGTGAATTTAAAAGCACATATTTATATTGCTAACTTGCTCACATAAACTTCTCTTTCTTTTACCCTGTTTTACTGTCTGCAGGGGGTATTGGGCCTGTATAAAGGGATGGGTGCTCCGCTAGCTGGTGTCACCCCGATGATGGCACTGAATTTCTTTGGCTTTGGGCTGGGAAAGGAACTTCTGCAGCGGGACCCCACCGTACCAATCACGTTAGTACAGCAGAGACACGGGACGTTTGTCATTTAAAATGATGTCAAGTCTGTGCTGAATATGTCACATTTAACACGCTCAGTTTCCATGATGTGTCTGAAGGTACAATTTGTAGTCTTAATAAAAGCTCATGTGTGTTCATCTTCATGTAGCTGAAGACAGCAGCAGGTGAACAGATGTGTTTCTCGTGGCTTTATCTCTGTCAGGTACACACAGATCTGCTTGGCAGGGATGCTGGCAGGAGTGTTCACCACTGTGATCGTGGCTCCTGGAGAGAGAATCAAGTGTTTACTTCAGGCAGGGCACAATACTGACACACACACACACACACACACACTACTGTCATAAATACACCTGTATCCATTGTATGGACACCATTATTATGGTAATAAGAAGACTCATGAATGAAGCCTAACCTATTTACTATAGCAACATACTGTATAGCTCACTCGACTTTCATTAAGAAAAGCACAAGACTATAACAGAAAAAAACTGTTCTTGCGAACCAAAACACTGTAAATTTAGGTTACGTTAGTAACCGAGTCACTCCCTTTCGAGCGGTCACTCGTATTCACATCACATCGAACCAGTCCATTCACGTCGTGATATGTTCAAGCCGAACGACATGTTCTATGGCCCAGATGGCGGAGGGCTAATGCGTGCCCTGAAGAGGGTTCAGAGATTGGTAGGAACCTCTAAGAGTAATGGTGGGCCGGGCTCTTCAGAGGCCAGCTCCAACTATACAGAGAGGATATGTGCCTGTAGCGCAGGGACTTCCAGGTTATAAAATCTGGCGAAGGTGGACGGCGAGGACCAGCCGGCTGCCGCACACATATCGCCAATAGACACCGCACTGGACCACGCCCAGGAGGAGGCCATGCCTCTGGTGGAGTGTGCACTGATGCCAATGGGGCATTGAAGGCCCATTGAAGCGTAAGCTGAAGCGATAGCATCTACTATCCCTCAGGATAATCTTTGCTTCGTGACCGGAAGCCCTTTGGTGCGGCCATCGAAGCTTACGAAGAGCTGTTCCAACTGTCTGAACTGTGCGGAGCGCTCTATATACGCTCTTAGAGCAGTTGTAATTGTTGCTCGTCTTCTGACGTGGGATGAGCAGAAAGCGAAACTACTTGTGCATTGAACGAGTCGAAAGCACTTTGGGCATGTAGTCATGCCTTGAGGACGACTTTAGAGTCACCTGATCCAAACTCAACGCAGGAAGCGCTAACAGAGAGCGCTTGAAGGTCGCCTACTCGCTTGACTGATGCTAAGGCTAGCAGGAGTGCAATCTTGAGCGAGAGTGGCTTCAATCAATTTGGCCGACTAGCGCATCGAATGGAGGCCCTTTAAGGGCTCTGAGGACCATAGATAGGTCACAGGAGGTTGAGCCTCCTCGCCCCTTCAGAAAGCGAACAATCAAGTCGCTTTTATCCAACGATTTGCCGGCCACTGGAGCATGGAAAGCTGCAATGGCCGCCATGTAGACTTTGAGCGTGGAGGGGGTGCGACTTGCATCCAATAAGTCTTGTAGAAATGACAGTACCAGCGGTACTTCGCATAATGCAGGGTCCTGACTCCGGGCTGAGCACCAGCTGGAGAAGACGGACCACTTAAGGGCATAGGGGCGTCTCGTGGACAGGGCTCTAGCCTCACAAATGGTGCTTAGGTCTCTCTCTGGGAGGCCTGTAAGCGTCGAGGGGCCACACATGGAGGGCCCATAGTTTGGGACGGGGTGCCAAATCGTCCTGTTCGTCTGGGAAAGGAGGTCTTTCCTCAGGGCTATCGCCATGGGGCTGCTGTCAGCAGCTGAATCAGCTCGAGGAACCAAGGTTGGGTCCGCCAGAGAGGGGCCACTAGAAGGACTACGTGTCCGCCCTCCCTGATCCGTTTGATGACCTGAGGGAGAAGCGTGACCGGGGGAAAAGCGTAAAGGAGGAGGCTGGGCCATTTGTGGGCCAGCGCATCCCTGACCTTTGAGAAGAATATTGGGCAGTGAGAGTTGTCTTCGGAGGCGACGAGGTCGATCTCTGCCCTCCCGAAAATACTCTAGATCATTTGAACCGTCTGGGGATGAAAGGTCCATTCCCCTGGGGACACATGACCCTGGTTCAGTTTGCCCGGCACGTGCATTTCTCTCAGCGATCGCAGGTTGAGTTGTGCCCATTAGCTGAGGCTTCTGGCTAGCCTGTACAGAGGTCTCGACCTGAGTCCGCCTTGGCAGTTTATGTAGGACACTACTGTCGTGCTGTCCGATCGGACTAAGACAGGGTGACCTGTCAGGTGTGGTAGGAAGGTTTTGAGGGCCAGCAAAACCGCCATAATTTCTAGGCAGTTGATATGCAGCCGTTTCTCCGTTCTCGTCCGGTTTTCCCTCGCACAGAGCACCCCAACCCGTGTTGAATGTGTCTGTGGTGACTACCATCCTCCGTGAGAACGCCCCCAAGCTTACCCCGGACTCGTAAAAGCTGGGGTCTCTCCAAGGGGCCGTGACTCTGATGCAGCCGTGGTCCACCTTGACATGAAGGTGGCCTGAGCGCCACGCTCGGGAAGAGACCTGGGGTGTCAGCCAGTACTGCAAGGGGCGCATTTGCAGCAGACCCAGCGGAAGTACTGCAGTTGCGGAGGCCATGAGGCCTAGCATCCTTTGAAAGGTTCTGAGGGGGCAACGGGCCCCTACTCTGAAAGAGGTAGCGAGCTGCTGAATAGTCTTTGAAAGTAAGCGGGGGGGGGTGGGGGGGTGTACTTGCGCGAGGATTTGTTTCAGGGTTAGCATCTTGAATGGCTTGACATCTCGCCACGCGTTAGATCAGCTGGCTTGAAGAGCTGTGCCGCTGCTGGGCTCTGTTTCGTTGGCGAGGAAGGCTCTCTGGAGTTATCTGCGAAGTCCAAAGATCGTCGCTGAAGGAGATTAAATCTGAATCATATGGCGAAATGAGCTGCTTTTATAGGCAGGTGCCCCGCCCCTTCTGGCGGGCTGTGCGCTCCGATCGGCGGGCTGTGCAACGATTGGTTCGCGTCGTTACGCCACTCCACCACATGGCTCGGCAGTAGCACTGTGTTATTTTATACAAGGCTTCAGTAATTGGAGAATAGCAGTTTTCCCCATCGCGTCTAGCAGATGCAATACGAGTCACCGTTCGAAAGGGAACAGCCTTTATTAAACTCAAATATTCAGGAAAACACTCGAATTAACTCCGGAGACATAAACCACACATGAACGAGAACCGAAAAGCAGTGCGTCACGTTTTGTCTGTGTTTTGGTGTCATGTTCAAGGACTAGTTTGTTTCTCTTTGTTTCCTGTGTTCCATATGTTGTCCCTGGTTGTCATGGTAATTCATTGTCTGATTGGTTAGAGTACACCTGCCCACATTAGTTCTGTTGTTCATCTGTAAATAATGCACTCTGTTTCAGTCTGTGTTATACACGCTGTTAGGTGGTACACATGCTTCTTCTCTTTGGATTACTGTTATGTTTGGATAATGCTGTCTTGTTTTTGTTAAATAAACTTTTAAGATCCTCTACTCCTCATCATCATTATCATCATCATCTGTCCGTGACACAATGACAAAAACACAGGAGTATACATATATACACACGATACAAATAAAGGAAACTAGATAGAGGAACAGGTGTACATAATCAATTAATCAAAGAGTAACTGTTGAAACACACTAGGGAGTAATAATGAGTACCAAGGAAACTAAACAGAGTGGGGAAACAGGAACTAAAGGAAACTGGGCAAAATTCTAAACCAAACAAAACCCGTTACAGAAACGTGATCAGTAAATTTAGTTAAATAAAGTAAATTTCAGTAAATGTCTGTGAAATCACATTGGACCTAGTCACAAGAGGGAACATTTATAAATCTCTTGAAACTTCAAAACAAAGTAGAAAAAAAAATGATTTACAGTACAAGTACAATTTTGTATTTATTTGACGATTGCATGTGTGTTTTAGACCCAGTCCTCAGCCTGTCAGCTGAAGTACACTGGACCAGTGGATTGTGGACTCAGACTTTATAAGGAAAAGGGAATTTGCAGTGTCTACAAGGGCACTGTTCTTACTCTAATCAGAGGTGTGTGTGTGTGTGTGTATACTGTACTGCACCGTATGTGTGTGTTCTTCAGATGACATCATTTAGTCCCTGACCTGTAAACTAAGATTAACAGGTGTCCTCTATGGATGCTGCTCAGTGACACACACATTGCTTGGCGAACCAGTTTGTCATGCCATAGCCGTTACTATGTTGTGTATTTTATCAGAATAGCAACCTTTACAAAAAAATGAAGTATACTTCAAGTTAATTTTAATTTAGTATGTATACTAATATCAAGGTACTAGTTGTAAAGTCTCTTTTTTTCCAAGTATACTTAACAGTAGTAAACTTTGAGTACACAACTAATTTACAACTACGTTTTTTGTTTTTACTGCGACTGAATTCAATTCACATTTATTTGAATAGCGCTTTTCACAATACACATCGTTTCAAAGCAGCTTTACAGAAAATGCATGAGTCCACATTACAATTTAGAGTGATCTGTTATCAGAGATGACTTTCTTAGTTATGTATTTCAGAAATGAACATATATAAATCACACAGTTAGCTAATAATGTATTAATTTAAACAATATAACAATTTAAGGCAGAAACAATACATCATGTCTGGACCACAAGTAAACTTATACTGATAGTTTACGAGTCAAATACGTGTAGCACATTTTTTAGTTTATGAAAGTACACTTTGAAGTATACTCTCTGTAAACTACTATTTTAGTAGTTTTATACTGCAAGTATACTTGTAAGTTACACTTAAGTAAGTTATCTTAACATCATAATTATAGTTTACTGTTTATATTTTATTTTTGTGCATTAAGAATACTACTATGTTCCTATTTAGGTATTAATTTTTATACTTGAAATATACCTTTACTTGTACTTTAAGTAGATTTGAAGTAAATTCCATTGCACACTAGCAGTGGACTAGCCTACGCAAAAAAATCACATACTCAGAATTATGAACATATCTGTTGTCTTTATAAATCAATATTTTAAAACAAATCTATTATATGCCAAAGCATGCAAATTTATAAAACTGTTTTTTAAAACTGTTTTAAAAAAAGTATATTTAATAGGCTACTCAATCAAAAGTGTAAACACAAGCCAAGTATACTTAGAATACTCAATTATACTTTTAAGTATATCTGATCAAGAGATTGAGTACAAGTGCAGGCCAAATATACTTTTCTGTCAGTATATGTGTAATTGTAAGTATACTTCTGAGAAGTACATACAAAATAGACTGAAAGTAAACTTTCTTATTTTTAGTTTAAAAGAAGTATTCTAAAAGCACACTTGAATAAACTTATTTTTGTAAGGGAATGTGATCAAGATGATTGTGATAAACACTAATATATTTTTCTTTTTGATTTATTTAGATGTGCCCTCAAATGGTATATACTTTCTAACATATGACTTCTTAAAACACTACCTGACCCCTGATGGAGAGAGGTAAGAGTCAGTTTGTTGTCCTGGCTATAAATAATATCTAGATTTATAGCTAATATTCTCAGATTTCCCCCAGTGTTCATCATCTCAGCACGTCCAGAGTTCTTCTCGCGGGGGGGATTGCTGGCATGGTAAACTGGCTGATCGCTCTGCCTGCGGATGTGCTGAAGTCAAACTATCAAACCGGTACACAACAAACATCTCTTCTGAATATGTCAATGTCAGAGTTGGGAGGGTCACTTTAAAAAAGTATTCTGTTACAGTTACAAATGACTTCATAAAACAAGCATTCAGTAATGTAATCCAAGCTCCACAATATGGAAGTACTGTAATCTGATTACTTTTGGATTCCTTCAAGGTCACATATGAAAATAAAGTCAAGTAAAAAGCAATATTTAGGAGAACGATTGCCATGCACCAGTGGGGGAATCACGCGAGTACCAGCTGTCAGTTAGAGAGATGCAGATCAGTTCTAACATCAACCGGATCTACTGTTAAAAATAAACCTTTGATTTTCTCTGATTTACATAATGATTATAATTCTCAGTGTTAAGCGCAAAGATATGGTAACATATTACACTGAAGTAGGATGCTTTTAAATTAACATTTAGTTCTATAAAAGTAAAAGTTCTTCTTTGGCCAAATTGCATTTCCTTTATAGCCTAAACACAGGCTTTGTTTAACTAACAACAGTTTCTGTTGTCTAACACTGGAACCAGTCTGGCCGTTCTCCTCTGACCTCTGACCTCAAGGTGTTTTCTCCTGACGATCACTGGATATTTACTGTTCTTCAGACCATTCTCTGTAAGCTAGAGATGGTTGTGTGTGAAAATCCCAGTAGATCAGCAGTTTCTGGAATACAACACACATGCCACGTTCAAAGTCACTGAAATCTTCTTCTTCCTCGTTCTGATGCTCAGTTTGAGCTCCAGCAGATCGCCTCCATCATCTCTACATGCCTGAAGCATTGAGCTGAAGCTGCCACGTGATTGGCTGATTAGATATTTGCATTAACAGCAGATGAACAGGTGTACTGTACCTAATAAAGTGGCAGTGAGTGTAGCGATAAATGCATAATAATAAATGATGTTACCCTTAATTAATTAGCAAGAATGCGGTTTTGAACACATTTTTTTAGAATTGCTCAATAATGGTATTTAGTTACAGTTTTTTTGTTCGCTTTGGTACTATTTTCACAAGTTAGGTGTACATTTTCCAAACTCTTAGTGCTAATATCACAACAGATCATCAAAAGTGCACTTTTTTCAAACATTTCATTATGTTTTCAATTGTGTTAGTACAATACACAAAATCACAAAGTATCCTCTCCACAACACAAAATAAGTGTTTCATCTACATAAATGTTTCATTCACAGTAACTGCCTTTCATAAAGCTCTTACTACCAAACTTTTGATTTGCATCTCTTCTTGTTCAGTTAAATACATTTGTCTATTATTTAATCCAACTGATCTTAATGGTTAATCAATGAATCATTTGGTACACCTATAGATATTGATTCTATATACAGTTATAATATAATAGATATTGATTCTATATACAGTTATAATATAATAGATATTGATTCTATATACAGTTATAATATAATAGATATTGATTCTATATACAGTTTCTATAGAACTTGTTTGTAATTTCTGATATGGAAAACCAAATGTAATGAATTATTTTTACATAAGTGATTTATAGATAATAACCTCCATCATGTTCAAAGAGTGTGAACACGCATGTGTGTGTGTGTGTGTGTGTGTGTGTGTGTGTGTGTGTGTGTGTGTGTGTGTGTGTGTGTGTGTGTGTGTGTGTGTGTGTGTGTGTGTGTGTGTGTGTGTGTGTGTGTGTGTGTGTGTGTGTGTGTGTGTGTGTGTGTGTGAGAGAGAGAGAGAAAGATACAGAGAAATTTGCCATTTGTGCAAATACTGTAAAGCAGAATAGAGTATAAGGGAGAGGAGACAGTCAATGACTGTAAAACATCAGATTGATCAGAGATGCATCAGTAGAAGGGAGACAGACGGCATCAAATACAGCATTTTACATTACAGTATGTATGCTATGTGATACTGTAAACATGGTAGAGACATGGTAGTTAGATTACTGTAACTCAACCTTCATCTGTAAAGGTCCACTACAGTATATTCAGTCAAATAGTCAACATCATTTACTGTATTCATTGCCAGCAAACTCTGTTCTAGCACAAAACATCATGGCTGAGCTTCATCACACCTTTTGATAACACACTGGATAGATACTATTACAAACATTATGGATTAAATTACATAAGTTAGGTTATGCATGTGTATTTTCTAATGTGGCATAGCCTGTATTACTGTAATTAATTCAGCAACAACGGTGATTTGAAACATGTCTCTTGCATTGTTTGCTGTTGAATGAGCTGATTGTTAAAAGTACTAAATTGAAAGAAGATCATACTGTTGTGTTTCTGTGATTAAACCAAATGTTCTCATTACATATTACAATAATCTTGTGTTTGAAACAACGATTATGTGGACTGAAAACATGTGCAACTGACTGAAAGCATTACATCAGGTTTTGAAAGAATGACTAGCTGTGTTACTAGTGTGATCAGTTTGGATTTTTGTACTAAGAGTTTTGAAAATGTACACCTTACTTGTGAAAATAGTACCAAAGCGAATAAAAAAAACTGTAATTGTTAACCAATTGCAACATTAATATAACTTTTATTTTACGTTTTGGTGAGACATTTTTTAAAAAATATAAATTTGACTTTATTTAAAGGTTATATTTTTGCGAATACTTTGAATGGAAGAATTTTTGAACTCCGATTTGCTCATAATTACCAAGGGTGCCTAGCCTGGCAAGCTAGACCTACATCAAGATGTTAGGTCTGGAAACTCACCATAGTCACGGCTCAATCCGAGGGGCGGGATAAACGGCTGTCTTTCAAATTCCCTCTGCACGCAATAGGACAGCGCTTCAACCAACCAGAGCGTTTTCCCTACAGCGGAGCTAGTTGATAGATTCAACTTTTGCCATATCTGGCCGGCAAAACGACGAACACATCTTCCTTTTTTTAAGAATGACTTAAGTGCCGTTCTTTGCTCTTTTCTCAAAGAAAAACTTAACTCCAAGTCCTCCAGAGTCGCGGCCAAAGCCGATTCGAAAGACCGTTGTTCTCCATCAGCAGCCGCCATTCTTTGTTTTCAAGTAGCAGCCAGGTAACCGCCGCAACTCTGTCGTCATATATTAAGCCCTCCCCCGCCTACTCTATACACAACGTGATTGGCCTGACCCAATCTGGGTTTTTGCAGCGAGAAGGTTTATTGAGAGTTGCTAGACTACCCTGGCTGCGAAATACATTTTGCTGCCGCTAGGGTGCGTCTAGATTTCTAGGCTAAAGGGTGCCAATATTAGAGCTTTAAATGTGGACACTGTCCTGTGGTCTCTGTCCCACAGCCACAGACGGGCGTTACCGGGGTTTAGGAGACGTGCTGAGAACACTGTTACGGGACGAAGGAGCTCGCGCTCTCTACAAAGGCTTGAGCGCAGTCATGTTACGAGCATTTCCAGCTAATGCGGTGAGAAAACACACTCATGCAAAACATTTGACTATATCAGCACTTCATTTGGAGTTGGTTGGTGAGACGATTCGAATTTTATGGATTTCTGAATGAACAGATCTCAGTTGGTATCAGTGGAGATAAAAACAATAACATAGAGAGGAATATGCTGCCTTAACAGGCTTCGTTTATTGTAGACCAATTACAGCAGACTGGGCCATCGGACCAGCCAGAGTCTCAGAAAGGAGGAGTTTAGAGAGACCGAACCGTCTATGCAATCATTTCAGGCAAGAGGAGAGGTGATGCTGCCATGCATATTCATTCAAAACAAAAATGTCTATAAAGTTCCAGCTTTGGGCACTTGTGATGTATATACAGAACCTGCTTCTGCATTTCAGTCACAGCGGGACGTTCCAGTGCTTAAACTGCCTTAATGCACTAAAACATTGAGATTAAAGGGGTGGTTGATTATGATTTCACTTTTCTAACTTTAGTTAGTGTGTAATGTTGCTGTTTGAGCATAAACAACATCTGCAAAGTCACAAAGTTCAAAGCAAAGGGAGATATTTGCTTTTAAAGAAATTACTTTTTAAGGACTACAACAAACAGCTGGTAGAGACTACAATGAGCTTCTTTACGTGTTAGTGACATCACTAATCCTAGAATTTACATACACCCCGCCCCCTGAACACGATTTATAGATTATCAAGACAGAATATGCTAATTAATGACTTGAAGATAGTAAACTCGACTAGCCATTCAAAAATGTCCTGTTGCTTCTACATGTTGTCACTTCTTCTTGAGTCTCTCCACCTCTGAGTTGTTGAAGCTCCGCCCCCTGAGCAGCAGCTAATTTGCATTAAAGGGACAGACAAGAACGGTGTGTTTTTGCTCACCCTCAAAAAGTGACAGTTTTAACATGCTATATAAAAATATCTGTGGGGTATTTGAGCTAAAACTTCACACACACACACACACACACTCTGGGGACATCAGATACTTATTTTACATGTTGTGGCAATATGCCATTATAGGACCACTTTAAAAGATTCAGTCCACACCTTATTGACGACAGGCAAGCAGAATATGAACACAATGTGCCAAATGGTTAAGCTTTTTACTTTATAATAGTGTTCTATGGAAAAAAAAAGTTAACATTTAATTTCCAGGTTCATCTGGTTGCCTGTACATATTTAATCAATAAGGTGTATTTTGAATTTGGCCTTTTCATATCACTTTCTCACTACATTAGTACTTAGTACAAACGTGGTAAAAGTGGCTGGCGGGCAGTGGCTTTACTTCACGTGAAAACTATGAATTATGAGAAAATTAAAGTGTATTTTGACATTGTATGTATGTACATAAACCTATTGTAGGAAACCTTTAAAATAGCGTGATAGGGGTCAGATGATCATCTAGGCAGAAATCCTGACCTTTCCAATTGTTCACAAACATTTTCTCACAACATTTTGTAATGGGCCAGTGATACATTTTTAATTTTACAGTTGTTATTCGAGGGACACAGAATGCTAAAATGAGTGTCGATATGCTCTGAAAGGTTCTGCTTTTAATAGTGTTATGCTCTGTGTGTTTTTAGGCTTGTTTTCTAGGTTTTGAGGTTGCGCTAAAGTGCCTAAACTACATCGCTCCAGACTGGTGACTTCACAATGACAACTGACGAGGGTTATTTTAATTATTAAAATACATTGTTTTTATATAGCATGTTTTCTGACAGCCTTTAAGGGGCAGAAAGACAAATGCACAGGTTTATCTTTTCCTTGCCATGTAATTTATAACAGATGACAGATGTTGTGCCTTTACAGTCAAGTGCCTTACATTTCTAAGACGCTCTCTTACAGTATGCCATGTCTATTACTTGAATGTATGTATGTATCATGAATGTTATCTTATTATGTAAATTATTTGCAATTTAATAATAACAATACTGTTTAATTTACAACTGACAGTGTTTGAATTGACTGGATGTTTAAAATTTGTTTTTGCATTAAAACCATGTAATCTCACATGAGATTAATTTCTACTTGTATGTGTAAAAATAAAATGAATTCTATAGACCTATTACTTAATATCCAAACCACAACCTTTGCACACAACAAACATTCATTCTTATATGGTAGTTAGTTGGCCACCTTGCAAACATCCTACAGAATTAGTCAATTACAGGCCGATCTCGAATCTACCTTCTCTGTCAAAGATATTAGAAAAAGCAGTATCTTCACAACTATGTTCCTCTTTAGAGAGAAATGATATCTGGAGGATTTCCAGTCAGGATTTAGACCGTACCATAGTACCGAAACAGCTCTCGTTAGAGTCACAAATGATTTGCTCTTATCATGCGATCGTGGTTGTATCTCTCTATTAGTGTTACTCGATCTTAGTGCTGTATTTGACACCATCGACCACAACATTCTTTTAAATAGACTCGAAAATTATGTTGGCATTAGTGGAATTGCACTAGCATGGTTTAAATCATACTTATCTGACCGTTATCAGTTTGTAGCAGTAAATGAAGAGATGTCTCATCGATCACAAGTTCAGTATGGCGTACCACAAGGCTCAGTACTAGGACCGCTGCTGTTCACTCTGTACATGCTACCATTAGGAGATATCATTAGGAAACATGGCATTAGCTTTCACTGTTATGCCGACGATACTCAGCTCTATATTTCTTCAAAACCTAACGAAACTTACCAATTCACAAAATTAACGGAATGCATAGCGGATATAAAAAATTGGATGACTTGTAATTTCCTACTAATAAATTCTGAAAAAACAGAGTTTCTAATTATTGGACAAAAACTTCCTCACGTAATAATCTAGAATACTGTCTAACACTCGATGGCTGCTCTGTTAAGTCTCCGTCGTCGGTTAGGAACCTGGGTGTGTGTGTGTGTGCTCTTTGATACCAATCTTTCATTTGAAAGTCACGTGTCTAGTATCTGTAAAACTGCATTTTTACTTCTTAAAAATATATCTAAATTATTTTGTATATTTTTAGCCATTTTATTCTTCTTTATTGTAAGAAAACAATTATTATGAATTCATATGAAAATGGTGGCCTACGTTTTGGGGATTTTGAAACGTTAAATAATACATTTAAAGTAAATTTTAAGAAACTAAGTCAGACTGTTAGAAATGCTTACTGCATTTGAACCTTTATCCACTCCCATATGCTTTCCAACCTTTCTAATATACATTTTCTTCTTAATTGTAATTATAATGTTGACAAAATACCAGTCAAATTATCTGAATTTCATCGCCAGGCCTTTTTATCATGGTCCTTGATATTCAAGCACAACTTTTCTCCACATAAGTATTATTTATGGAACAATAAGGATATATTATAGAAACACAAATCATTATTTTTGAAATATTGGTTTGATAATGGCATCATATTGGTGGATCAGTTATTTAATTTAAATGGTTTTCTTTTCACTTACAGTGATTATTAGATTCCTGTAACACCAGGGGACGTTTTTGATGCAATATCTCCTATAATTATGACCGCCGCTAGCGAAAGCGGTCATATAGGGATTGTCAAAGTTTTTTTTTTTTTTTTTTTCGTCACCTTACTGAATTTTTCGTCAACGATACCAGGGACACCGAAGCACCGGGGAACATGAAATTTGGTGGGCATGTAGCCCCACTAGACTTCTAAGGAAAAATTTCGTTTGGTCCCCGGGGGCCACTCCCCCCCCGGGCTGGGCCCCCCAAACCCAGAAAAATGCAGTTTTTCCTAAATAACTACCTGAACCGTGGCAACGAGGATGAAGAAATTTTTATGGTATGTTGCTCTTAAGGGCCCACATCAACCTAGCCCATAATCACTCATTTGTGATTTGCGCCCCTCCCATAAAAAATGAAAATGCAATATTATTCTGCTTTAATCGCCCCTATCTTCAGTGGAGATGTTCAGAACTGCACCATATTTCATGTGTATGATTAACTTGACATCCTCTGGGGGTATCCTCTGCTAAGTTTTGTAGAATTTCATCCATGGGGGGGTATAAAATAAATTCATTTATGTGCACATTTAGTGACTGTACACTCATCGGCCTGTAGATGGTGCTGTTGAGCGAAGGGTTGCTGGTTTAGGATGATACTGTCACACACACACATGCAGGAATACAAAGAAACGCAAGCATGCACACACACTGACATCCACACGCACAGACACACACCCATACACACACATACAAATCCACATGCACAGACACACACACACAAACACACACGCGCACACACATGTACGCAGGCACACATACACGCACAGACACACACACACACACACACACACACACACACACACACACACACACACAGACACACACATACACAAACACACACACATACACACAGACATGCACATACTACTACTTTTTTTAGGTATATACATAAACACGCAATACAGCCAAATTACTCCACGTCATTTATTTTTGTGGAAAGCCAGTGCAGGCCTGAGCGGCGGTCATATTTTGTACCGCCCTGCGGTACATCTAGTTAATATTCAACAATAAAATAAAATAATTAATAATAATAATTAATATTCAACAATGGTCCCCACCTACTATAGTAAGTGCTTATGTAGATAACATTTGTTTTTCCCTTAACTCACGAAACATAAGAGCATTATTTCAAAGAAACAATGTGTCTCTGCCTTATACTCATGGAATCAATTGACAGACAATACTGTGTTTCTGATTTTACCACAAAGAACATTTATGGCCAATTTGTGTCGTTTTGGAAACATTTACTATGTGGTCTTTTTGGAGAACTATAGAGACAAGCACAGTCAGGTTTATATAATACATTTTATTATTTTAATAGCAAAATTCCATATTCACAAATGTACATTTTCCTGTAAAAAAAAAAAAACCTGTTTTACATCATTTAAGAAAGAAATGGAGCTTTATATTGACTCAGTTCGATGTTCTATGAAAATTATTGAAAATGTGTAAATGTGTTTGTAGATCCTCCCTGCAGTGCAAGTTGTGCAACTCTTGTGTTTCGTTTGTTGTAGCCTATTTTCTTGTATACTGTAGTATTTGTAAAATACTCTTCTTTTCTGTTAATAAAAATAAATAAAATAAAATAAGTGCCCTTCAGTTAGTCCTGCGACACTATTTTCGTCCTCCTAACCTAATACTAATATGTTAGAATAGATCCCTCAAGGCAAAGGAAACCATTAACGTCTACAAAACTACACCTCCCACAATCCCTCACGGTGGAATAGTGTTTCCGGTTCCGCTACATTTCTGCGGCCATCGGCTGACGGGACAGAAGAAGGTGGGAAGATTACAACTAACCTTACATTTTACAATAAACCAACCTCACGTAACAATTAACTTTGTTATTACAGAAAATCTCAAAACAATGTCCCACACCCATAACTATACTCAGTGCTGTTATCTTGTTTACATTACACGTTTCAGTTTAAAATGAGGAAGTTTCTCATGTTTTGACATCTGTAGCATTCAGCATTCATTTATGTCATATTTTGTCGCTGTGTTTTGTGTATTCTCTATTACTACACACACTATTTCTCAATATTATGTAATTAACGGCTGCCAGGCTGCTCCTGTATTTTTATTTGGACATATGCTTAAACAGATCTCTCCCAAAATGATAACATGCCACATGTGAAGCGAACATACACTCAGCATTTGAACTGCACAGACATGTACATTCCTGACAGCTGTTAAAGCTGTGTGTTGTGTCGTGTCAGTGAGTGTGTGTGTGTGAATGCTGAGAGATGCCCTTGGAGGTGGCATGGCCCTTCCCACAGTGCCCTCGGCTGGGCTGGAGGGTCTCCAGCAGGGTCATCACGGGGATGGTGGGCTCCTACAGTTACCTCTGGACCAGTGAGGCCAATGTTTCAGCATACTCGTATTTCAATAACGTGTGCTATGAACTTACGGCAGATGTACCTGATGACTTTCTCTGAATTTGCCTGACACTAGAGTATTTCAACTCTCTGATGGTGCACAACCCGGATGTTTTGCTGGACCTGGTGGACGAGCGTCCTCGGGACACACCGCTCATCACCCTGTGCAATCACCAGTCCTGCATGGATGACCCACACCTCTGGGGTAGGCCGACCTCGGATCGCTGTATCGTAGAGTGCACTCGCCTGCAGGAAACTGAGATGCAGTTGTGGTGTTTTTCAGGAGTCCTGAAGCTCCGGCAGCTGTGGAACTTTAACAGGATGAGATGGTGTGTGTGAATGAAGGCCGAATCTGGAGACTCATGGAAAGGTGTTGTCAGATCATATCATGTCGTGTGGTGTGTGTGTGTGTGTGTGTGTGTCCAGGGCACCTGCTGCCTCTGATATCTGTTTCACGAGAGAGTTTCACTCCAGCTTCTTCAGCAGAGGGAAGTGTGTGCCTGTTGTTCGAGGTAAACTCATCTAATGACACATTTGATCATTTCTGCAGTCTGCTTTTATTTCACACAGGTTTTATACAAAAAACATTTTTTATACTAAATCAAAATTCAGTCAATAATGCATTTTTAGTGTTTTTTTAGAGTATAGTTTTCATTTAAAAAATATGCCTTTTATAACTCATAAAATATATTTTTATTATAATTGCAAACTTTCTTTGTTTAATGTCTTTTAATTAAATCAATAATACTAAATGTTAAATAAAAGAAGGGAAAAAATCTTTTAATTTTAAATTTCTAGATGAACTAGAGGCCGTTTCTGTTCAATCATCCATAACCTCAAACAGGCAAGGCAAGTGGATTTATATAGCACAAGTCATACACTATGGCAATTCAAAGTGCTTTACAGAGAGAGGAATAAAAATAATCAGAAAATAAAAGCAAGGATAAGGAAATAAGAGGATTCTACATGAAATAGCAGATTAGAGAACATGGAAATGAAAGAAAATTTTCAGTGGCAGACAATTTCTACAAATCTACAATCAACTTTGGTAGCACTTTACAATAAGGTCTCATTTGTTAACATTACTAAATGCATTTATTAACACATCATCTTACTAGACATGTCAATTAGTAGAACGTGTGTATGATTCGGTATCTCAGTTGATATGACTCTTGTCAAGCTCTTATTTCTGAGAGACGCACAGGCAACAACGCAGATATTTGATTTGAGAGTGCGCTGCGCTCATTTCATTGACAGTCATTCGTGTATCATATCGTACGTTAAATATATAAATTAGTAGAACACGTGTGTGATGTTAAGATCATTGTGCTCGCTTCATTCATTCACTTCACACACTCATTACAGCAGAGTGACTTTAGACTTGTATAAAGCTATAATATTCTGCTATCACAAGAAGTGTCCGATCAATATATTTATCCTGTTATTCTGTCAAATTAGTTTTTTTTTTTTTTTGAAGCCATGATCTGCCTTTCCACATGCTAGTCTGAAACGTTTGACTGCTGTAAAAGCAATATGGCTTGTATTGGAGGCAGGCCCTGTGTTCAGAAGCAGTCGGCTTGGAAGAGATCGTAAAGAGTAAGAGTAAGCTTAATCTTATCAGTGCAATACGATTAGAAGAAGAGTCATTTATCTCTACCTAATTGCTATTAACTGACAGTCAGATATGATAAATCACAAATACATGCTAATAGTACAGTTCTCAGTGCTTTTTAAAGCCAGTTTATATAGAAGACACTCGAGTTGATCAGGGTTTTAAGGTATTGTAAATGAAACGGCCCAACTGTCCTCTGTTTTCAGGAGATGGAGTCTATCAGAAAGGAATGGATTTCCTGTTGGAAAAGCTGAATCAAGGGGATTGGGTACACATATTTCCAGAGGGTACTGACACTTTTAACCTTCATATTTGTTTAGTATACGACTTTCTTAATGTCTTAGGAAATATGGTACGTTTTCTCCTCCAGGTAAAGTGAACATGACTGGAGACTTCATGAGGATAAAATGGGGTAAGATTTACGCTCCAATAAGAGCCTCTTGTTTCAGCCTTATGTTTAGTTAAGTAAATCCTTTTGTTTCTGAACAGGAATTGGACGTTTGATTGCAGAGTGCTCTCTTCACCCAATCATTTTACCCATGTGGCATCTAGGTGAGTTATGCACGCACAAGTTCAAGGGCCAGATTTACTAAACCAGTCAAATTAGCGTGAGGGTGCAACTCCACAGAAGCGCAGATGGGAGAGGAAAGGTCCTCAATGATCTACTGACGACGCGCAAATTAAAGAACAGACGCAGTCAAATCATTTGCATAATGACCAACGCAATCTGCCAAGAGCAGCGCAAGTTAGCGTCGGGATCATGGGTAACACAGGTGAAAATGCAGACTGTGAATCCCAGCCAAAGAAGCCACAGTACATTGAAAAGTTCATATATATATATATGTTCTTATATATAACGTCTTCCTCTGGCTTTCCAAAGAATTGAAAGGGAAACTTCTACAAATGCATATGTAATAAGGTCAGCCGCAAAAGTAACCCTGTCCACGCCTTTTCAACGCTAGTTTTACACTGCGTGTCTTTAGTAAATCCTGACAGTAGTGGAGCGAGCTGTCGGTCAATCTGGCCCTCAGTGGCGTGAGTGGCTACCATAGCACATGACTTCATCAATGCATATCTGAGCTATTCCTTACTTGTGGCCCTTTGTTCTTCAGGTCTGAATGATGTCCTGCCAAATCAAGCTCCTTACATTCCTCGAGTGGGAAAGGTTAATACACATTTTCCTTGTGTGATGTCATACCGCTGATCTTCCATTGTCACACAGTTTTGACCCTGAGTGTTCTTCCGTTCTGTGCAGCGAATAACCGTTCTCATTGGAAAACCCTTCACTGTCAGACATCTGGTGGACGCGCTGAGAGCTGAAAACACCAGTCCGGTAGGTGGTCATGTGACAGTGAGATGTGAGTGATGTGTGTGTCAAACTGATAGTCTTGCAGTTGAGAGCAACATTGGTTTCCTTACAGATGGAAATGCGGAAAACCGTGACAGACTTTGTTCAAGGGGAGTTTCTCGGTCTGAAAGCCCAGGCTGAAGCTCTTCATCACAGGATACAGAACTGCACATAACGGCGAGGAACTCGTCTCGGGAGACATCACCCTTCAGCTGACCCTGGCCTTACACCTCAAGAGCAGAGGACACACACCGAGAGGTGCACGGCATCTTTGTAAGGAGTGTGATGTCCGTGATGAAGAGGTGAATGAGTGGACAGTCCGATATGAGCTGATATGAGCTTTTGTTGTTGTGAATGAGTTGTGACTCAAGCCATGTTCAAGACCTCAGGACACACACAGTGTGTGACCGCCTGGAAATGCCTTTAGACTGCGGAGCACAATATGTTGCATCCTCCCAGAGTCGTTGATTTCTACTTAGTTCTACACAATACTTTACCCTTCAGAGTGTTGAAAGTAGCTCTTTTACTAGTAACGCATGTCAGTGAGTCATTTGTGTTAAATTTCTTGAATATCTGAACATGTTCAATTTGTTTGCATGCTCATTTGTCATAGCTGGATCAGTAATTGTCATGACAGACATATTAACAATGTTAAATTCTTGATTTACTGTGGGAATGCTGAAGGATTTAGTCAATCTTTTTAATGACAGATTGAGAATTTCGAGATGACAGTAATGGCCGTTAAGAGTTTTAATATTTGGTGCAGTATTTGACTGTACATGCTCTGTAAATACTGACTGTGAACACAGAAGTTATTTCACAATGCACTTATGCATCTTATTTGCCTAAATCATGATGGAATGATGGTTGATCAGAAGCATGTGAAAGGTGATCAAATTTTGTTTAATACATTTTAGGGATAAATAGATAATAGATAAATAGAGATGAAAGGTGATAAATGTGACTGGACTAAAGATGTTCACATTTCTTTGTATAGCGCTTTTCATAATACACATCATTTCAAAGCAGCTTTACAGAAAATGCATGAGTCCACATTACAGTTTAGAGTGATCTGTCATCAGAGGCATTGATATTATTTTGCCATACTGCATTTTTTCTTTGTGACGCAAGAGCGCTGTGTCCTTTGTAAATGAAATGTGTCTGGCTTCCGGTTTCATCAGTGAAGGTTTCATGAAGTCTCGCACATTCACAGGAAAATATCTTACTTCTGTGTTGCAAAATAAGAAATAAACTGTATATTCTTATATTATATTATATTATATTATATTAATTATATTATATAGAGAATTGTTTTCAAATCATCTGACTGCTGAAAATATGTAAGTATAAGTGTGCAGGTCATTGAACTCAAAATGAGAGAACTGATAAAATCCATAAATGTCATATTAAAAAAATATATAATCTCAAAACAACATACAGACAGTAACAAATAACATCAAAAACAAACAGATATGAAAAAAGGAGAAGGGGGAATAAATTAGACAATACGCTGAGTTTGGGACCAGGGATTATGCTGAAATTATATGACACATATGATAAGGAACATATATGATAATATTCTGTTGTTTTGGTTATTATTCTATAGATAAGTTTATACAAATGTAAGTCATTACACTGGAAAATAATAACATATAATACATGCTATTTGTTCTTCAAAGTGGTGCTGTTGTTGATGGTAATGATTAATCGCTGTTATAACATACAGTATAGCAAGTGTTCTTTTAGTTACAAGAGTTCAAAATCCTGAAATAACGCTTTGAATAAATTTCATCTAACCTTATTAAATATGTATGTCATCTTTAATGTTAAAATCTTACATTTACTCAGCCTAGTGTCATTTAATTTGTTACCAATTAAATCTGCATCAACCAAAGCCATTTTTACACTGCAGCGCTTCACTTAATGCTCGGTATATTAATGGAATTAAACTCAGAATATTGCCTAAAACAAAAGGTTTGACTGCTGCATATTTACACTGTAGTGAAGCACAGACCAGCATCAATTTCAATGTAAATGTATTCGCTTGCGAAAAAAAACCCTCACGTGACTCAACAAATCATGTGACTGAATAACCAGCGAATGACCAATCTCGTATTTCAAAATGTGAACTATTGTCTTTCGAATATTGAATTAATTACTTGGGCATAAAAGTGTCTTTCAGTTTAAATATGGTTCTTACAGAAATTAATTTAAATCCCATTAAAGACGTGATTAAAAAGAAGTTCAATTCTTGTCTCTCCCTGGTCAGGTTTTTAATCAAAATGTGTTGTTTATTTCCTCGTGTTCTTCTACCGATTTCCTGAGTTCATCATGCTAGACTGTTAAAATATTACTAGTCTTATGTGTTGCTTACGACACACTACAAAAAGGATGTTCTAGTAAGAAATAAGATTAGTGATGGGAGTCTTTGAGTTGTTGACCATGTGTTAAAAGTAAATTGGTTAAAAAGTTTAATAAAAAACAGACTCTAAAGGAAATATCTTTTATTTATAAAGTAGATTTTGGGGCTTCAATAAAAGACTCTGTTGAAAGGAGAGCAAATCTCCTATTTCTCTGTGTAACACTTCTATTTCAATTGAAGGAATTTAGATTACTGTGTTGACTAATTCAATAACCACTTTGTTCACTATCATATCAACAGAAGATATATTCCAGCATCTTCTTTTAAGTGGATGGCGTTATACAATGTGAACTGGAATTTGGTCTGGTCTCATCACACAAATATAAAAAAAAAAATAAAAAAAAAAAAAAAATATATATATATATATATATATATATATATATTTTATTATTATTATTATTTTATTATATATATATATATATATATATATATATATAACACTTTCTGTGATAATTGTACATCTTTCTTGTGTATGTGTTAAAGCTTTTTGGAACAAGTTATACCTATCTCTCAGAAAAACAAAAAACAAATTTCAGAATATGCGTAAACACTTTTAATATTATTTTTCTTTATCCAACTCAAATTCTCGTATTCAGTACATTGTTCATCTTTTTATACTTGCCATTTTTATAGCCTACACAAATGCATTTTTTACGTGTAAGAACCTGCTACTGTCAATTGTTCTGGTAGACTATAATTCCTGTTTTGTCTTTGATGGGCATGAAAAACAAATTTCAATGCAGAGCCAAACACTTTCAATGTTTATCCTTGTATTACTTTTTCTCACACTCTGGCATTTTATTTATTTTATTTGTCTTATTTTCTGCTGTTCTTGATGTCGTATACTTGTTTCAGTTTCATATAAGTATTTTGGCATTAATAAAAACGAAAGAAAAAAATAGAAAAGAAATGAGAAGCTGGGGAAGAAGTGATGACGACACGGTTTGATCTTCGGTTAACCAATCAGCGGAAGGGAACGTCACTGCTCAGGCCGCTGAAGATGGCCGCGTGTGACGTCACAGCTCATCGTGCTCAAGATGGCCGCTTCGAGGACGGTCTCCGGGAACGCTAGGATGATTTTATATCTGTTTATCTGCGTGTTCGCAGCAGCGAGGAGCGATGAGCAAGTGCCTCTGGTCGCATGGGCGAGTGACGGGTAAAGGACTGATATCATGTGACACTAGTCTTGGAGAATTGATGGCGATAGTTAGCTGTGGCAGTGTGCTAGCGGAATGACCCGGTCGCTGTCCAGTACTGAAAACACGTCTGAGCAAACACGATGTGTTCATTCTCGAATAAACGCCTCATATTGAGTAATCTAACTCATATTTATCAACAGACGTAATCGTGTTTGCAGTAGTGTCGAGCGGTGATGACTGTCTCAAACCCAGTAACCTGTCAAGACAACCTTTGACCGCCATTGATGTCTAGATAAGCAGTTCACTGTTATCATTGGCCTGAAGCCGATTTTTGCGTTGTTTGTAAAAGTTCTAATCATGACTGTAATTTGATGGGTTCGTCTTCTTTTCTAATGTGTTGTGCGTGCGCAGGTTTGTCTTGTCTCCTGTGAATGCTCCATCATCAGGCCACACTGTGTCTGTGGATGAGCTGGAATCATTCCTGACCCGAGCTCTGAGCACTTCACCTCACAATCTCCTGCTCTTCCTGCAGGACAAAGTACTTCACACAGCACACACTTTTAGATCTATTCGCTTATATTTCTGCAAATATAATAATAATTCAGTGAGATCTTTGATTGAATAAGGAGTCCTATAACAGCTGTCTGTTACTGCATTCATAAAACACTATGTCATTGTGTTGCCACATGTTTATAAAGGACCAAACAAAACCAGAACAACAAAAAAGATCACTATATCACCCATGATAGATATACATTTCTAAACGCTTTACCATGAGAAACATTGTCAGAAGATGACGATGAATTAATGTTCAGTTTTAATAAAGACAACAATCTGAAGTGATGTATTGGTTCTTTCTGTTGTGAAGTGTATAACTCAAATGAACTCATTGTTGCTCTATCAGCCACTGGCGTTAGGCTGGCTCAGGCAGTGTCCATCTTATGGTTTGAATCCCCTCTGTTTCATTCAGTTGAGTGTTGATGACTTCACAATGTACGGAGGAGTATTCGGGAACAAACAGGATAGTGTCTTCCAAAATCTGGAGGTATGCTGATGTGTTTTCCATCGGTCACTGCTTTTGATAGTTATTACTGCTTATGATTTTGACTTCAGTTAACTGACTGGAGGTTGTTTTTGTGTGTGTCAACTGAGATTAGTGCCAGGCAATATAATTCTTCAAAATTGGTTTAGGAAACTAAATACTAATGTTTTGTGAAGCCAAGATATACTCTTTAGAATACATCAGTGTATTATTTCAGATAAAATCACCCTGAAAAGTGCTTGTTAGCCCAAACATGAATAAGCGTCTCTGATGTTCTGTTGGTGTCCCCAGGCGTCTCTGCTGTCCTCCTCCTCCTTATGGCTGCCGTGTGTGTCGTCGTCCGCCACTGCTCTGGTCTCCACACTGCTCCAGAGCCAGATCGAAGCGGCTCCTCTCTACATGAACCCGGACACGCTTGCTCAACTCCGACTCAACGCATCTGTGGCGGCCTTGCTGGTGTTCCGCCTCCCTTACAGCAGCGGGTGAGACCATCTCTTCCGGCTCAGCTAACTCTGACTCGTTTTTTAAACATTATTTGAAGAAAATCATTATGCAGTGGGAAACATTTCAAACAGTACTGTTACACATGTATCCCATGACCTCATCCATGCAAGTAGTAAGTGCCTTTCAGTTCTCATCTCCAACAAATAGTAATTTTACATATTTAGTTAAGTGCAGGGTAATTTCACTGCAGTGGTTCATGCTGTGGGAATGCTGAAATAGCTGAAGAAATATGAAAAATATTTTATAATGTAAAATATTTTTAACTGCAGATGCACGAAAACACAGTGTGTGCTTTAGAAACACCCGTATTCTGCCTGCTTCCATTTCCACACACACACACACACACACACCACTCGAACCTTCCAGAAATAGTTTGAAAAGGTTGAAGTGAATTACAAGGACCTTTGCGGGCTTCATTGCACAGGATACGCGAGCTTTGCCTGATGTTACTCTTGCAGTGTGTGTCTCGCCCGCCCGTATTTTCCTACAAATGCTCTACGAAAGCATAATTTATGCCGTTTGAAATGCAGTGGACTTATATATTAAATATATGAAACTCACTGACAGAAGGCTGCTTTTCATTTCAAATGCTCACGTCACGTGGGCTGTGTGTGTGTGTGTAAGTGGTTAAATGTACTTGCATCTCAAAATGCTTTTAATTCGTGAAATCAATGTAAACACAGTTATGCCAGTTATGTCTTAAAGGATTAAACAGACTGGACAAAAATATATTATGTTTCAAATAAATAAATATTTCATTTCATTTTCCACAATGTAAAAAGGTTAATACGCAGACATCTTTTTCTTTTATTAAAAAAGTGTTTTATGTGAGCGTGTTCTAGTCATCTCTTAAGGAATTTGACCAAGCATTATGATTACTTATAAACAATAGTTCTGAGGCACTCAAAAGGAATATAAGTTTAAAAAGCCTTTATTTAAACTTGGCTATTCATTAAAAAACATGCCAACATGTTTCGGCCTCTGTGGCCTTCTTCAGGGCAAATTCAAAATGGCAGTCCGTTGACTGCATACTATATATCTGCATGTGGTCACATGACCTAGAAGCACAGGTGCTCATCTGCACGTATCACCTGACTGCAAACAATTACAAGTCACATTTTCACATCAGAATAGTTTAAAATATCAATAGATACATAAAGCAAATGATTACTTTATATAAGACAAGTTACAGAAAAAAAGTCACTTTGTGAAAAAGATTTAGTTTCATTTCATGCTCTTATCAATATGTGCAGTCTCAGATATTAAACGATTTTACACTTTCTACATCAAGATACAATTTGAAATATCAATATAGATAAATATAGCAAAACATTGACATATGTATATAATCTGTTACAAAAAAGGAGAAAAATCTAATTCCAAGTTTAAGGAATTTGACCAAGCATTATGATTACTTAATTGACCTAATGACCCTTGACCTTATCCATAAAACAGAAACTCAGCTGTAGCTCAGACACATCAGTATAGTATATGTGTCAGTCTCCACTGCAGGAGCAACGACACACACTCTCATGATCAGCACTTCTCACTAAATCACCTCCTAATAGATGGTCAAGTTGAACACAGTGCATTATGGGATACAGTATTCCACACAGCGTGCTATGTTGTATAGTGTACATTTTGAAATGTGTAGTCATCATCAGGGTATTTCATGATTACAGAAAATGTGTTTACTATGCACATTACACCAGTATTAGAGTGGTTCAATAGTAGAATATGCAATTCTGAACATTTGTAGGATGAGCATTTCTTTACATAAAGGTTTTATTTAAAGTGAAAACAGACAAAAATCCCCTACATGTTGGACCTTCTTTAAATCTGAAAAGGAGATATAAGAGCAAGAGCAAAACTCTTGATATTCTGAGGACTGTTATTTGTCTTTTCTTGCAGGGCTGATATGATGTCTACTAAAGAAGTGCTCAGTGGAAACGGTACGTGTAGTATTCAAACACCACTCAAACCATCCTCCTTGTGCTCCTACAGTTATTATTATTGTAGAAAAGCCCAGATGAAATGATGCGAATGAATGTGATTGTGTTGTTTGTTGTAGATGAGGTGATGGGTCAGGTGCTGAGCATCATGAAGGCTCAGTCTGTGCCGTATACTGCAGTGTTCACTGCGCTGGGAGCCTCGAGGGTGAGACACACACACACACACACACACACACACACACACACACACACCTTCAGCTAGAGCTGGGCAGTACGACCAAAATCTGGCTTTAGAATACGAGTCATTTTATATGACGGCAACAGTATACAATGCGATATTGTTCATTTGAATGGAAATTCAACCGAAAATGGTTTATATGTGTTAAATAACCAATGTGGTAAATTAAATCATGTTTAATTATATACTTTTCAAATGAAAGGTACTTTATCTCATTTGATGATTTTTATTAGCCTAGAAATCTAGACGCACCCTAGCGGCAGCAAAATGTATTTTGCAGCCAGGGTAGTCTAGCAACTCTCCTTTGGCTTTCGAGCTGGAAAAACAAACTCTAGTCAGGCCAATCACATCGTGTATAGAGTCGGTGGGCGGGCTTAACATAATGACGACAGAGTTGCGACGGTTCCCTGCTACTTGAAAACAAAGAATGGCGGCTGCTGCTGGAGAACAGTCTTTCGAATCGGCTTTGTTCCGACTCTGGAGGACTTGGAGTTAAGCTTTTCTTAACGTTAGCTCTGCTGTAGGGAAAATGCTCTGGTTGGTTGAAGCGCTGTCCTATTGCGTGCAGAGGGAATTTGAAAGACAGCCGTTTATCCCGCCCCTCGGATTGAGCCGTGTCTACGGTGAGTTTCCAGACCTAACATCTTGATGTAGGTCTAGCTTGCCAGGCTAGATTTTTATTAATATTATATAAAACTTAATGGGCGCAAACTGTAAAGCTGTAAAGGAAAACTTCCCACTCGGATATCTGGTTGGATGAGTCACATTCAGAGATGTTGTTAAATACCTTACATCAGTGGTTCTCACACCGGTGCCTTGGCAAATCGCACTACACTACTGCCGTTCTCCACAATGTACCTTTGTAAAAGTGGGGATTTAGCGCTAACTAGCATAAAGAACATATATAGACACAGAGAAACCACTGACCTTCATAAAATAGCCCTTTGATGGAATTCAGTTTTGAATCTAAACACATTCGTCAACACAAGACTACCACAGGATTTTAGCATTTCATGATATATTGGTTTTAAACTATATAAAGATGGATGATATACATGTATTCCATTGCCTGGCCAATCGTGTGCAGCTGCATGAGCACAGGTGACACATCTGACAAGCAGAGTGTGTTTCTCTAGAGGATCACAGCCTGTGAACCACATCTGTTGAAACTTTTGATATATGAATTAGCCATGTTGCACCATTTCTTCTCGTTAGCAACAGGAGGTTGTGTGATTGTGTGAAGTGTAACGTGAGCACAGTGAGTTGAAGATAATTAGAGGTGTCTTGTGTTTGTCTCAGGTGATCGAGGAGTCTCCGGCTGTGCACTCGGTCTGGTCCCGGTCCCTCCTGCAGTCCCGGCGTGAGGAACCTCCCGCCCCGAACCCTCCGCTGGAGTTTAAGGAGAAGGGCTCCGTCTGCATCCTCCTGTGGGCCGAGTCAGTGGTGGTCAGCCAGTATCGCTCCGGGAAGTGGGAGAGGCACGACCTCACCTCCAAAACCTTCGGGAGAGGTGTGACGCCCGACCTGTCTGGATCCTCCTGCAACGAGTCCCACTCTCGGTAAGTACAGCATGTTAAAGCCCCCCTGTGGTGAAAATCAAGTTGTTTATATGTCTATAATGTGTTTTTAATAATGCTTTAAGACAAACCATGTGCAAATTCATCAGTCAACACCAGAAACGCTCTTTGAAACCACCCCGTCACAACCTTGTAACCAGTCCCGTCCACGGCACGGAGAGGTTTTCCTGTCACTGTTTCTAAGGATGATGTTTAGCAGGCTTCTGTCTGACTCTGAGCTGGCGAACGGGAACATGGTTTATGAGACATTAGCAACTCCTGTTAGCTGTTAGATAACGTAGTCAAGCTAAAGGCCAATCATGTCAACTACCGTTATGTGTCGACTTTTATTCAAATTCAGAATTTGAAAGCACGCAAAGTGCGCTCCCTTTACAATCACTTAAAAGCTGTCACTCATCTCAGTTCGCAATCTCACAAAGTTTCATTATAATCAAAGACATTGTCTACACTACACAATGAATCTCTTATTTACATCTTGTCTACACTTTGTTAATAAGAGGATTCGCGAGCGCGCTCAAGCCTGAACTAAAACTCTGGTGTTTAGACCGGTGAGTGGATTCTGACTGAATTAAACACTTCTGATTGGCCACTGCGTTCAAGAGATCAACAAACAGCAGTGATTGGTCAATGCTGCCAAAGACATGTTGTAAATAGAAATATTTGACGTTCTCCAGAGAGCAAACACAAATACTCACTGGATTCACTCTGTTTGACAATATGATATTATTACATTATCAACGGAGGGTGCTCTTGCTTTATTAAACTAGTATTTCCACTTGCCGTTGTGCAGAGTTTACTACAGTAAAGCTGAGCGAGTGGAGCCGGGGACTCATTTACATATCCATGGATCCGCGTATACTAAAGGAAGGGTGTAGTGTTACATTCAAGCTGTTTTAAGGCATTAAGAAATAATTTTCACAGGAAAAAAAACTTTTAAATAGGTCATTGTGATTATCAAAGATGAGTTTTAAGGGATAAAATGATTCACTGCAGGGGGAAGTTAAAGGGGTGGTTCGGGATTTTTGACATCGGACCTCATTTTTAAGTCAGCCTGGTTGTTATTCATCAGTGGAGACATTTTTTTTTTTTAATTATCCAGTCCTTATATTTGAATAGTTAGCCGATGCTAGGCTAGCGCGAGTCAATGGTAGACTCCACAGTGCACCAAACGCAAATCAATTATAACACTAGACTATCGATGCAAATGTCCGTTGGGAGAATAATGTTAGAAATCAAACTTACCTTTCATCACATTGCATTAGTTATAATTTGTTCCCTGTAATCATAAGCCTTGTCTACAGCAGCAGCGGAGTGATATTGATTACCTAGGCAACCGAGTGAGCCGGTACACACATGTACGGCACACACTGTAGTGCGCTTCTGTTCTGTGTTTACTTTCTGCCGCATTACTAACTGGAGCAAAGTAAAATTCCGCAGCTGCTGAGAAACTAGTTCCTTTGGGATCATTGAGATGAAAGGTAAGTTTGATTTCTAACATTATTCTCTCAACGTACATTTGCATCGATAGTCTAGTGTAATAATTGATTTGCGTTTGGTGCACTGTGGAGTGGGTAAAACTGTTTTTAATGGCTGGCTAACATCTACCCTTGACTCGCGCTAGCCTAGCATCAGCTAACTATCCAAATATAAGGACTGGATAATTTAAAAAAAAAAAATGTCTCCACTGATGAATAACAACCAGGCTGACTTAAAAATGTCAAAAATCCCGAACCACCCCTTTAAGTTAAAGGGACCATTTTCTACAGAATTAATTTTTCCCTGAAATCCACATCTAGTTTTAGCTTTAGTCATAATTATTTTCCACCTTTTTTTTTTACCCTTAGAATTAAATGTAATTACATTTTTGTTACTTTACCTTTAAGACTACTACATGTAAATGAATTTGATTATGATTGGCTAACCTCTTCACATGTGACAATAGAAACAGGGCTTACTGAATAGGCATTGATATGTAAACATGGTCATATTGATCACTAGCCAGGTTTCCATCCAAAGGATATTTTGCAAAAAAAGGTTTCAAAATGGTTACTGATATAGCTGATGGAAATGACATTTATCGGAAAAAAAACCTCTAGCGTTTAACTGTAGTGCATAAATTCACAGCAGAGCAAAGTAGGGTCTGTGACTGAAATTGCCCCTATACCCTTATATAGTGCACTATTTAAAGGAGGCAACCATTTGTAGTGGTGTCTAAAACCATAGTGCACTCATTCAGTCTGATGCACAGTCAGTGTCTAGCTGCTATTGAACACTGTCAGTCATGCAGTGTTTGAATCCACTGGTGAATGAGGGTATGGGGGCGATTCGGGTTTTTCCTGGTTCAAACACGGCCTTTGGTGGTGGCAGATGAACACAGCCATACACACACAGCACAGAAACCTCCAGGACACAGATAAAACTTGACAACTCAACAATAAAACATGTGATCAAGAATGTGAACTTGCAATATAACACATTTTATATTATTTTACATTTGATTATTTAATTCAGTTGTTAATGAACTCCTCCAGGATATGTCTATGTGCATTAAGCAGTCATTCTGTCTGTAACCAGTTATCACTTTTCAGCCAGTTCTGCAGCTGTGCCCTGGATGAGTTTTTCATTTTTAATTCATTTACTTAAATTAGGACTCCTTTATGTAATTATTTGTCCCATTTTTAAATACATAAACTAACTCTAAAATAGATATTTATCATTGCCATTAAAGTGAAATAACTGAACATAAACATACAAGCTTGATGAAAAATGATCATTCTAGAAGAAAATTTCAAATGGCACTTAGAGGCTTTTGCATCTGAACTCTTCATATATATATATATATATATATATATATATATATATATATATATATATATATATATATATATATTAATTTACTAACTTTTTATATAGGATGATAAATTAATAAATAACATTATTATAATCTTAATAACATTCTAATAGTAATACATTATTTATATTATTACCTATGTAAATAACATTATTTATAATATTAATTAATGATCAGTCTAATAATGTTTTAAAATATAATAATTATCTGTCTACCCAGCTCTGATGATGTATCGAATATTATATTAATAGATTTGAATGGATTATCCAAATTACAAGCAATAGGTTATTCATACTCTTTAGCATATTAGCACATAGCACAGTCCGCCGTGAGCTAAAGAAATGGGTAACTGAGGCTTTAAATCTCCTTTGTAAAAGCTTTACAGGGCATAACTAGTCCTCACTTTAGATGAGCTCACTGAAATAGTTCACTGACCACTACTAAATGCTTTATAACTGCCTGAATTAATCAGGAATTACAGTAGGAATGCATGTGAATAAAGCATTTATTAACACCGAGTAACTACAGTATTACTATATGTCTAAATAGTATGTATAAATGTATATTTAAATAGTTTATTAACCATTTACTTGCACTTTCTAAATGATCTTATGAACCACTGACAACTAATAACTGGTTTGTAAATAATGCTATACTTAATTTAGAAATGATAAATTAATCATTAATAAAAGTATGAAAATACAATTATTAAACACATTATAGACATGCTTATAAATCAAGAATAAAGCATTTATAGCTGTATTTATGAACTGCTTATTAATGTCTATTAATGCTTTATAAATGATGAATGAACTATTTACTAATGCTTAACTAATGATTAATAGCATGCAGTTATTATAAAGTGTTCCCAGAAAAAGGCTTTTTGTGTAAACTGTGCAGTTGGCCTTGTGTGTAGCCGGTGGTTGGCTACAGTCTTTGCCGTGTGTTAAAGTGTAACTTTAGTTCCTGATGCAGTGTGATGTGAGGCGATGACATCGCTTTCGCCACTGTTAGTTCTTTGATGTCAGCATGGTCTGTCACAGCCTTGAATGTTTCTAGTTCATGAACCACAGTATTTCACCTGTGAATTTACTCTTCAAATACAGGTTGGTTCTGAATTATGAAGATGTCCTGGGTTACCGTTCATTCAAGCTCATGTAAGTGTCTCATTTTCTCTCACACACACACACACACACACACACACACACACACACACACACACACACACACACACACACAGTGCCCTGGGCTTGAACGGTGTCCTATATTCTCCTCAGTTTTGTAATGAACCGGCGTCACTATAAGGTTTCTGCCCGTCATTGGTTCACCATGGACCGGGTTCACCTGGAGTATGATGGGAAAACGGCCTCGTTCAATGGCAGCCGTCACATCTACGCCCCGGCCGAGTACTCGTACCGCTGTGAGTCTGTGAGCAGCTCCTACTACCCTCAGCTGTCACCACACTCAGACAAGGACAACGCCAACGACTGGCACATCTCTTTTGAAGACTTCCAGGTAGGTCCTGAGAAAACTACACTTCATGGTTCCCATGGTTTAAACATTTTCCATAGTAAGTCAATGAGCAGACCCTGGATGCAGTGAGCAAGAGAAAACTTTCCTTATACTCGACTAAAACTGTTGAACATTAGTGTTCCCTCAGAGCTCTAGCATCTATTGCAGAGGCTGGATACATTAGCGTTCACTTTGTCTATGTCTGTCTAAACAGAAGAGTGTCTGTCTCTGATACTTGAAATTCCTCCCCAAGATCAACTCCCAATAGTCCCCTGACTTTATATAGTTATACAAATAGTTATACAAAAAGTATAACTTTTACAATAGTTATCCCTGTTCAGATTCATGAGTATATTTTCAAAGCAACTAAGTGCCAATGGAGGAGAGGACCTTTAGGTAGTTAGCAGCACTTTTGTGTGCGCTACTGTCATCATTACGACAGCAAACATCATCTATTACTACTTGGATAGTTCACTTTTCAATTGCTTTAATTCATTCGAGTATATTTAGGTTTATAACGGGTCTGGTTCTCATCTTATTGACAAACAGGAATTGTAGTTTGCGAGTAAAGGCCTGTTCACACCAAGAATGATAACTGTAAAGATAACTATATTAGCATCCACACCAGCGGACGACATCGTTCTGTTTATTCTAAAGCGTGCTTGTCTGCCACTTTAAATGCTGGAGCTCGTTACAGCAGGATGGATTCTGATTGGCTGTCAATGCTTTTATCGTTCATCAGCTGGAATAAATCGTTCTGAAAGGGATTCCAACGATATCGTTTCTCTGTGCTGTTATCGTTATTGCTGTGTCGAGTCAAGTCACCTTTATTTATATAGCGCTTTTTACAATACATATTTGTATCAAAGCAGCTTCACAGTGATAACATGAAAATAATACAACAAAGTTTGTTTCTAGAAGAAAATTGCATCATCGTCCACCTTAAGTAGAGCAGATCAATAATATTGATGAATATTAAATGTCCCCAACTAAGCAAGCCAAAAGCCAAGGCAACAATGGCAAAGAACCCAAACTCCATCAGTGACAGAATGGAGAAAAAAACCTTGGGAGAACCCAGACTCAGTTGCTCAGTTCTCCTCTGGCCAGCGAACAGTGTATGATTATGATCCAGGCAGCATTACAGGTCAGAAGAAGGATTGGATCAGAACATTCAGAGTATTATCCAGTTCATCGGGTTGAAGATCGGAGTCGCGCCGGTATGGAGAAGGGTTTGTTGAGGATCAGTGCTGATGGCTGTCGTGTCGATGAGGCCTTCACAGGGGAGAGTCTAGTTGACACAATCTCTGCTGACACTTCAGGGATGCGTCATGGATGGGTCCAGGTGCAGGTCCTTCATCAGATCTGGACAGGGGGGCAATCATTCTGAAAACATTGAAGCTTCCCCGGGCGCCGCCATTGATTAGCAGACCATCACCTGCTGTTAGCATTCCATTGACTCCCATTCATTTTGGCGTCACTTTGACAGCAAATAACTTTACATCTGAGGCGTTTAAAGACTATTTGTCCATTATTTATTTCTAAAGAAACACATAAATGTATAAAAGACTCCATTACCTTGTATCTTATGTTATGGCCCTGTAGAAGCAATTTTTGTAAAAATAGGCTAACAATTGCGTCATAACCTCGCGACTCTGTCGCACAGTAGAGAGATTACCGTATGGACAGGAGGAGAAGCTTGCGGGCGATCGGGGGGACGTGGAGGCAAAATGACAAAATAATTAATCAGAATACTTAGCAAAAGTTGCTCCTAGCTCATGGACACCTCCTACTCACACTCTCCGTCTCTGCAAGTTTCGGAAGGGACTGATTCAGATTTCTCTTGGCACAGCTACTAGAAGACAGACAGGTTGCTCTTGTCACATCTACGTCGTCAAGCTCAGTGTGAGTCTGCGCAGTCGCTCAGCCATCAGGAAGTGAGTGCTTCTAATTGACTTCACTTTTCTCTGTTGAATCCAATAGGGTCGCTGTGTCCATTTCTTTTACTGTCTATGGATCTGGATACGGCCCAGCTGATTACAGTAAACGTCGGAATAAGCAGAAGGACTAACATTAGCGTAGATGCCATTCTTCTTATGATGTAACGGGTACATCGGGTGTTATAGGAAGTGTTCCCGGTTCCGGCTGACCTAATTTATGCAGCCTAATAATCATTTAACTCATTTGAATAATAGAAATGTATAATGTTCTATATCAGGGGTACCCAACCCTGCTACTGCCGATCGACTGTCCTGCACAGTCCATCTCCAACCCTAATCAAACACACCTGCCTTTAATTTTCAAGCGATCCTAAAAAAGTTAATTGGTTGCTTCAGGTGTGTTTGATTAGGGTTGGAGATAAACTGTGCAGGACAGGCGATCGGCAGGAGCAGGGTTGGGCACCCCTGCTCTATATGAATGCCAGGTAAAAGAGATGCGTCTTTAATCTAGCTTTGAACTGACAGAGTGTGTCTGCTTCCCGGACAATGGTCGGAAGACTGTTCCAAAGTTTTGGTGCTAAATAGGAGAAGGATCTACCGCCAGCAGTCGACTTTGATATTCTAGGTATTATCAACTGGCCGGAATTTTGAGATCGCAATAGACGTGACGGACTATAATGTGTTAAGAGCTCGCTCAAGCACTGCGGAGCTAAACCATTTAGTGCTTTGTAAGTAATCAGCAATATTTAAAAATTGATGCGATGTTTAATAGGGAGCCAGTGCAGTGTTGACAGAACTGGGCTAATATGGTCATACTTCCTGGTTCTGGTAAGAACTCGCGCTGCTGCGTTTTGAATTAATTGTACTAAATGTAAGCATGCAGGGCAACCACCCAGTAGAGCATTACAATAATCTAGCCTTGAGGTCATGAACGCATGAACTAATTGCTCCGCATTTTGCATTGAAAGCACATGACGTAATTTAGATATATTTTTAAGATGGAAAAATGCAGTTTTACAGATACTAGACACGTGACTTTCAAATGAAAGATTGGTATCAAAGAGCACACCCAGGTTCATAACCGACGACGAAGACTTAACAGAGCAGCCATCAAGTGTTAGACAGTATTCTAGGTTATTACGTGAGGAAGTTTTTTGTCCAGTAATTAGGATACTGCAGTCTCAGTACTATGGTACGGTGTAAATCCGGACTGGAAATCCTCGCAGATATCATTTCTCTCTAAAAAGGAACACAGTTGTGAGGATACTGCCTTTTCTAGTATCTTTGACAGAAAAGGTAGATTTGAGATCGGCCTGTAATTGACTAATTCTGAAGGATCAAGTTGCGTTTTTTTAACAAGCGGTTTAATCATAACCAGCTTAAAGGTTTTTGGTATGTATCCTAATGACAAAGATGAATTAATGACATTAACCCTCTGGAGTCTGAGGGGTTTTCTGGGCCCTGGAGGTGTTCTGACATGCTCTGACATTTGTGCTTTTTTCAGTTATTTATAAACATGTTAAAGGACAATTCCGGTATTTAACACTTTGAGTCTATTTTATAGTTTGTTTTGGATGAATAAGAGTGGTGGACAAAGAAATTTTGTCAATGGTTCCTGTCGCGACTTTTTGACTATTTTAGAATTGCCCATGACCGCATTTGAATGGGAGTCAATGGCCATGCACAAGCATGTCCTTAAAACAACCCTTAACGTTCGTTTTCAAAACTGTGCAACTCACCGAGTGGTTAGTGGTGTTCGTTGATGTTCCAAAACAAGTAGCGTAGTGAAATACAGTTTCTGTCGTGTTTTATTTGGCATTTTGTAAAATCCATTGATTTCCATTGGAGGACTAATTGCTCGTTGATATTACTGCGCTACCGGAAACTGAAAGGATGCTGTTTACATTAGATTGTAGTCTTTTAGGTCTTTTCGCTCGGTTTCCTGTCTTTCAGAAGCTATGCTCGCCTCAACGCTGAAATCCTACGAATTCCTAGAATTAAACTAGTAAAAAATATTATAATTCTTAAAAAAAAAAAAAAAAAAAAGCTATGCTCGCCCAGAGAATGGCTCGCCTCAGAAGGCTAGCGTGAGCAGAGCAACGGAAGTTGCGGAAGAGCGGAAGTTTATACGCGGTTGTGAGGTATCTGAAAAAATAGTTCCACTATAGAAAAATAAACGGAATGAAATCATACATTGCCTGGCATTTTTCCAATTACTTACTCTTTCTGATTTCTGTCTATGTTGCTGCGTGTCCTCTTAGTGTGAGTTGCAGAACCTACATCATTCCTTTAAAAAAAAGTTGAAAGCTATTATTATCATATATTTTAGAGTACTATTCCAGCACATGCACAACTGATGGACATATGCTGATAAGAAAAAACAAAGAAAAAATGTAACATTATCAACCAACCTCCAAAAATAAAGTTATACAGGCTCATATTGTAAAAAAATTGAAGGAACATGGGTAAATATGTACTTACTCGTTCTGATGTTCGACTGTGTTGCTGCGCGTCCTCCGAGTTGCAGATGAAGGTGATGCAGCTACATTCCTTTTTTTTAAAAAAGTTGAAAACTATTATAACATAAATATTTCAAAGTATATTACCATTAGTCTATATGAATAACTGATGCAAATAATTGTAGACACGTGCTGTAGGCATATATTGCGTGTCAATGGGCCATTACTGAGATAGCACACCGCAAACATTAACACATTTGCAATTCATCAGCTGGGCATATTTACACATTTCAGCACATACATTTGCAATAGATATTTGCAAGCACTCTTCGTTGATGATAATGAGGCAGCATAAACACTAGTCAAAATATAATCTAATCTAATATTTTCTAAAAATTTCAAAATCCTAACTTTCATACAGGCCATTTTCTAAGATCGTGCGCAATCGCGAGACAAATGGAGTGGGCAGACAAGATTTAGACCATTTCATTAGGTTTATTTTTTGTATAAAGCCTTTCTTTAAAGTGAATTTCGTTTTGTATTAATTGTATCTTAATTTTAATCGTTGTTTCATCAACAAATTGCCTGTATTTGATACATAATAATTAAAAATAACAGGCAGTAGAGCTCCGTGTCGGCATGTGAACTGGAGCTTGTCTCATAAATGAACCCAAACTCATAAGCTTTGCCTAAAATGCCAGAGAAATATATAGAAAGCTCGAAATGTGTTATTTTGAACAAAACTATTAAAATATGTAGCCTACGTTTATATATAAAATAGCTTGTCAACTTATGCAAGTAAATTTAAAAAGACTTACTCATCCGAAATATTATCCACAGCTGGATCAAGCCGTTCTTCAAAATGCAAGCGTTCGTCGTCAGAGTCCCGCTCTTCTTCTGAGGAAAAAGTGAACTCATCATCACTATCCAGGACTAGCTGAAGAGCTTCCTCACCTGTGAACAGTGTCATCTTCCAACGTCGCAGAAAAGTGAATGAATGAAACTTGCTGGTTTTAAGGCATTTCAGGGGGCGTTACCTCATTTTGCATAGATCACCTCAGCGCATTATCTTATGAATAGCGCGATGTGCGAGTGGGTGTGAACTCATTACATGTAATGAGATGAGACGGGAGAAACTGTACTTCTTTAGTTTCATACAGATTACATTGCAGGAGAATATTTGTTTTGAATGTGAATTGTTTTATTTAAAAGTAGAAATTTAAAGCTTTCTTTAGACACATGTTTCATGGTTGTGTGATAAGTATTAGCTGAGTTTCAGTTCATTTTCCAGACTTGTTTCAGAAAGATTTTTGTGGAGACAGAGTGAGCTGAAAGCGCACCCTGTTTAGTTTATTTATTTAAAAATAAAAACAAGGTTTTGATGTTAATGTGAGTATACACAAAAAAAGAAGACCCTCTATAGTTTATAATCATGTATTTATTTTATTTATATGACCATAAATGACGGATTTTTTTCAGTTTATGTTGCTGCTATGTGAAAAAAATCCAGCAAAACGCGCCGGCGCGTTCGTCGACCTCAGAGGGTTAAGAAGAGGATCTATGACCTCTGGAAGCATCTATTTCAGTAGCTAAGGTGGTATAGGGTCTAACATACATGTTGTTGATTTAGATGATTTAACGAGTTTAGAAAATTCTTCCTCTCCTATAGCAACGAAAGAATCAAATTTCTAATTTTGTTTTCTTCCAGTTGTGCTAGACCATAAATGGGTTTGGGAGTTTTTTGTATGTCCTTATTCGGGGAACAGACACAGTCTCTATATGATGATATCTAGGTGAAAGAGGCTCTGTGTGATGGGATTTATCTGACCTTGGTGACGTGAGACAGCTAGCAGACGGTCGGTTTAGCCAGTCTGTCTGCTTCCTGACCTGAGCCCCAATTCATGTTTGAGCTCTAAGGGCCCTTTCACACTTACCTTGTTTGGTCTGGATTTTCAGAATTTTCAGTTTGATCCAAATCAAAATTACAGGTGTGAAACCTCCCCCGGACTACGGTCCGGACCAAACAGTCGAAATTTGGTCTGATGAAAAGAGGTAGTCTCGGTCCGGATCAAACTGAACAAAGGTTTGGTTCGTTTCTAGTGTGAAAGCATATTCTGTATGGTTCGGACTTTCAGACCATTTACAGGATGTTCCGGTGGTTCCCGCGTAGCCGAAGAAGACCGAAGATAGTAGGAAAAATGAGCCATGGTAGCACATGGGGTGAGGAGGAGACAAGGTTTTTAATTGAAATATGGTCTGACAACATAATAAGTCAACTGGAAAAAATGCAAAAAAAAGCAGACACTTTCCAAGTATTTTCGGAGAGGAATGTTCAATGTTCGCACGATGAGGTTGTTCATTTGGCGAATTTGAACTAGCCTCGAGTATAGTTGGTGCTGCAGGGAGTAATGCCGTAATAATAACAATATAGTTTAAAACTATATGCTTCTGTTCATTCATTGTTGTCAAAGTTACCCGTCGAATTGACAAGACGCTGACGTCAGACGCACGTCTGTTTACAAACCAATCAATGTCAAGATGCAGCCCACATAGATGATGACGACAGGACGCAAGTGTATCATGTTAAGTTCTTTAGTGTGCTCGCATAATTGCAATGTGAAACCAAACCTAAACTAACCGAATGTATAAAATGTTTCAAAACATGAACTTTGATTTGAACCTTGGTGCACTTTCACGTGTGAAGACTATGTGCCATATTACTAGAGAGAAGAGCAGCACCATCCCAGGAGGGATGAATACCATCTCTTTTCAACAGGTCAGGTCTGCCCCAAAAACTTTTCCAATTGTCTATGAATTCTATATTATTCTGCAGACACCACTTAGACAGCCAGCCATTGAGTGAGAACAGTCTAAGTAAGTAAGTAAGTAAACTTTATTTATAAAGCGCTTTTCACAGATAAAATCACAAAGTGCTGTACAAGAGAATAGGTAAAACAAACAATATAAAAATGTATATACATATGTAAAATTAAAGTGACACTAGTGAAAACCCATCAACCAAAAGCTTTCCTAAATAAAAAAAATTTCAGATCCTTTTTAAAAGAGACAACAGAGTCTGCCAGACGCATGGACAGGGGCAGGGCGTTCCACAGTCTAGGAGCAACAGACTGAAAAGACAGGTCCGCTCGGGTCTTATAACGAGTCTTAGGGACTACTAGCAGGTTCTGGCCAGAGGACCGAGAGTGCGGCCAGAGGAATACGGCTTCAAAAGGTCCAGGATGTACTGTGGGGCCTGACCGTTTAAGGCTCTGAAAGTCAGCACTAAAATCTTAAAATCAATCCTGAATTTTACAGGGTGCCAATGGAGAGCCGACAAGACTGGAGTGATATGAGACCTTCGAGGGGCTCCTGTTAAAAGTCTAGCAGCAGAATTTTGAACAATTTGCAGTTTGTTCAGAGCAGACTTATTCAGACAGGTAAAAACAGAGTTGCAGTAGTCAAGTCTTGTTGATGTGAAAGCGTGAATTATCATTTCCAGATCCTTCTTTGACAACATTTTGCGAATTTTAGAGATGTTCCTAAGATGATAAAAGCAATTTCGGACGAGCTGTTTTGAGTGTGTCTCCAAAGACATGGCCTGGTGAAACACAACCCCCAGGTTTCTGAGGCTGGATTTGACAGAGGAGCCCAGAGAGCCAAGGTGCTGTTTGATCAGCGGGATCTTATGGTCTGGAGCAAAGATCAGCGTTTCAGTCTTGTTTGAATTTATCTGTTCGGAGTTGAACATCATTAGTGCCGATGTGAATAATAATCTTAGAGAATTTACGTGTGTTTTTTACGTGAATTTACGGGCTGGTGTCTCTATTTTCACGTTCCATGTAATAGAATCGCCAATAACTAGGGCACATTCAACAGGATTCTCAATGGGTGTTTCACTGAGTGGGGAGAATCTATTTTAATGTTGTTATTGGAACGGAAGAGCGGTATTTTGCCCCGCGACTACAGCGTCTCACTGTCACCCAGTTGCCCTGGCTCTACTTCAGCCGGAACCGAACTATGTACAGAGTTCACTAAGGTAGTCGCATCCAAAGCAGTATCTAAAGCCCTTACATTCTTACTATCCTCGATTAAATTTTGGATGCTTGTCTCTAGTTCTAAAATTTTCTCTGTCAGCCTGACTATCTCCCTGCATTTATCAGTGCTGACAGAGAAGGCTATGCTATACATGTGACACGAAGTGCAAGTGACAATAATAGAAGACAATACTCACCGTGTTTGTTGACTGATCCTACTCACCACAGTTGTTTGATGGACTCGAAAAGGTGCGAGTGCACACGAGAAGAAAAAAGACGGCAAACACTGATGGCAGATTAACAGGCTAGCGGAAGACTAGCGCGTTTTGCAAGACAGACCAGAGCAATCCGTTATCATTATAGTTAATGTCCTTGCTGTGAACGGGCCTTTGAGTTGCAGATTACTCCATCAACACCCGCTGCCTCCAGTGCAGTGTGTGTGCAGGCCAGCGGGGGGAGTGGGACACACACACACACACACACTGATTTGACTTTAACTTCTTTGGTACAAATGTATTTAGTGATATGATAAAATCATAGCATCAGTCTCCCATATCACAAATCCCTTGGTTTTTCCATCCCCTCATTCACACCTTGAGGAAACGCTTAAAAAAATGCAAAAACTTTGCATGAATATAACTTTTGTTTGTCTATCAGAGTTTATCTTTATGAAAACTTTATGAAGTTTTAACTTTATTAACTTTATGAAAACTTGAATTTCTCTCTCTGTTCTCTCTCTGTTCTCTCTCTCTATCTGTTCTCTCTCTCTCTCTCTCTCTCTGTTCTCTCTCTCTCTCTCTCTCTCTCTCTCTCTCTCTCTCTCTCTCTCTCTCTCTCAGGTCCAGGGCTTTAACATCGCTGGGAATGATTTCTCGTACGCCAGTGACTGTGCTAGTTTCTTCACTCCTGGTATCTGGATGGGTCTGGTCACGTCTCTGCTCATGGTGTTGGTTCTCACGTACGGCCTGCACATGATCATGCAGCTGCGCACCATGGACCGCTTCGACGACCCCAAGGGTCCCGCCATCTCTGTGCCTCAGACCGAGTGAAGGACGCAGAGCCACATTCCTCACAGCACTAGTGTTTGCTTAAGTTACACCATATTTCGTTAATGTTATTCATTTCTTGTCGTTATGTGTGATTGGGGTGCTGCTGGATTTTTTCCTGTGATAATCATTTCATTAATAAGCATGTTTATGAATAAATCTCAGGAATACATGTCTAGAACTAAAAAAGAACATATAGGCTATACATATATATATATATATATATATATATATATATATATATATATAGAAGAAGAATTTTAGGAGCATTAAGATTTATTCATTGTGACTTTATTGTTACAATTACTGAGTGAAATTTTTAATGGTACTAAAATGGGCTTCTTTTTAGTGCAAAATACACTTTCCTTAGCATGTCCTTGACAAGTTTTGTGAGATTCATTCTGAAGTATTCTTTGGGCTAAATATCTAAAAATCGACTACATTATATTTTCTTTTTTTATTTACTTTTCCAGAAAAATCGTATTGAATCTACAGATTGGGGCACCATTAAATGTAAATTGTACACTTTACATAATAAATTATTCGTGTGAGAGAAATATCTATTAACAGACAGCTTAATGTTTTTAGTGTGCTGTAAATATGAAATTAAGTATTATTTATTGGTGGTATGCGTGTATGTTTGATTCCAGTGTTTTTGAGTTTCTCCACTGTAGTTTTCTTCATAGTTCTGTGTCCAGTGTGTGTTCACAGGTGTTTCTGTGTGAAAACTGAAATGGTTTATGACCAATTCTGGGTTTTGATTTAAAGGGAAACATGTTGTGAGCTGTATTTAAATATTAGAAAAAGGTTACCAGAGACATTCTGACATATTCTTTTTGTTGAAATATCAGCATGATGTCTTTTAATAATATTAATGTAGTGAATACTTTGCACAAATAGCTCTCATAAATAACATGTTTTATGTTGATGGCACATCTGGTTTATACTTAAAATCTTAAAAGTCTATCTATTGTCATTTCATGCGGTCACGTTTTGGAGGTGTATACTCTTAAATGTGTATATTGTGTCTGTGTTAAATAAACTTCATTGACATTGAACCTATGAACTTTTATTTTACCAGTTTATTTTAGACAGTTTATGTGGTTATGAAGGTTTATATGGTCCAGGCTACAAAGTCACATTTGATTATAATTTCACGAGTTATCCTAGCCTGGTCCTACCCATAGACAGTAAAGGAAATGGACACAGCGACCCCATTAGATTCAACGGAGAAAAGTGAAGTCAATTAGAAGCACTCACTTCCTGATGGCTAACTTGTGCGCGAACATTCGCGCGAACTTATGGAAGGCGAATGGGGACAAAAGTCTTTAAACGAAACGCGATATTTTTGACCGCGTCAACGCGCACTGTGTGTCATTTTTTTGTACATTTGGAGTGCTGTCAGTACAGAGGACAACGACAAAAATCGATGTTGCCTACACCGTGTTATCCTCTTTTTAAAATTTGCACCCTGTTGACTTAAATGGGGCAAGTTTTAAACCTTCTTTTAGCCTCTTAACATCCTTGATGTGTCATTACAAGTGCACAGCCATGTGAGTGATGTATTTGTGTATTTGATGTATTTCTCATGTCTGTGTGAGGCATACACTGAGTTTCGTTAAGTTAGGATGAGATGCGCTCCAGTTAACGTGCAGTGCAAGACTGCGCGGGCGCCTCTATGATTATATTGTCTGTTATATTTGCTTCTTATATTTATTAAATCCAGGCAATTGGTTGATGAAAAATTTATTAAAATGAAGATACAATTTATATAAAACGAAATTGACTTTAAAGAATGGCTTTCTACAAAACAAAACTTAATGAAGTGGTCAAAATCATGTCTCAATCAACCACTCCATGTCTGTCGATATATGGCTCATCCTATCTTACTCGTGCTGTTCACTTTTCATAAATCAACATAAATGGAAACAAAATATGAATGGAGACATGAGTTCTGCTATGACTATGAGTTTGTTTGTGCTGTTCTGTCTCTGTGTGTTTTAAACATCGTCTTGGATGCTGCAGGCTGATGAGTGCTATAATGAAATTAGTACATTATATTTAAAATATGTAATATAGGCTATATTTAAAATATGTAATATGTAAAATATGCTCGACATTTACGCGTGTCCGGGCAAGTGGATTTTTTGAAGGTGCAAGTGAAAGAGAATTTTACTTGCCCGACCGGACAAATAGCCTGATTAAAACGTCAATAACAAAAAAATACTATTCTCCATTCATTTAGTGTAAGTGGTGACTGATAGTGAATAAAATAGCCTAATATAATATATAATGTAGGCTTCTGACTATAACAAGTTCCTGCGCGCCTAATTTGGAAACAAATTAAACATTCAAAATGTGTTTTTATATTTATAACATATGATACAGTTACAGTTCAATAAACAAGTAATTAATATTAAGTCAGTTGAATGTATATTGGCATTTTTTGTTCTATTTCAGCAGCGAAAATAGTTCCACAGCGCATCTCAAAGGAAAACTCAACCGTGTTTCATTACCGAATGATTCAGTGTTTTGAACGAATCAGTTGAGTCAAAGATTCAATGAATTCTATTAATTTACAACTGCCTCATCCCTGAATGAATCAGCCGTTTGAATGAATCATTTGAATAAATGACTCAATGACTCTTTAGCATCTTATTATTCTAATGGAAGATGAAGCATATATTTAAAACGATTATGGAAAATGCCCTCTATAAAGATTAAAATATCATAATATGCCGATTTATACATGTTAAAGCTGACTGAACAGTGATGAGAATTCTGATTCATAATATTATATTACGTAATTATATTTACAACACACACAAAAAAAATCTCATTTTTTTCCTGTTCAAACAAATGTTTTTACTCGGACAAGTGAATGAATGACCGAAGGCAAATGAAAAGGCTTAATATTGAGCCCTGGTATATATAGTTTTTATTATTATTCATTTATTTACCCATAAACCTGTCTTTAGGAAGCCATAAGTTACAGTGGCAAGAATAACTTTGTGAAACCTTTGGGGTGTTGGACGGGGTTTAAATTAAGACAGGAGTTTGCCTTAATCTAGTTAATTGTTCATTTCTTTTCTTTTATTCCACAGCTGATGTGTGCAGTTTTTTATTGCTTACATTAAAATAATTTTCTCTTGTTTTGTGTTTTAATTGCAGTCTTTTTCTTCTGCCATTCATGCTTATCAGCTCCATGCAATCTTAAGCTTTTCTTGGTTCAGCTGCACACAGTCTGAACAGGTTTTTTGGCAGTTTGCTAAAATAAAAGAGCCTTTCTAAGAGCCATCGTTTAAGCTGTTGACTTTTCTACCTTGAGAAAGAACGTTAAACGAACACAAAGTGTGTGTGTGTGTGTGTGTGTGTGTGTGTGTGTGTGTGCGTGCGTGCGTGCGTGTGTGTGTGCGTGCGTGCGTGTGTGTGTGTGTGTGTGTGTGTGTGTGAGTGATTTTCTGAAAAAGATTTTCTGATTTCTGATTAAATGAAAAATTGTGCCCTTTAAAAGGCTACTGATGTAGCACAAAACACTTGAGTTAAGATCAAAATTTTGTCTTCTCATATTAAGACTTTTACAGAACAGAGAAATATCTGACACTGAGCAGAAATATTTAACACACAGTATAGCCTCATATAAATATACTTGATATTGATATACTTCATACTTGATATTCAAGATTTGCAGTTGGCATTAAAATACTAGACTTACCCGAAGAGGAACACTGGCAGCTGAACTTGAACTTTAGTCAGGCGTGTCAGAGGTTTTGGGTTCTAATCCGCATTCGTAGTTTTTTATTTATTATTATTTTTTTTTTAAACCGATTATGCTCATCAGTGGTTGTATATCAAGCAGGGACACTTTGTGTCCATTATATTTTGAGATTTCACCAGAACGAATAGATATGAGGCGCCGTCTATAGGGCTTAAATCAAACTTCATTCACGCACATATGAAACCCTTGCATACACATATACTAGGTAGTCACACATACATGTATACTGCTGAATGCTCAAACTAATACATATGAAATGCACAACTTCTAAAGTCGCTCACGCACACACACGCAAACTCTACACACACGAGACGCGCAGAACTCTCCGCGCACATACTCATCTGAGACGCGAGCACACACACACACACACACACACACACAAACTCTCCGCGCACATAATCATATAGACGGCGCCTCATAAATAGATCGATCTCCGCAACGTATTGAAGCGCGCGTCCGAGTGAAGCCAAGTGTGTGCGCGAGCCAAGAGAAAACACTGTATCCACGACACTGATCGCAGTGGCAACGAGCACTTTGATCACTTGATTTAAAAAACACATTTCAGCGCTAGATCGTCTCTTATTTAACAACGGAACTAAATGAATGCTCTGCTGGTTAACTGGAGATGTTTTATTATTGGATCATTCGTGCCGCGAGATGTTTTATAGGGGGCGGTAAAAAACGTCAGGCACCGAAATCAGGCACCGAAAGTTTCGTTCTTATTCGGTCTGGTTACTACCGTTTACGTCGGAACCGGTTCCCTATTGGAACCGAGTTTCGGTACCCAACCCTACTCACAACCCAGACAGCATGGTAACATTGATTCAATATTGAGTTTTGATCCAAACCATCATTTTGGTTGACATCAAAATTTCAATGTTTAAAGTGTGTTGGATCAGCACTGAAATGTTGATGAAAGGGAACAGCACACATGGTTGAAGACAGTGACATTGAACTAACAGTGAGTCTTAGTTTATGAGCACAAGATCTTGCAGGCATGTATCTGTGCAAAACACTACTGGGTGTTTCCCAATCAGTGGGGCGTTTCAGTTCATTATGAGCACTTTCAATGGTGTTACCTCATTTGTTCTAATACACTGGGGGTTTGGTTTAGGGGTGGGCCCTCATGATTTTAGCAAGTCTTTTGAAAAACCAATTGTAGTTTGCACTAAAAGTTGGCACTAATTGGTATACGCCCATTTTGGTTTTGCATGTGGGCTTCTCAGTAGTTAATTGATGCTTCCTTATTAGAGAGAAAACACAAGGTGCATCCTATACCGAAGTCTTGTGTGTTTGACATGCATGAACTCTCCGAGTTTCAAACAATGGTGCATATAATGTATTTCTGTTTTTAGCATGCTTTTTACTTGCATTTTATTTATTGTTACTAAATCTACTAACATACATTAATTTTCCAAGTAAGTAAAGTGTTGAAATAAATCGCACAGATAGCATGGGAACATTAATACAATGTTGAGTTTTGATCCAAACCATAATTTTGGTTGAGATTGACATTTCAGTGTTTAAAGTGTGTTGGATCAGCATTGAAATTTTGATGAAAGCCAACAGCACACATGGGTGGAGACAGTGACATTGAACTAACAGTGATTTGTAGTTGATGAGCACAAGATCATACAGGCAGGTATCTCTGCAGAACACTAGTGGGTGTTTGTCTATCAGTGGGGCGTTTTCAAACCACAATGGGCATTTTCAACAGCTTTACCTGATTTGCTCTAATCCACTGGGGGCTTGGTTTAGGGGTGGGGTGGTTTAGCAAGTCTGTTGAAAAATGGTTGAAAAACATTTATTGTAGTTTGAAATTGGCCACTGATTGGTAAACGCCCATTTTGGTTTTGCATGTGCACTTCTCATGTGCACTTCTCAGTAGTGTAATGCTTCCTCATTAGAGAGAAAACATAGGTGCATCCTATACAGAAGTCTGGTTTGTTGAAGCACCTGACATACTTACATGACTTCTCTAGCACAGTTTCAAACAATGGTGCATCTATATACTTAAAAAATGCACATTACTTTAGTAAAGTTTATTACGAATTTCCTGAATAAAGTTCTAATGTCATTTAACACATTTCTTGAAGTGCAGAAGACATGAACATGAGCAAGAAAGTTACACTGCAAACATAGCCCATGTCTTGCATCCATCAGTGCTTGCATGCAGAGCACATTGCTCCTTTAGTAGGAATGAAGGCCGACGAAGATGGACAATAAATAAATAGAAAGCACCCCCCTCCAGATAATGTTGACATTGATTATACACCGAGTTGTTGTCGACAGCATAATCACCTGACCTGGGACTTGATGATATCCTGTGCCTTATCACTGCTTAATCAGGTAATCATTCATATTCCTGAATCTGTATTAAATTTGAGAAATTTCCACTGAAACACAATAACAAAAAACATCTTGTGTTTATTAAGAAAGTGACTGACATGGCTATTTTATTTTGTGATATTTGAAGAGATTAAGTTCTACATAAGGTGAATCTGCAGCTTCAAAGGGATAGTTCATCCCGAAATGAAAATTCTGTCATTATTTACTCATCCTCAAGTTGTTCCAAACCTGTATGAATTTCTGTCTTCTGCTGCACACAAAAGAAGAGAGTGAAGAATGTTGGTAACCAGACAGTTGAGGGTAGCCATTGACTTCCATGGTATTTATTTTCTACTATGGAAATCAATGGCCATATCGTCAACTTTCTGGTTACCAACATTCTTTAAAATATCTTCTTTTGTGTTCAACAGAAGAAAGAAACTCATACAGGTTTGGAACAACTTGAGGGTGAGTAAATGATGACAGAATTTTCATTTTGGGCTGAGCCATCCCTTTAAAGAAATTTTCATTGTAAAAACCAAAGTTATTTTATTCTACAAGATAAACGTGTTACTTGAATGCTATGTAGTTTCACAGAAATTGAACTGAGATATTGTTAATGGCTATAGCCCATAGGTGTTTGTTCCTCTTCATGAAGAGTTTAGCTCCAACACCTGCCTGGAAGTTTCCATTGATCCCAATGACCTTGAATAGCTTGATTAGCTGCTTCAGGTGTGTTTAATTAGGGCTGGAGATAAAATCGGACACCCCTGCCGTAGTGATTTTTTTATATTGAAGCATTAATAGATTTAAAAAAAATAAATGAAATAATCAGAATTTAACGATACTTTAATCATAGTTAGAATATTTTGTGTTCAGCAACTTTTTTTAAAAAGCGAATTGTATTGTGTTTAGTATATTAATATTCTTGAATGTGGCAACTGAATTGACTTGTTCTCGAGTAACATCATGCTTTCTTTTTCAGATTTCAGAGAACCCAGAGGAAAAGAGGCAGTAGTCTGATGTACACTGTAAAAACTAAAGGAGCCTCAAGTATCCTGTTGGATACTCAAGGAACTTCAAAATGTAATTTTGGTGCCTCAAAGCTCTTTTTCCTATAGTAGGGTTACTGGAGGAGCATTGACAATCTTTGAGGTTCTTGCTGGAACTTATGGGATCCTTTAAGCACTTTGTATTTACTTCAGAGGTTCTGGAGTCACCTTTTCATTACCATGAGACCCTGAAGTGCTTTGGGGGAAAATAGAGGAACTTGAATGCGATAAAAGGGTTATTGGAAGATCTTTTAACATTTAAGTGGTTCCTGGAAGATCTCTTATGTTAAAGCCAGCATCTGGAGGAACCCAATGGTTCAGTGAGGCCAGAATTAGATTATTATTCTGTTATTATTATTATTATTATCCTATTATTATAATTATTATAGGCTACTTAAGTTTGATTCAGTATACATACCCAGGTGAAAAAGACGTACTATTAAATGTATTAAAAATGTACTTGAGTGTGTTTTTAGTAGACCTACAATACAAATATACTTTAATGCATTTTTAATACATTTAACAGTAACCTAGTCTTTTTCACTTGGGTAGCTTACATATATTTAGTATAGGCCTATTTTATTAAGTCATTTAAACCTTAAACAACAACACTAAATAATAATAATATTATATAGGAGAAGCAGGAGGAGAGAAGTTTTATTCTGTCACGAAACTGCTGCTAGCCTATTCCTCTGCTGTCGTCGCTTCAGTGATCCTCGCGCTGCTCGCGCGCAACAAAGCTCAGCTGATCGTCATCAGGAAAGTAACGGCTCCTCTCATCAAAGCTTCCGCCGTTTGTTCGGCTCTCCATTACAAGGTTTGTAAACTCGCCAAATAAATATACAGTCTACTCACTATATATTTAAACACACATATATATAAACTAAATTTATTATACATTACTACGTTTTTACAGTGTTTACCACTCGTTTATTGCACAGTATCTGGTTTTAGCCGCGATGCTAACTAACTTACGTTGATCTAATGAACAAATGGAAATGATTGACTTATTGTCTTAGATTGATTTAGTCATTCATTTCAACATATTTTGTACAACTGTGTCTTCAAATTGCTGATATAGCCTAACTAATTTAGAAAATTCTCTGATTCTTGGCGTTTGTTATGAATAACAAAAACAGGTTATAGTTTGCTCTGTTTTTGTTTAGCCTAATGTTAACTTTACTTACTACAGGTGCCCTCATTCTCTCAAATACCATTTTAAAGCCATTTACTGGTCAATAAATATTATGTTGTGAATAATCAGCTTTGTTCTTTTGTTTCCCCAGAACAACCATTACATTTCTAAAATAATCTGAACATTTCAGTGGCAACATTGAATTACAGTAAGTTACCTGCACCACATGCTGTACTTTATTACTATGAACTTTCTCTGTGTGCAATTGTATTGTTTGACTGTGTACTTGTGTTTTTTAATCAGTTACTCTCTGAAAATCTTTTCTCATGATCTCAAATCTCATTCATGTTACTCAGAAAAATGATATCACAGGTTTGATTCACAAAAAACGCTATAGACATTTTAACTCTGAATTATAACTTCAAGTTTAGTCTTTTTCAACAAAAAAAAAATAAAAAAAAGGAAAAAGCTATTAGGCTTCAGAAGACTTGCAACACAACCCATAACACATGAGTTGTGAACTCATTGATTATTTTTAGGATCTTTTCTGGGACATTTTTGGAGCTTAACCATTTTTACATAAATTGTTGCATTGAATTGAACTAGACAAGTGTGCATAAGAATGGTTTCATGAATGATTTACACATTTGTTTTCTTCTTGTGTTTCATGCAGTGAAACTGAATGGTGACTGGGGCTGCATTATGCCTGAGATCTGCTTTTGGGTTCCACAGACAGAAAGTCAAACAGGTTTGGACCGTCACAAGGCTGAGGAAATTATTTCAATTTCACAACTATCACTTTAATAACATTACTAACAGTAAATTTTGTACTTTGCAGGGATCTCAGTAAGCTGAAATACAAGTTTGAACAAGAATAAAAATCCTCCTGTAGACCTGAAAATCATTGAAGTGTCCGGACCATCCACCAGAACAGAGGAAAAACAAACGGAAAACGATGCTGTACCTTTTCACTTTTCTAACTCGTTAAGTACCTCACACCAACTTGGTCCCATAGTGACATTTTTGACCACAAACGAAATTGCTGATCGTGTGGATTCTTAATGACTGGAATTCACCAGTGAACATTCACAGAACAACAGATCATTTTACTGCACCTTAACTCTGTTTCTGGGTCAAAGCCTCTACTTCTACTTCCTCTATCTTGTTTCATGAGAATACTCAACAACCATTTATGAACACTGTTGATTCAAGTCACACATTTAAGCTTTTCAAAAGCCATATTGTACATTACAGTCTCCAGTCTAACGGCATCCCAGACTTAAACATTTTATGATTCAAAATAGCTGAATAACTAACAATCTGAGATTTCAGTATAGAGATAAAGGTTACAGCACAATGAGTGTATAGCACTGTTGTTTGTTTTTGGCATCTGATAGAGCTTTTGGACTTGGAAACAGTGATGTCAGACTTACCATCGGACTGAAACACAAATGTTTTAAAGTTAAGTATGATGGACATTTTTAATTTGTTCAAATGTAATTTTATTTACATTGATTTATTTCGTGGAACATATGTGTTTCCATGCATTTTGTTGAGATGTCTTTTCTTGTTTATCTATTGTATATACATGGTTGATTATTCATGTTGCTTATGTATTATACTATTTTTTTGTGTATTCATTGATATTAATCTGTAGTTAGCTTTTTTCCCCATGTGCATGGAAGTGTATGTATAAAAATGAATATCAAATATGTAATAAACAATTCTTATTTTGTATTTGGTTCAATTTGTTTATTATAATAGATGTCAAAGGTAACCATAGTAACAACATGAAATTAAATATTTAAAAAAAAATGAAATTTGGTTCCTGGAGGCACCCAAAGTGGTTCCACACAGTGCCTAATATAAGAGTTCCTCAGGAAACCTGTGTGGTTCCTCAGAGAACCGGCCCTTTTTAAAGGGTGCCTAGAGGATCTACAGACGGTTCCGCCGGTGTGGCAAAGTGAAGAACCCCAAAAGGTTCCTCCAGGCACCTTTTATTTTTACAGTGTATGACAGATTTTTAAAAACCTGAACCGTTGGACCACCTGTAGTTATGACATTAGACTTCTGAAGCCAATTTTATTTTTAAAGGTTGAAATGCTTTTGTCCTATTTCTCCCCCTTTCTTTTTTAAAGAATGATCTTTTAATATATTTTTTGTCATTGATTGATTGAATAAAATAAATTAACTCAACTGCTGGAAATGTGTCATTTATATTTTAAAAGGTTTTTGCAAAATTTTTGGTCAGGAATTTGTTGACGCATCATTGAAGTGTAGTTGAAATATTAATGTTGTTTCAACATTAACTTAGTACATCAGATGGCAACATTGGTTGACATTCCTTTTCAGTTGTATTTTCAGTGTTTCAACAAAATGTATTTAGAATCAACATCACATTGTAACATTGATCAAACCATATTACCAAAGATTATTTCTGTTAATTTCAGTGTTGATTCAACAGCAGTGATGTAGATTCAACATCATAGTGTAACATTGATTCAACAATATTACCATTGATTTATTTTAGTTAATTTCAGAGTTGATTCAACAGCAGTGATGTAGATTCAACATCATAGTGTAACATTGATTCAACAATATTACCATTGATTTATTTTAGTTAATTTCAGTGTTGATTCAACAGCAGTGATGTAGATTCAACATCATAGTGTAACATTGATTCAACAATATTACCATTGATTTATTTTAGTTAATTTCAGTGTTGATTCAACAGCAGTGATGTAGATTCAACATCTTAGTGTAACATTGATTCAACAATATTACCATTGATTTATTTTAGTTAATTTCAGTGTTGATTCAACAGCAGTGATGTAGATTCAACATCATAGTGTAACATTGATTCAACAATATTACCATTGATTTATTTTAGTTAATTTCAGTGTTGATTCAACAGCAGTGATGTAGATTCAACATCATAGTGTAACGTTGATTCAACAATATTACCATTGATTTATTTTAGTTAATTTCAGTGTTGATTCAACAGCAGTGATGTAGATTCAACATCATAGTGTAACATTGATTCAACAATATTACCATTGATTTATTTTAGTTAATTTCAGTGTTGATTCAACAGCAGTGATGTAGATTCAACATCTTAGTGTAACATTGATTCAACAATATTACCATTGATTTATTTTAGTTAATTTCAGTGTTGATTCAACAGCAGTGATGTAGATTCAACATCATAGTGTAACATTGATTCAACAATATTACCGTCGATTTATTTTAGTTAATTTCAGTGTTGATTCAACAGCAGTGATGTAGATTCAACATCATAGTGTAACATTGATTCAACAATATTACCATTGATTTATTTTAGTTAATTTCAGTGTTGATTCAACAGCAGTGATGTAGATTCAACATCATAGTGTAACATTGATTCAACAATATTACCATTGATTTCTTTAAGTTAATTTCAGTGTTGATTCAACAGCAGTGATGTAGATTCAACATCATAGTGTAACATTGATTCAACAATATTACCATTGATTTCTTTAAGTTAATTTCAGTGTTGATTCAACAGCAGTGATGTAGATTCAACATCATAGTGTAACGTTGATTCAACAATATTACCATTGATTTATTTTAGTTAATTTCAGTGTTGATTCAACAGCAGTGATGTAGATTCAACATCTTAGTGTAACGTTGATTCAACAATATTACCATTGATTTATTTTAGTTAATTTCAGTGTTGATTCAACAGCAGTGATGTAGATTCAACATCATAGTGTAACGTTGATTCAACAATATTACCATTGATTTATTTTAGTTCATTTCAGTGTTGATTCAACAGCAGTGATGTAGATTCAACATCATAGTGTAACATTGATTCAACAATATTACCATTGATTTATTTTAGTTAATTTCAGTGTTGATTCAACAGCAGTGATGTAGATTCAACATCATAGTGTAACATTGATTCAACAATATTACCGTCGATTTATTTTAGTTAATTTCAGTGTTGATTCAACAGCAGTGATGTAGATTCAACATCATAGTGTAACATTGATTCAACAATATTACCATTGATTTATTTTAGTTAATTTCAGTGTTGATTCAACAGCAGTGATGTAGATTCAACATCTTAGTGTAACGTTGATTCAACAATATTACCATTGATTTATTTTAGTTAATTTCAGTGTTGATTCAACAGCAGTGATGTAGATTCAACATCATAGTGTAACATTGATTCAATATTACCATTGATTATTTAAGTTAATTTCAGTGTTGATTCAACAGCAGTGATGTAGATTCAACATCATAGTGTAACATTGATTCAACAATATTACCATTGATTATTTAAGTTAATTTCAGTGTTGATTCAACAGCAGTGATGTAGATTCAACATCATAGTGTAACATTGATTCAACAATATTACCATTGATTTCTTTAAGTTAATTTCAGTGTTGATTCAACAGCAGTGATGTAGATTCAACATCATAGTGTAACATTGATTCAACAATATTACCATTGATTTATTTTAGTTAATTTCAGTGTTGATTCAACAGCAGTGATGTAGATTCAACATCTTAGTGTAACGTTGATTCAATATTACCATTGATTATTTGTGTTAATTTCAGTATTGATTCAGCATTGGTGATGTAGAATCAATCATAGTGTAATGTTGATTCAACATTAACTGAGGGTGCAAAAGTAATGTTGATAAAAAATCACTTTGTAATGTTGAATCAATACTATTACCGTTGATTTTTGGTTGAAATCTCAACATTGCTTCAGCATTAACTGAGGGTGCAAAAGTGACATTGAAACAACATCACTTTGTAATGTTGAAGCAATATTAACACCATTGAATTGTGATTGAAATCTGAACATTATTTCAATATTAACCGAGGGTGCAAAAGTTATGTTGAAACAACATCACTTTGTAATGTTGAAGCAATATTAACACCATTGAATTGTGATTGAAATCTGAACATTATTTCAATATTAACCGAGGGTGCAAAAGTGACATTGAAACAACATCACTTTGTAATGTTGAAGCAATATTAACACCATTGAATTGTGATTGAAATCTGAACATTATTTCAATATTAACCGAGGGTGCAAAAGTGACATTGAAACAACATCTCTTTGTAATGTTGAAGCAATATTAACACCATTGATTTGTGATTGAAATCTGAACATTATTTCAATATTAACCGAGGGTGCAAAAGTTATGTTGAAACAACATCACTTTTTAATGTTGAAGCAATATTAACACTATTGATTTGTGGTTGAAATCTGAACATTATTTCAATATTAACCGAGGGTGCAAAAGTTATGTTGAAACAACATCACTTTTTAATGTTGAAGCAATATTAACACCATTGATTTGTGATTGAAATCTGAACATTATTTCAATATTAACCGAGGGTGCAAAAGTGACATTGAAACAACATCTCTTTGTAATGTTGAAGCAATATTAACACCATTGAATTGTGATTGAAATCTGAACATTATTTCAATATTAACCGAGGGTGCAAAAGTGACATTGAAACAACATCTCTTTGTAATGTTGAAGCAATATTAACACTATTGATTTGTGGTTGAAATCTGAACATTATTTCAATATTAACTGAGGGTGCAAGAGTGATGGTAAAACAACATCACTTTCTAACGTTATTTCAATGTAATCAGCGTTGACGCATCAACACTGACTCAACATTGTTTCAATGGTTACATGCTATCTGGGAACGTACCAATGCATTATCCCTCATGAACAAATATAACGTCTGATGTTTGCATACGTGCATATCAGTATAACGTTACGACATCCTTCATGAATAAACATGACGTCTGATATTTGTATACGTATATACCAACCAGAGACATACGTACCATCACGTCACATATGCAAATATAGTCTCAAATACAGCAATTTCATTGGCTGCTGTGCGTGTTGTCGCGTTAACACGGACAAACGGTGCGTGTTGACGCGGTCAAAAATCACGCGTTTCGTTTAAAGACTTTTGACCCCGTTCGCCTTCCATACTCGCCAGACGCTCTATTCGCGTTTGGTGTGAACGCACCATGACCGTACTGCGCAGACTCAAATTGAGCTTGACGACGTAGATGTGACGTGAGCAACCTGTCTGTCTTCTAGTAGCTGTGCCAAGAGAAATCTGAATCAGTCCCTTCCGAAACTTGCAGAGACGGAGAGTGTGAGTAGGAGGTGTCCATGAGTTAGGAGCAGGAGCAACTTTTGCTAGATATTCTGATTAATTATTTTGTCATTTTGCCTCCACGTCTCCCCGATTGCCCGTGAGCTTCTCCTCCTGTCCATCTCTCTACTGTGCGCATGGTTATGACGTAATTGTTAGCCTATTTTTACAAAAACTGCTTCTACAGGGCCATAACATTTTTGTGTTTCTTTAGAAATAAATAATGGACAAATGGAGTCTTTAAACGCCTCAGATTTAAAGTTATTCGCTGTCAAAGTGACGCCAAAATGTAAAAGTGGGAGAAAATGTGACAGCATCCTGGGAACGCATCCTAAAGCACTCACAGTGACGGCACGGGAGTTCCCACATTTCCACACCCAAACACACAGAGGTCATCCAGGAATTAAATGAGACGCTCAGTGTTCTATGGGAAGTAGTGGGAGAAACACACAATGAGACTCAGGAACCCTGACAGTCACACAGATTCAAGGCTGAGAAAACTATTCATGTTATTTTTTATATATAAATTGTGAAACATGGGATCCTTTTGGTGATATCCTCACAGGCCCGGAGTGGGTAATCGGGAGAATCGGGAGAATTCCCGGTGGGCCGCTTCACGTTTGGGCCGGTCGAGGAATTTTTTTTTTTTTTTTCACATTTCAATGTCAGGGTTAGGCTACACACATTCCGCATTCTGACACCGCAGCGCGCAGCCTCTGCATGGGTTGTACCATGTGAGGGAGTTCTCCCCTCCCCTCCTATAGAGTTGGTTGGGTCCATAGTCCGTCTTTTCCAAAACGTTGTCTCAGGTAGGCTACCGCGGCATCGCCGGCGCCTACCGATAGCTGGGCCGGCCCTACCGTAACGCGTCAGGGAGGATGGATGGGAGGAAGAGGCCAGGAGGTATGGAAGCTTTTTTTAAGCCACAGAATAAAACATTTTAAAAGATAATTGCGACTTTTATCTCACAATTGCGAGTTTACATCTCGCAATTCTGACCTTATTTCTCAGAATTGCGAGATATAAATTCAGAATTGTGTGAAATAAAGTCGCAATTGCGTGTTATAAAGTCAGAATTGCGAGATATAAAGTCAGAATTGCGTGATATAAAGTCGCAATTGTGTGTTATAAAGTAAGAATTGCGAGATATAAATTCAGAATTGTGTTAAATAAAGTCACAATTGCTTCTTATAAAGTCATAATTGCAAGATATAAAGTCAGAACTGCGTGAAATAGTCGCAATTGCTTATAAAGTCAGAACTGCAAGATATATAGTCAGAATTGTGTGATATAAAGTCGCAATTGTGTGTTATAAATTCAGAATTGTGTGAAATAAAGTTGCAATTGCTTATAAAGTCAGAACTGCAAGATATATAGTCAGAATTGTGTGAAATAAAGTCGCAATTGCGTGTTATAAAGTCAGAATTGCGAGATATAAAGTCAGAATTGTGTGAAATAAAGTCGCAATTGCTTCTTATAAAGTCAGAATTGCAAGATATAAATTTAGGACTGTGTGAAATAAAGTTGCAGTTGCTTATAAAGTCAGAACTGCAAGATATAGAGTCAGAATTGTGATATAAAGTCGCGTTATAAAGTCAGAATTGCGAAATATAAAGTCAGAATTGTGTGAAATCGTAATTGCTTCTCATAAAGTCTAAGTGAATTATTATTTAACTTTTACATTATTTGTTAACCCATGGTATTAATACAAACTACACAATAGTAAGAGCTGAATTGTTGCTTCATTATCCAATTTAGAAAAAGTGCTAATTTGGAATTCCACCATGGAAAAAGTGGGCCGGTCTTGGGCCTGAAACTCCCGGGCTGAAAAGGGGCCCCACTCCGGCCCTGTATCCTCACTTGTATTTTTTAAACAGTATTTATAACTAGCTGTATATGAACACAATAGGCAAGGCAAGTTTATTCATATAGCACATTTCAGACACAATGGTAATTCAAAATGCTTTACACAGAAAAGAAATTAAAATAGACATAAAATAATCACAACAGATGCATAATGTAAAAATATGTATAAGATATAAAAATAACAATAAAAGCAGAGAGTCCTGAATCACTAATTCGGTGCGCCTCTGTCTGAATGGAAGAGTCGGAGAGCTTCGGATCGCGAGACACACTAGTAACAATTCCCGACTTCCTAGTGACTGTCGCCTCTGATGGCTTTCGGTGCTCACCGTCTCACTTCCCAATCCTCTCAACTCTTCCAGCCAGACAGCCCTAACCAAAAATCAAAACAGCATAAGTAAAACAGTTATAACAAGAATTAAAAGAATAGAAAGATGTTACATAAATAAGATAAAATGCAATCAGTCGAACACACAGTGGCACAGCTAGTGCTCAGTCAGTGTTTTGAGTCTGGATTTGAGTGTTACTGTTAAAGCACGTCTGGTCTCTTCTGGAAGCTGTTCCAGACTCAGCAGACTCTCCTTGCTTTGAGTGAACCACTGCTATTATTTCTAACTGACGTGATCCTGATGAGCCGTTTTAAGCCATTTTGCTAACTTCAGCACAAGAGCATTTGTGATTATATTTCTTTAAAACTTTTGGTAACACTTTATTCTGATGGTTCCTTTTGAACATTCTACTGACTATAAGTAACTTTGCAACTACATGTCAACTTATTCTAACCATGACCCTACCAGTCTACTAATACTCTACTAACACTCTAATGAGAGTTAGTACACATGTAGGTGCAACATTACTTATAGTCAACAGAATGTGTTAAAGGGACCATCAAAATAAAGTTTAATCAATTTTCTTTTTTATAGACATAAGCCTCGACTGGATATTCAGTTCAGACTGATGTCTGTTCAGAGTTGAGCTCTATGTGTGTTTGTTTGGTCTGAGTGTTGAGATTCTCTCTACAGACCAGCACACACTTGAGAGGCTCTGAAATCACTGTCAAACTCAACAAGCAGAGAGGCATCACGTACCAAGACTCTGACACGTTAAAGATGAGAATTTGCACACAGTGAACCAACACACATGGTAAATAGAGCACAACTAAGGTAACCATGGTAACAAGAAACAACGATGCGCCTGGTCTGTTGTCACTGACAGGTGTTCTGGCAGGAGTGGGCGGGGCTTTGCATGTGATGATTATGCCTGTGACAACCAATAAACACACAGGTACCAGAATTGAGCCAACAGCGAGATAAAAACCTCTGAAAGCCATCAAAAATGCACACATTACAGGAGAAATAAGTATAATGATGGAGATTATGATGTAACAGGGGGTGGAGAAAATCTGAGCAGAGATCAGTGGATATTTCAGTGTCAGAACCCCCTCCAGAGACACCAGCTGTTGCAGGTGAACGCCACACACTTTCAGATAAAAATATCCAAGCATTATAATGACTGAGTGAAAGACATGGAAAAGACTGAAAGAAAGAAGCATTGACACTGTATATGTATGCAGGAGCAGTTGCAACAGGTCACAGAGGAGGAGGAGGATGATGAAGGCTGAGATCCGGCCTCTGGTCTTTCTCTGAAGATGCACTAAATAAAAAGCCCAAATCAGACACGGCACCCCCACACACAGAGCAGCGATGAAGAAGATGGACAGTCCGATTTCAGAAACAATATAAGAGCTTGGATAAGAAAGTGTTTCATTTTCATTACCAATGTCATGGTAATAGAAATCATGATAATAATAAGCTGCGGTAGAGTTGATGAAATAACTGTCGTAGTCGTAGTTGTCCTCCATGGTCTAAGTTTACTGCTGCACTTTGAGTTGCTGAAAGAAAAGAAAAGAAAAAAACCCTTTTAAGAAGAACACCCTAAACTGGTCTCACAGTCTGGCCAAACAGTTTTAATGGTTTTAGAGGGGTTTGGGTTGAGAGACCAGCTAAACCAGTTTACTATAGCAACTGACTATAGCAAACCACTTTGAGTTGGTTTTATATTGTTTCCTTTCACCAGAAAAATTACAATTTATAAAGAGTTGTAGGAGCCATTTGTGACATTTATGTTTAAGTTAATTTAATGACCCCTGCTGGTGAATCATGACCTTGCGGCCCTGGAAGGCCTTGGAATGGAGTTAAATTTGCACACCTGTCAAAGGAGGAATCCTTGAGGTGTTGGAAAGTTTGGAATTGGATGTTGGAAATGCATGGACGCCAGCAGGCAAATGGTTTTCAATTTATTTACTTGTCGGTTTTGTTTATTTATCAGTTTAGTGACAGTTTATCGCATTGGAAGTATTGGATGGATTACGTCGTTCGTCATCCATATTTATGTTTTTGTTATTACAAGTTTGAGTTTATTTATCGAGAGAATCAAATGCTATACTGGAATAAAACGAACAATATATTGAAACCCCTGAGGCGTCCGAAGTGACTTACTGGAAGGCACTGCAAGAGTGAAGTTGGGCCCTTTCACTTCAGGGTCATTCTACAGAAACGTCCACTTTTGGTATGGCAAGATGTCTTAAAATTGATTTCTTTTTCTAACATTTAAACTTACACCGCATTATTAGATTACCCTTTGGACTTTATGAATACGCATAAATTACAGCTTAATGATTTTTTTTTGTGCATTTATTTAAAGGGTCATTTCACCCGTGGAGACATGAATGTGTATTGAAAGTGGGTCATTTATGTAAAAGAAATGTGAAATTATTTTTGAATTTGGAGCTTTCTAGACTGAGAAAAGCCAGAAAATGTATTTTTGGCTTATGTGGATGAAAGACAACAACTCCCAGAATGCACTTGCTTCGCTGCCCTACAAGGCCACTCCCAAGCCACGCCTACCGGTAAGACAGCGCAGTTGAGAACAAAAACATCAAGGCAAGGCTAGGCTACGAGTGAGTCTCCGTGACGAGTTTGCCCAAAATGTCCGGGATTCGGCTTTTGGGTTCTACAGTCGCCATTCATCATGTTTACTGTGGCGAGCAGGACGAGGCTGAGGGGCGCGGGAGAACGGCGCGAGGCCGGTGGCGTGATTACTGACGACGACCGACACCTGTGAGGCACTGTTCTCGTATCTCGCACGGAGGAGCAGGTATTTTCTTAGCAATGGTAAAACACACATCAACCGATCACGCCACCGGCCTCGCGTCTTTCAACCGATCACGCCACCGGCCTCGCGTCTTTCAACCGATCACGCCACCGGCCTCGCGTCTTTCTCCCGCGGCGCTAGCCTCGTCCTGCTCCCTGTATTACTGTGATTACTGATGAGCGCGCCTGTGAGATGCACCGGTCTCATGGGCTATCTCTCACGGAGGTGCGGGTATTTTCTTAGCAATGCTAAAACGCAAATCAACCGATCACTTGTTTAAATTCATGTAAACATTACATTCAGATTCACCAATCGGGGTGAATTCAGTTAGATTGAAACAAAAGGTGAGCATGTAAACAATGGATGGCGACCGCAGAAAGCAAAAGCTGAATCCCGGACATTTTTGTCGATCTCGACGGCCGGACATGTCCGGGAAATAGAGTATGGTAACCCCTACTACTCAGCTTTCTTCGTCCATGTTTTCTGCAGGTTTCTGCCGTTGAAATCAAACGCACTCGCACTGATCTGTGATAGGTCTGTTAGCGCATTAGGTCCAACCCCCTATGGGCGGGTTTGAAAGGGTGGATCTAGTGCTTGTAGTCTTAACAGAAATCCCCCCCTCTTACACTTCCTCCTACAATGACGCAAAATGACGATTTTTGCGTCATTGTAGGAGGAAGTGTAAAGAGGTAAATACAGATTTCTCTCGTCTCGGGGGAAAATGAAAAAATGTTGCATGACCATTCAATAGTATGACTGGGTTTCTAACAATGCAAAGCTTAATGCAAATGGGTGAAGTGTCCCTTTAAAGACCGCATGTACCATTTTTTATTTTTTTTTTGTCACTGGTGTTACCTTACTTCTTTGGCAATATTAAAGGTTTTTATGAAATATTATTGAAAAAAAAAATCAGCACATGTAATCAGAGTTACCGAATAATAATAATAATGCAACAAACAATGAGATTATGTTTTATTTATTTTAATCAGGTTTGTTAAAAGTGTGCTTGAATGAGGTTAGTTCGTTTGAATAAAGTTTATCTATAAATGGGAGTCACTGATGTTACTGGTGTTACCCATAAGAAAAGTGACACCAGTGACAATTTTCATGAAAAATTCATTTTACAAAATGGCTGCTGCAAGGAATCAAACCACATCTTGTCAATCATGGTATACTAACTAAATTAAGTAGTTCAATCCATTTGTATTCTAGATTTTTTATTTTTTTTACAATTACCTAACAATAAAGAAGGTCATACCAGTGAGTTCAACTAAAAGCTTCATATGAAATCACGAGATAACTGAGAAGATTTCTGCTAACTGAGAAGAGACAGTGGATCTACCATGGGCTTTTCTTTATAGATATTCAGGAAATTGGAAGAAGGAAGTCAAGTGATGTCATCATTGTGATTTTTATTTCAAAATAAGAGATTTTTGTTTAATGGTAACACCAGTGACACAACTCCAGGGGACCACTACTTTCATTATAAATTTTATAATATTTATTCTGCATTTTGTTTTTTTAAATATCATTTACATAATATATTTGATAGTTATGTATACATTATTGTATTTTAAATGGTGTAAAAAAAACTGTTATTGATCTCAAAATAAAGCATTTACCCTCTGTACATGAAATCAAATATACAAATATTGCCACATTGATGGCTCAAGAAGGTGTAATTGTTCAAATAACATATTGTTTTATTTTAAAATGTAAAGAAATTGTAACCCTAAAGAGTTTTTTTTAAGTGTAATATTTCTGTAAAGGCTAGGGACAGAAAAATGGACATTTCCATAGAATGACACTTCAGGTAAGTTAAGGAAATGAAAAATGGCATATGCCTTAAAAGAATGCTACAGATGAATCATAACAATATTGAAACAGCGATCTCAAATCGTAAAATATCCAACATGAATATTTACGATCAGTAATCCTGTTGTGTGAGGTGAACCCCAAGGACAAACACCCACACACTCTGTAGACTGTTCGAAACCGCATACTTCCCTACTATTTAGTATATGGGAAAAAGAGTAGGCGAGCGAAAAAGTATGTACGAATCCAAAAGAGGCGAGAATTACCTGGGTGACGTACTAATTATCGCGAGATTCTGACTTAAAGGGGGGGTGCATTACTGTTTCATGCATACTGAGTTTTTTACACTGTTAAAGAGTTGGATTCCCATGCTAAACATGGTCAAAGTTTCAAAAGTTAAGTTGTACGTTTGAAGGAGTATTTTTGTTCCAAAAATTGTCCTTCCGGTTTGTCACAAGTTTCGGAAAGTTTTTTTTCGAGTATGGCTCTGTCTTACGTAAGAGAGGGCGGAATTTCCTTATATGGGTCCTAAGGGCACTTCTCCGGTAAGATCACGGGCGCGCGCGCACTCGTAAAACAGAGCAAGAGAGTGAAAGCAGTTCGCCATCAAAGCGCCCTGCTTGGCTTTTGGGAAGTCAATGTCACCAAAGAAGTGTGTTTTTGGTTGCCAGGGCAAGACAACCCTGCACAGATTCCCAAAGAACCCGGCGTTAAGGAACCCGTGGATGGAGTTTGTTTTCCAGAGCATAAACGGAGTTGTGTAAGACTGTTGTTCCCTGCATTTCGACGATGATTGTTTTATAAACAAAGCCCAGATCGATGGATTTGCAGATCGTCTAATGCTTAAGGATTGAGCAGTCACAATGATAAAGGTTCGGTGAGTAAAACTACTTCTATTGTCTCTGTGTGTTGTTAGCTCGGCGCGTTAGCACAGCTTTAGCTTCGCCCACACGGCCCGCCCCGAGCCGCTCGTTTTTTTCCGGAAAGACTCGGTACAGCCAATCTTTCAATTAAAAATATAATAAAACTAAAGACTTTTTGGAGATATGAAGGATGCAATATTACTCTATAGGTACTCAAGATTAACAGGAGATTGAGTGAAAATGAGCATTTCACCTCCCCTTTAAAGAGCATCTTGCAGGTAAAAAAAAAAATCTAAATGAATATATAACCATGTATGAAAATACCATATGAAAAGATAATGCAGGATTTAAAATGTTTTAAAACAACATAAGGACACCAATTTAGTAGATAAAGTGAGCGTTTCTTTGACTGCTCGTACAAACCGCTTTTTTTCAACATTGCGTCATTTTACGTCACACGAGGGAGACGTGTGCTGTGCTCTGCCGCAGCTCAGTGCAGAGTAGGCTGGTATTCAGTAAGAGCGGTCGTGAGACAGTGTGTTTTCAGTAGTTTTTGTATTTCAATTTATCATCGTCATGGTAAATTTTTGTGTTTGTGGAGCTTGCAAAAACTCCAGCCTGTCAGGACATCGAGTCCACCGGTTTCCTAACAAGAAAAAGGACGGTGCTATCTTTCGTGCCAGGGTGCGGGTTGTGCAGGTGAAGAGACGGGATTTCTCTTCCGCGTCGGCTTCGGAAACCGCGGTTGTGTGTAGCGTTCACTTCAGATCGGAGGATTATCGCCCCGGCGATATGATGGAGCTCAACATGGGATACCGAAGTAAGAACCGGGTGAGACTCAGAGCTGGTGCGGTTCTGTCTCTCGATGAGAAACCGCTAAGTTATATCACGTAACGTTAGTCTGGGCGGATATTAATGAGCATGACAAACGCCTGATCAAAGCTTAGTTTCAGTTATTGTAAGTTCCAATATGTTCTGTCTAACATTAACCCTGGCCTGTCCCTGCTCTCTTGGCAGCCTAGCAGGCTCATAATTGTATGGCTGTGGTCCGTCAACAATTTCCTCAGCGTCCGAAATGTCATTGCGATCCATTTTTCCCTGTTGTTTGAATCGACCGCTCTCCCTCGTGCTACGTCACGCCCGTCACACCCATTTTCAGATGCGGAAGTAAAATTTTCTCACAAAAACGACTCCAGAAGCCACTGTAGCGTATTTATAATTTTTTTTAAAAGAAAATCTAGTTCCTACATTATTTTTCCATTGACTTGTTGGGTCTTCTAACCTGCAAGATGCTCTTTAAGTGCATTCGAATATGCCTACTTTCCTACTATATAGTAGGCGAAAACAGTACGTGAAGGAAGCAGTACGTTCGAAACATCAGTATTCATAAAAGAGTAGGCGAGAAGTTCCCGGATGGCTTACTGCTTCAGCCCAGATTTTTGAGTGCTCAACCGATGGCTACTCTTCTATCCCAGGAGGCCATGCGAGAGGATACGTCATTATCAAACATCGCAGAGATCGGCGACGCGGGTGCTTTCAAATGTGAGTAACGCGGTTCCTTGTGTTAAAATTGCATGTGTTGAACTACTGTAGAGTAAACTGTTGAATTGTTGAAGGTGTAAAGACGTTACACAGTAAAGTAGTTGTGATTTTGCTGTAAAAACACGTTTTATTATGTATAACGTTAGCTAACAGGGGAGCTCCAGTTAGGACACGTAAGTTAGGTCTCTAACTTACAGATTTACATAAACCATACACCTTAAAGACGCTTATTTTAAATGTCTATTTACATCTGACAGGAAAATCTTGAAATATCACAACATGAAATAGGCATCTGAGTGATGAATGTGTGCTATTATGTAGAACAAATCTATAAAGTAACTAAACATAAGTTATCTATTTTATTTGTCTATTTTACTGTTGATAAATGGAGGAACATTTATGTCGGATAAAAAGTTAAAACAACCTCAACATGTAAATGTAGTGTTGAGCTCATAAATCACAGAGGTAATGTGAATCTTGTCTGGATGTTACAGGGACAGATGAAGTGTGTTTATCTGGTGGAGAGTGGCTCATGAAGCTGAATGCTGCCATCAAAGGCTTTGAGTGAGTAAAATACAGATATGAATAACAACAACTATTTAAATATTAAGTTGTAGTTCATTTTAATTATTGTAATTTCAAACAGAGCTATTACAGCACTTTTCTGATTCTTGATTTCTGTGCATTTGCCGCACAGCTTTTGTGGTGGAGCAGGACCTGCAAGGGAAGATGATGGCGGCATTTGTGGAAAAAAGCGTTTTTGTCTTCTAAATAATACTGAAATCAAATGACATTGTGCGGTTGAAATGACTGCTTTTGTGTTATGTTTGTGTATTTTTGTAGGATCTGAAATGTCAGCAGACTGGTGTGAGCACTGAGGATGAAGAGCACAGAGCTGAATCCTGGAGACGAGACCCATCACTCCACCTGCCCTTACGAGACCCTCCATCACTCCACCTGCCCTTATGAGACCCTCCATCACTCCACTTGCCCTTATGAGACCCTCCATCACTCCACCTGCCCTTACGAGACCCTCCATCACTCCACCTGCCCTTACGAGACCCTCCATCACTCCACCTGCTCTTACGAGACCCTCCATCACTCCACCGGCCCTTACGAGACCCTCCATCACTCCACCTGCGCTTACGAGACCCTCCATCACTCCACCTGCCCTTACGAGACCCTCCATCACTCCACCTGCGCTTACGAGACCCTTCATCACTCCACCTGCCCTTACGAGACCCTCCATCACTCCACCTGCGCTTACGAGACCCTCCATCACTCCACTTGCCCTTATGATACCCTCCATCACTCCACCTGCCCTTACGAGACCCTCCATCACTCCACCTGCGCTTACGAGACCCTCCATCACTCCACCTGCCCTTACGAGACCCTCCATCACTCCACCTGCCCTTACGAGACCCTCCATCACTCCACCTGCGCTTACGAGACCCTCCATCACTCCACCAGCCCTCACGAGACCCTCCATCACTCCACCTGCGCTTACGAGACCCTCCATCACTCCACCTGCCCTCACAAGACCCTCCATCACTCCACCTGCCCTTACGAGACCCTCCATCACTCCACCTGCGCTTACGAGACCCTCCATCACTCCACTTGCCCTTACGAGACCCTCCATCACTCCACCTGTCCTTACGAGATCCTCCATCACTCCACTTGCCCTTACGAGACCCTCCATCACTCCACCTGCCCTTACGAGACCCTCCATCACTCCACCTGCGCTTACGAGACCCTCCATCACTCCACCTGCGCTTACGAGACCCTCCATCACTCCACTTGCCCTTATAAGACCCTCCATCACTCCACCTGCCCTTATGAGACCCTCCATCACTCCACTTGCCCTTATGATACCCTCCATCACTCCACCTGCCCTTACGAGACCCTCCATCACTCCACCTGCGCTTACGAGACCCTCCATCACTCCACCAGCCCTTACGAGACCCTCCATCACTCCACCTGCCCTCACAAGACCCTCCATCACTCCACCTACGCTTACGAGACCCTCCATCACTCCACCTGCCCTCACAAGACCCTCCATCACTCCACCTGCCCTTACGAGACCCTCCATCACTCCACCTGCACTTACGAGACCCTCCATCACTCCACTTGCCCTTACGAGACCCTCCATCACTCCACCTGTCCTTACGAGACCCTCCATCACTCCACTTGCCCTTACGAGACCCTCCATCACTCCACCTGCGCTTACGAGACCCTCCATCACTCCACCTGCCCTTACGAGACCCTCCATCACTCCACCTGCGCTTACGAGACCCTCCATCACTCCACCTGCCCTTACGAGACCCTCCATCACTCCACCTGCCCTCACAAGACCCTCCATCACTCCACCTGCCCTTACGAGACCCTCCATCACTCCACCTGCCCTTACGAGACCCTCCATCACTCCACTTGCCCTTACGAGACCCTCCATCACTCCACTTGCCCTTACGAGACCCTCCATCACTCCACTTGCCCTTACGAGACCCTCCATCACTCCACCTGCCCTTACGAGACCCTCCATCACTCCACCTGCCCTTACGAGACCCTCCATCACTCCAACAGCCCTTACGAGACCCTCCATCACTCCACCTGCGCTTACGAGACCCTCCATCACTCCACCTGCCCTTACGAGACCCTCCATCACTCCACTTGCGCTTACGAGACCCTCCATCACTCCACCTGCCCTTACGAGACCCTCCATCACTCCACTTGCCCTTATGAGACCCTCCATCACTCCACCTGCGCTTACGAGACCCTCCACCTGTCCTTACGAGACCCTCCATCACTCCACCTGCGCTTACGAGACAAAAAACAATTTGTTCTATCAAAATTATATGTGCTCATTCATGTGTAATTACTTCCACCAACTAATAAAGTATTCTCGTAAGCGTAAAATCTGCCATTTATAATACACACGAGCGAGTCGCTCGAATGGCGGCAGCCATGTTGCGCCTCCATCTTGAAAATACATTCGCCAAAGAGGGACATACCTGGAAATTCAAGCTTCGCCCTTCGCGTTTTACACTCGACGAATGCGAGGGGGAGATTACTTGCGACTGCCGGCAGATTTGAAAGATTGCTGAAGATCACGCCTATTTTCGAGGACATGTAGCAGAGTCGCCAAGGAAGCGAAAGAGGGAATTAAACTGTCAACAGCACAGGCAAATTAGCAAGACCAAAGTCAATATTGGAGTAACTTTTCCCAGATGGAAAGAGCTCACGAGGAGCAAAGATTTTAAAGCGGACACCGAAGTTGCCTGCTTTCTTCTCGACAGGTAATTCAGCCTATGTGTAAATTCGAAGTTTTATTGTTAATTGTCTAACCATAGCATGGTTGTGCATAACGCCAGAACAACCTCTAGTATAACTTGCGTTACTTTTCCTTGCGTCAATGGTGAAAAAGTATTGTTTACCTTGTAACATAAATCTGTGCTGCGACGGATCACAGGTGATGAATAGTTTTAAAGGCGCAATTGGACGATGTCGAACTGGAAGCCATGTTAATCTTGGAACAATACGGCCACCGTAGGAATTAAAACGCCCGCGGAATTGAAAATAATATTCACTAGGTAGTCATCTACAATTTCACCGCTAGATGGGGGGAAAATATCACACAGTGTAGCTTTAACACTTCTTGAACAGATTGCGTAAACAAAATAGCTATTACAACCCCCCCAGTAGGAGTCACTAATTTTTCATTTTTATAAAGTGCTTTCTACAAAAAGCAGTATGAATGCAGTATAGGCCACCTACTATAAATGTAATATTATTTAATATTTAATAGTTTTACTGTGAAACAATGTATTTCTACGTCTTTTTTTACGAAATGTTACATTCAAGATGGCTATTGTGTATTTTGTTACAGGCAAGCATCAGTTGATAAAAAAGGGCATCACTAAAAGACAGGCTGAAAAAGCACAGGGAAAAAATAAACAGCAATCCAATCCCTCTTGAGGAGTACAGAAGTAAGGGAAACTAGGTGGTTCGTGGGAATTTTCCCATTCATTTAAGTTGCCATTGTCACCCTAGGCACTCCGAAGTCCGCGTGCTCGAAATGGACGACACGAGTTGCTTAACCTAATGGTGACGTGGACGTTTTCCAAAATCGCATATAAAGTAGCCCAAATTACCACAAATTACCTTTCTCAGATACAGAGTATGACCTTTCTGCCCCTCTCAGTAGTCTGGATGCATATGCAATAACATGTTCTTTCCCTGCACATTCTTGTGTAAGAACGGCTCCCAAACCAACTTCACTGGCGTCCGTTTGAACTCGAAATGGTTGAGTGAAGTCAGGGGAGGTTAAAACGGGAGCTTGCATTACATCTTGCTTGATAAGATTGAATGCCTGTTGGCATTGATCTGTCCAAATCCAGGTAGAGTTTTTCTGTTTCAAAGCATGAAGTGGAGCAGCCTTCTCTGAGAAACTGGGAATGAACCGATGGTACCAACCGGCCATACCCAAAAATCGTTGAACGTCTTTAAGAGACTGTGGGATGGGAAATGAACAAACTGCTAACACCTTTGTGAGATCAGTTTTGATTCCTTCTCTTGAAACAACATGGCCTAAAAATGTGAGAGATTTTTGAATGAAATTACACTTTTTGAGGTTGAGTGTGAGACCTGCTTTGTGGAAACAATTGAAAACTTGTTGGAGATGTTGAAGATGGTCTTGCTTATTTTTGGAATACACCACGACATCATCAATGTAAACCATACAACATTTACCTTTCAACTCCCGCAATACATGTTCCATAAGTCTCTGGAAAGACGCTGCTGCATTTTTCAGTCCAAAAGGAAGACGCAGAAATTCATATAACCCTGAGGATGTGATGAAACCCGTTTTTTGAATACTATGAGACTCCATTTCCAGTTGCCAATAGCCACTCTTCAAGTCCAGTGTAGAGAATACAGTTGCCCCATGTAATGACTCTAAGATGTCTTGTATTTGTGGCATTGGATATGCATCCAGATGAGTTTTGGCATTCAACCCGCGGTAGTCAACGCAGAGTCTTGATCCTCCATCCTTTTTCTGTACCACCACCACTGGTGATGCCCATGGAGAGCAATATGGTCGAATGATTTTCTTATCAATCAGTTCCTTGATTTGATCTTCAACAAAACTCTGTTTTTCAATGGAAAACTTGTATGCTCTCTTTCTAACAGGTAGTTCATCTGTGGTGATGATACGGTGCTTGACCAAATTGGTATATCCAATTTCCTGGTTGCAAACAGTGGGCCAGCTTAACATGAGATTTTCCAGCTCTTGCTGTGTCTGCATGTCGGTGTCTGCTTTCTCCGATAGTTGGTGTATAGAATGGAGTACTTCATCACTGCAAGGCTGTAAAGGTATGGCAAGGTAAAAGTTAATGGTAGAATGAATGTCCTGATAAAGGAATGGAAAAAAGATTGGTGTTTCAGCGCCTTCTCTTGGGGAAAAACCATACTGAGCATTATTGAAATCCAAGACCATTCCTGATTTCAACAGAAAATCCATGCCCAGTATGATGGGTACTGTTAAATCAGTGTCATTCATTATATACAGGGTAAGCTCTATTGGACGACCCTGTACCTCACTCTTCCACACCACCTTTCCAACAGCGGTTTGGCGTTGTCCGTTGGCTAAAAGGAAAGTTTGTCCCCCACCAGGTAGGTATACTTCTTGTAACGTATGCGACTCGGGGTAAATATGAATTAGCTCAAGAATATGGGGAATCTTGGGAATATTAATATTTATGACTCATGGTCATAATTCATAAGTCGCATGTACATTTATTTTATCAATTATCGAGCTTACCTTGTTCTATAACTATCTGACCAACATTTAATTCGTCCAGCGAAACAAATGTAAAATCATTACAGTCAAGAAGAGGTATTCACAAACTTCAAGAGAGTTTCATGTCCTGGCCACGGACACCCAACTTTCTGAGTTTATAAATTAAAACTACTGAATGTAGTCTAATATCGAGCTTGTAGCTTAAATAAGATCTTTGATTTCATTGACTTCATAAAAAGTGGATTCTTCAAACACAGAGGCAGTGAAAAGTATTTATGAATTTTAATAAATGCAAAATTAGAGATTATATGAGCTACGAATATAAAACGTACGTAAAAATGCAAACAATAAACAAACAAACATTTAAACAAACAAGAACATAAGTGATCAGAATGAAATGAAATAAAGAAAGCAAGAAAGAAATATAGAGAAGGGAAAAGCTAGTAATTATTACATACAGAAACCTAGGTTCACGAAACACCGGGAAACAGCTTTTATCAGACAATGTACTTGCGATTCTGTGCCCTTTCGGGTGAGGCTGATGCTGAGGGTGGCGTCCTGTTTTTGCTGGGTCTTCCGGTGCCGCGAAGTTCGAAAAGGCTCACTGAATGTAAAGTTACCGGAAACTCAGATTCATCTCCCTGGATGGGAGAGGTTTAAAGTCTTTGTTGCAAGGGACGCAGCTACGACTCGGACATGTGCTCGCTCGATAGAGAAGACTGAGGCCTTCTTCAGATGATCCTTGGAGAAGCGCTGCGCCGGGGAGTGGAGGAAGGGTGAGAGGTCAGGGATGAGAGCGACCGGAGAAGAGAAGAGGTGGGATCGATGAGAGAAGAGAGAAATAAGAGAGGGAGTAAACTGAAGGCTTGGACTTTATCAATGTCCAATGTCCCGCCCCCTTTCTTGTGCAGGACGAATCGGCTGTCGAGGTTTTCCAGCGGGAAGATCCCTTTGTGTGTTAATGCAGCTCGACCCACGTGTGGAATCACGAGGGGGCAAAATATGATATTATGCTCGGGGTATTAAAATGCATGGAACCATAACGTTTATCACAGTCCCTTACCAAAAATCTCCTTCGTCTCGCGACGAGGATTAGAACAACACCAAAAACGAATAGTGACATAGATAGCAACATAGAGATACATTCACATCATTATACACAAATAAAGTTTGATTAAACACACAATGAAATGGTCAGTATTTCCGTTATGGCAGGTGAAGACACTTGAGAAACGTAGGAATACATATCAACATTTTGGTAATGTACTATGTGGAAGTCCATATATGGAAATGTGCTTCAGTTGCATCTCGTGGTGGGTTTCTGGTTGAAAGTCCACAAATCTGTGTGTGTGTGTGTGTGTGTGGAATGTCACGAGGCTGTAAAATCACAGGAAGTCCATGCTGGAATGGGGGTTTCCGGAGGGAAACAGAGTCCTCTTTATGGCTCAAATGTCCCTCGGGGGAAATTAGTAACCAGATTGCAATTTTGACATGTCCAAGTAGACTTGGCGACGCCGTGGACAGACCCGTTGTCTAAAAAGACAACGAAGGATGTGTTTGGAAACAAGGGATTACTAATTGGAACAGCATGTGACCGTATGTCAGACATTGTCGCTACATTCCCCCCTTGAGGAGTTGACGGGCGTGTATGTGCTTAGTCGACTCATCACGGTAGCGATGGTCAGATGGCAGGTGGTTGCTAGGCTGATGACTCAGCTCAAGTGAGGTTGAGGGGGTCGATGGTGTGGGACCCCCCCCCCCCCTCTCAGGATTCGTAGGGAACCGCCAGACACGGCTTTGTGAGCTGGGCTGTGGATGCTCACGTCTCGTCGGGCTGCTCTCTCTCTCCATGCGATGCCGGATGCCGGACCTGGTGATGTCCGATTGTGGCTGCTTCCTAGCGAACCACCACAGCATCCTGTTGGAGGAAAAAGAGAGAGAGAGAGAAAGGGAGGAAAAATTTCAGCGATGGATGTCCTTGGTTGACTAGGACAGTCTTGTTGTTTCGCTGAGGTTGGTATGCCGCATGCTTTGATGTCTCATGAGTGGCGTTGGGGCATCATTGTTGGCATAGGAAAGGTCTGTTCATCAGAGGCCCGCATGACATTCTTTGTACACAGCGGAGGTAGTGTAAGCGGCTCTGAGGCGTGCAGTGTAGTTGGTAAAGTTTGATTGTGCTGTGTAGTCACTGCAATCGTGATGGTGGTAGGTATGTGGCGCAGACATTGGTCTGGTTGCACAGCTGCAGGTCAGAGATGACCTTGAAGCAGCAGGTGTCAGTGCTCGTTTTCTGTGTCGGTGTCAGACGTGGCTGCACTGTCTTCATCTGTTGTGTAAGAAGACTCGGGCTCATCAGGGTTCTGGAGAGAGTGGCTATAGGTTTGACGGTCAGGGCTTGGAGTTCTGGACGGCGGGTGATGCTGGTTCCAGAATCTTTCTGAGCGCTTGGTCCGACGCTTTGGATGAGCACCGTCACAGTCGTGCTGCCACCTGCTGTCTGGCTCTGAGCAGTGCTCAGAGACGGAGTAAATGGTGTGTGTTTCTCCGTTCCAGACACTCTGCAATCTGTAAGCATGTTTTAGTTCTGCATGAACCGTGTCAAGTTCATCTTGGAGCTCGTGTCTCTGCTGAGTGAGCTGATGGATGTTAGTCTCTGCTCTCTCAAGGAGAGCTTCAGCCCGTTGGAGCCGTTCGTTGAGTTCCTTCCGGGTGAGTTCCTCCGACTGCTGCCTTTGTGCTGTGTGCTGATGAAGATCGTCTAGGGCATTTTGAAGTCTTTCAACTTCCTGTTGCAGCGTCGTGTCCGTCTCGTCCTCTTCCTCGGTCAGGAAGAGTAGCTGGTCTAGACGGCTCTGTGTGTGTGCTCGGTCCTCCAGGGCCTCTGTGGCCTGGAGCTGTAGTGCGGCTGTCTTTTGCTGCAGGTCGGCGTTGCTCCTTTCGCTGTCCCAGGCCCTGGCGACGAGTTTGAGTGCGAGGTTTCCGAAGATTTTGGACAGCTGCTCGTGGCTGTATGTCTGGGCTGGATCATGGGACTCGAACTGGCTCAGGTCTGTGTCCCGTTGCTTTTGGCTCGAGCGATGTGGGTCCTGGGGCAGCAGGGTCTTTGTTATGTCCCTCAGCCATGCCTCAAGGTCGTCCCAGCGGACTGCAGGACAGGGTGAGCTCGACATCTCGGCTTACTGTTGGCGAGAGAAGCACAGCACACACAAAAAGAGACAAAATGCAAGTTTGTTTTAGGGTCAGATGAGCTATACTCATACGGGCTAGGCCGTTTATGAGAATTTCGGGCTAACTGATGCCGACAGTTAGCGGAGCCAATTTCGTGGGTATGGCTAAACCCACAATAGAGATTTTGACAGGCGGTAGCCTGGGAGTCGTCTAAAGACGCCCGCTTGGATTGTTTACTCTATTATTCAGCTTTCCTGGGGTCTCTCTCAGGTTCTGTATGTAATGAAATGAGAGAAACAAATCACAACAGAATAGAGAAAGACAAAGTTAGAGGTAGGGAAGAAAAGGGGAAACACAACACAAGGAAGTGAATTGGTCTGCAATGAAACGTCACAAACAATAACACAGAGAGTGTTATATAGTAAAGTAAAAAAAAAAAAAATCAAAGAGGCCTAAGCCTATAAACACTGACTGAGTCCTGCCAATAGATACACAATAAGGGATTAAGAGGTTGGACTTAATGTGAATTAAGGCTTTCTGGTTTCATCAAATTGGGTAAATATGTATGCAGGAGTCAGAGGCAAAGGCTTTACTAAAATAGTGATACAACAAAAAAAAAAAGAAAGAAATTATGATAACTGATGGTGATTTATCAGAATAACCTACCCCACCCCCCCTTTGGAGAAAAGAGGGAAGAGAGAAAAAAAAATTATCAATGAAATAAAATGTGACTAACAACACAGGCTTGAGACGCAGGCAGAGGAATAGGCCCCGGCAGTGGGTTTGTGCCACCAGGGTGAGGGGCGTATGTCCTCTCAGTGGTCTACCTGGTGGATTAGACACAATTTTAAATCAAAATTCAAACTAGTTTGAATTGAAATTCAACTAAGCGTGCAAGGAGAGGTCCAAAATAATTAAAAATAAGGAAGGAAAGAAAATTAGAATGATGACAGTGATGTATCAATACTAAAATTAATTAAACTGAAATTCAGAATGACTTCCTATAATCCTTACAATAACACTGAAGTTATTAGTATTGATTATAAAAATAATCAAACGAAAAGGGTAGCAATGAGACACTTCAATTGCAGACTGGGGGGTTACACAGATATTGATAAGTCGACCCAAGATGGCCACACGGTGGCGTGCTTCTTCCTAGGTGGACCTATCAATGAACTGAGTGAAACAAATCTACGTTTTTAATTCGAAAAGTTTTCTTTTTTTTCGACCTTAACTTAAAGTGTGACAGTCAAAAACAGAAAAAGGAATTGTCTAACTCCAAATAATATCAGCATAAGCTAAGCTTGAATGCAGTTAAGTATTTGAGAGAGAAAATGAATGCAGAGAGAAAAAGAAATTGAAAGCAGGTATTATCTTAGAACGCCACGAGATGGCGTAGTTGCGCTCGCGCAGGCTGACGTCAGTGGGAGGCGACACTCACGCAGGATGACGTCGGTAGGGCGCGTGTGATTTGAGAACTGCCACACACCTAGAAGCTGCCCTCTAGTGTCGGTGACGTGATTCAGCAATTTAGACAGCAGATTTTTTTTCTGTGGAAATCACGAGTATTTCGCGCTCTGTTGCATGCGGAAAATGCGAGTTTCACAACATGTAACTACAGGGATTACACATTTATATTACACATTTACATTACACATTGAGACGGTTTTAGCATAAGAACAGGGACTATCATATTTTCTTAATTCATAAAACTGGTCTTCAATTACACATTATCTCTGAAACGGTTTACAATAAAACAGGTATTAAAACTTCTTGTTTTAATCACTAGAAACTGTAAACAGGCACTAAACATCTGTTTACTTAAGCTGTGAGCACAACAGGCATCAAAACAGCTGTGAGCATGAATTATCATCTGCTCATCTCCCATAAGCATTAATCAAAATAGCCCTTTTATGATTTTATGCGTAGGTTTTTCAAAATTGGTTCGCGACGCCAATTTCTGACCAGGAGCTTATCGTTAACGTATTGTATAAGGCCTATTACGACTGAAAACTGAAGCACTGTTCAGATCAGGTTTACGTCCTCGTCCTAAAAGAGATCCTTCGTCTTCATTTAGTCGGTTTAAATCATATTACATGTACTAACTGTAAAGAGTTTTGCTTCGTCTTTACAGAGACACAATGTAATGTCATGAACTGCAGTTTTAGCACAGCTGAGCTGGCTTTGTGCCTGCCTTCAGCTGGGTGAGTTCGCCTTAGCGACTTACCTCACAATTCAAAACGCGCGTGTAACGTTACAATTATTAATACACATTCACTGAAACTGAATTTGTTCCACCACAATATGAAGTTTGAAACTGCCTAAAATTACTCCACCAAACATGTAACGTATGCGACTCGGGGTAAATATGAATTAGCTCAAGAATATGGGGAATCTTGGGAATATTAATATTTATGACTCATGGTCATAATTCATAAGTCGCATGTACATTTATTTTATCAATTATCGAGCTTACCTTGTTCTATAACTATCTGACCAACATTTAATTCGTCCAGCGAAACAAATGTAAAATCATTACAGTCAAGAAGAGGTATTCACAAACTTCAAGAGAGTTTCATGTCCTGGCCACGGACACCCAACTTTCTGAGTTTATAAATTAAAACTACTGAATGTAGTCTAATATCGAGCTTGTAGCTTAAATAAGATCTTTGATTTCATTGACTTCATAAAAAGTGGATTCTTCAAACACAGAGGCAGTGAAAAGTATTTATGAATTTTAATAAATGCAAAATTAGAGATTATATGAGCTACGAATATAAAACGTACGTAAAAATGCAAACAATAAACAAACAAACATTTAAACAAACAAGAACATAAGTGATCAGAATGAAATGAAATAAAGAAAGCAAGAAAGAAATATAGAGAAGGGAAAAGCTAGTAATTATTACATACAGAAACCTAGGTTCACGAGACACCGGGAAACAGCTTTTATCAGACAATGTACTTGCGATTCTGTGCCCTTTCGGGTGAGGCTGATGCTGAGGGTGGCGTCCTGTTTTTGCTGGGTCTTCCGGTGCCGCGAAGTTCGAAAAGGCTCACTGAATGTAAAGTTACCGGAAACTCAGATTCATCTCCCTGGATGGGAGAGGTTTAAAGTCTTTGTTGCAAGGGACGCAGCTATGACTCGGACATGTGCTCGCTCGATAGAGAAGACTGAGGCCTTCTTCAGATGATCCTTGGAGAAGCGCTGCGCCGGGGAGTGGAGGAAGGGTGAGAGGTCAGGGATGAGAGCGACCGGAGAAGAGAAGAGGTGGGATCGATGAGAGAAGAGAGAAATAAGAGAGGGAGTAAACTAAAGGCTTGGACTTTATCAATGTCCAATGTCCCGCCCCCTTTCTTGTGCAGGACGAATCGGCTGTCGAGGTTTTCCAGCGGGAAGATCCCTTTGTGTGTTAATGCAGCTCGACCCACGTGTGGAATCACGAGGGGGCAAAATATGATATTATGCTCGGGGTATTAAAATGCATGGAACCATAACGTTTATCACAGTCCCTTACCAAAAATCTCCTTCGTCTCGCGACGAGGATTAGAACAACACCAAAAACGAATAGTGACATAGATAGCAACATAGAGATACATTCATATGCATCATTATACACAAATAAAGTTTGATTAAACACACAATGAAATGGTCAGTATTTCCGTTATGGCAGGTGAAGACACTTGAGAAACATAGGAATACATATCAACATTTTGGTAATGTACTATGTGTGTGTGTGTGTGTGTGTGTGTGTGTGGAATGTCACGAGGCTGTAAAATCACAGGAAGTCCATGCTGGAATGGGGGTTTCCGGAGGGAAACAGAGTCCTCTTTATGGCTCAAATGTCCCTCGGGGGAAATTATTAACCAGACTGCAATTTTGACATGTCCAAGTAGACTTGGCGACGCCGTGGACAGACCCATTGTCTAAAAGACAACGAAGGATGTGTTTGGAAACAAGGGATTACTAATTGGAACAGCATGTGACCGTATGTCAGACATTGTCGCTACATTCTTGATGGCTTAACTGTTTCCAGCATGACTTTTGAATTAATGACAAAGTACTGCCAGTGTCCACCATAGCAGTTACATGCGTGTCTTGTAGGGTTATGGGAATGATAAGGTTTCTGATGTCGTGTTGCATAGAATTTTGGCAAGTCTGGACAACTCTGGTATTGGCTGCTGCTGGTTTACGGTGCGAATCGTGATCTGGAGGATTTCTCTTCTTTTGCTCATCTCCATTAACTTGACTCCAATATTTCTTGTACTCAAAAAAATCTCGTTCTATCTGTGTACCTACTTTTACAAGTTCTCCTACATCTTTTATATTGCCACGTAGCAAGCTAGCAAGCCGTGGGTTACAGTTACGTAAAATAGCTTGCACCACCTCTCTTTCTAACATGTCCTTCTTCCATCTCAAGCAAAGAGCTCGATAGTGAAAAGCAAAGTCTCTGAAACTTTCTCTTGCACCTTGTCTCCTCTCCATCAGCTTCCTTACTGCCAACTCCTCATAATCCTCACTGAGAAAAGATTGCAGAAACAATTTTTTAAATTGTTTCCAGTCATGGACATTCCCTTTCTCCGCCATCCACCAATCTTTTGCAGTACTTTTAAGTACGGCAGTTAAAGAAGCCAAAATTTCACTATTCTTCAAAGGTCGAACAGCGAAATACTCCTCACATCGTTCGATGAATAAGATAGGATCTTCATCCGGGCTATTGCTGAAACTAGGGAACTCAAGTTTGACTGGTGGGTTGTACTGATTTGAACTGTCCATGACGGATTGAGTATTTGACTGAAGACTGTAGGTTTGATCTCTCAGTGATCTGTGAACAGTACTGGTATTCATGGGCTGAATTGGGGTGGATATAAAAGGCTGGAAAGCTTGTAATCCAATTGTTGGTCTCTTCTCTTCAAACAGTCTAGCACTGACTGTCCAAGATCTTGAATGCTCAGTTCTAGATGTTTTCTCACTCTGCTGCACTCACGGTCTATTTGGTATAACAATTTATCTTCTGTAGCTTTGCGTTGTGATTCAACATCAATGAAGGAAACTTGTTCACTCACCCGTTGATTGATGTCAGTAATCCGCTCCTCAAGTTTGGTGAAACGTTCTGTGAGTTGTTCTAACATATCTGAAACAGCAGTGGAAGGATGGTGTGTCGGTTCCGCATAAATTTCAGGTGGTGGTGGAGGTAGAAATTGGACTTCCAATTTCAAACTTCCAAGACTTTGGCCGTCATCCACGAACACTTCTTCCTCCTCTGAATCAAGGTACAGGTCACTGAACGTATTAATCAACTCTCGTAGTGGTTCTCTGTGGGTGCTAAATGGTGCAGATGAGAAATCTGTAAGGGGTACGGGCTCATCCTCATCCAAAACTTCCTGACTAGCCATTCTATTTATTTATTTATTTACTAACGTGTTAGGGTTTATATTGTGACAAACACTGGGACATTTTCAACAACATATATAAAGTCTGTGGGTCCCTGTTCGGGCGCCATCTATATAACCACTGTCCACTTTAGTAGCATGCAGCTACTGTATATATATCTGAATAATAGGAGGGGCCCACCAACTAATAATGTATTGCTGCAAAATCTTAATATGTTCCCCAGTGTGTAGCCACAAATAATAAAGACAGGAATTAACTTTTTATACCTTTATATCAATTTAGGAAACAGAAAAAATAAACAAAACAATGCATTTATATGAAAATGTATTGAAATGAAACCAGTTCAACAAATGAAAGCAGTATCCACACAGATGGTCTATACAGAAAGACTTAATAAAAAAATAAAAAAAAAAAAAAAAAAACAAATGACAATAAAAAAACCTATCTAATCAGTTCCAATTTGTAGTTGAGTGATTCTTTAAGTAATTAATGGAATCACTATAAAGAAAGTTGAAATAGTCAATTTTTAGGATGATGTCCAAGTCCAAAATAACCTTCAAATGCTCTTCCAGTAATCCAAGGAAATCCTCAAAAAAACTCAGCCAGCCCACAGTCAAATTCTTGTACTTAGGATATTTGATAATCCACAAGGTAATGCAGTGAGATCAATCCATTGGTTAGAAACCACTTGATGTCCATTTCAGTTGAGCCTTAGCAACTACAGGATTCAACAGTCTCAAAATATAAAGTAACGTATAAAGAGTCCATCTACAAAAAGAAAAGATATCTATCATATATTATATAAATCAAATGAAAACAATTGCACAACATTTATGAGGAACAAAACTTACATGATTGAACTGGAAACAAAGTTTCTCAATCAGGACTCCAATTAGTGTTGCTGGAGGTGCTTGGATAAAACGTACTCGGTTACTAATGTAACCTCGGTTCTCTCTAGAAGAGGGAACGAGTATTGCGTAAGGTTAGCTTACGTATCGGGAAAGTCTTCTTTCCTCGAGATCTGAAGCCAAAAAATTATCCTTAATTTTGTATTCATTGTCAACGCAGTGCAGCAGCCGACAGAACTAGGCAGGCTGTATAAGCGTGCTCATTGGCTGCTCGGCGGCAACTGCTTAAGCCTATCGGTGAGCGCTCTGAACGCGGCAACCAATGAGGCCCTTCGCGCCCTCCACACCCTTCTAACCGTAATTCACTAGTTCACACTTACAAATAAGTCAGATAGAAATAGATGCGTATTTGGCGTGCTGTCCGAGGAGAGGGCTCCGGGCTCGGTATTCGGCCCGAACCCAGAGTACTCCCCCCGTATTCCTGGCTGTAAAAGATTGAGCCAAGAGTGAGGAGTCGGGGTGGTGGAGGGATGCTGGAAAACTGTCACGGAGTATTAGGTGAGTTGACAGAGTGGATATATATATACTTCTTGTCATGCTGATTAGGGTAGACATAATTGTTTGATGACGAGTAGATTGGATTGATTATTTGAATGTGCTCCTCCCGAACTTTGTTTATAAAACATCATGAATGGGTGTGGCCAGTGTGTATATATTCAGCGCTCACAGGCTAAAATTCTGGTTTTCGCAGTCTGAAGCGCAAAAGCTTGTGGCGCGACACGGCAGGTTACGCAATACTCGTTCCCTCTTCTAGAGAGAACCGAGGTTACATTAGTAACCGAGTACGTTCTCTTACGAGAGGTAAGGTTAGCTTACGCATCGGGAACCCTTTGTCAATGCCGTGTGCGCCGAGCATCCAGCCCATGAATCCCAGGGAAACCGGGGAAAACACTCTGCTGGGAAATGTGGCCGGTCGGAGAGACGGGCCAGCGCAGTACAAGCACTTCATGCAGCATATGAAATAGAGCGGCGCGGCCGGTCTATAAACATATAACAGTACAAACAGTAGGGCCGGCAGAGCGAGCCCATACAGTACATAAGCACTCATAAGGGTAAGAGAAAAACGACATAGTCGGTCTCACATGAAGAGAAAAAATTCCCGCGCGACAGAGAATAATACGGGTGGCCAGCAGCGCGGGCCAGCACCGACAATAGCGCGTAACGGGAAATAGGAAACAGAGCGGATCAGCCGGTCTGAGTCAAACACTTCACCCTGAGTATAGTACCAGAATAGTGCCAGCATATGGACGTAGTCTGCACACGAGAAATGGGCAGAGCATACATGTCACTTATACTGATAGTATTTTTGCCTGTAGGGCAGGAACTTCCAGGTTATAAAACCTCACGAATGTTGACGGGGAGGCCCAGCCCGCTGCCATACAAATATCGTGAATAGAAATTCCGCTGGACCAGGCCCACGACGAGGCCATGCCTCTAGTGGAGTGGGCTCTGATGCCCAGAGGGCACTGCAGGTGTCTGGAGGCATAAGCTGCTGCTATCGCGTCCACTATCCACCTGGACAAGCTCTGCTTCGAGGCGGCAAGACCCTTGGTGCGTCCGCCGAAGGAAACAAAGAGCTGCTCTGAACGCCTGAAAGCGGCGGAACGCGTGATGAAAACTCTCAGCACACGGACAGGGCATAGGAGGTTATCACTGTCCCCACTATCGGATGCTGGCAGAGCCGAGAGGGAAATAACTTGTGCCCTAAACGGGGTTCCAATCGCTTTGGGGATGTAACCGTGTCTCGGTCTGAGAATGACTTCCGAGTCATTCGGCCCGAACTCAAGACATGCAGGGCTAACAGATAGCGTGTGCAAATCACCCACTCGTTTGACTGAAGACAGAGCTATCAGAAAAATGTTTTTTAAGCGACAGCTACTTTAGATCCGCGGATTCAAGCGGTTCAAAGGGAAAAGCCTTTAGGGCCGCTAGGACCAAGGAGGCCGCGGGGGATTCATCCGTCTAGCTCCTCTGAGGAAGCGGATAATGAGCTCATTCCTTCCCATTGCCCGGCCGCGCGTCGTCTCAGCGAACGCTGCAATAGCGGCCACATATACTTTGAGCGTGGAAGGGGATCTGCCCTTTTCCAACCCGCGGGACCCCGCATGCGCGCAGATCCAAGTTTTTAGTAGCGCACAATATAGAAAACACCGACCATTTAGACGCGTAGAGCCGTCTCGTAGAGGGGGCTCTCGACTGTGTGATCGTGTTCACGACCCCTTCTGACAGGTCAACGGGTATCCGTTGATCACCCATGCATGCAGCGACCAGCGCTCTGGATGGGGATGCCAGATCGATCCACCGGCTTGGGAGAGGAGATCCTTTCTCACCGGGATCGGCCATGGGGGTGAGTGCGACAGCCTCACTAGCTCTGGGTACCAAGTTTGGTTTTCCCATCGCGGGGCAATAAGCAGCACTAAGTGGTGCATTTCTCTGATCCTCGAAATGACCTGTGGCAACAGGGAGATCGGAGGAAAAGCATACAGCGGGAGGCTGGGCCATGTCTGGGACAGCGCGTCCTGCTCTTCGAATAAAATTTCGGGCATTGAGCATTGTCCTTCGATGCAAAGAGGTCGATTTCCGCTCTGCCGAATAGGCGCCAGAGAAACTGGACTGTCTGGGGGTGCAGAGACCATTCTCCCGGGGGAATGTTGTCCCTGGACAGTCTGTCTGGACCGACATTCAGGTGGCCCGGCACGTGCGCGGCTCTCAGCGAGCGCAGCGAGCGGTAAGCCCACACGAGAAGGCGTTCTGTCAGTCTGCATAGATTCCTGGATCTGACACCGCCCTGTCGGTTCACATAGGATACCACGGACGTGTTGTCCGAGCGGACTAGCACATGGTGATCCCGTATGAATGGGAGGAAGCGCCTGAGCGCGTTCTCGACCGCTATCATCTCCAAACAGTTTATGTGGAGGCATTTTTCCCAGTCTGACCATAGGCCAAAAGCCGGTTTGCCCTCGAACAGAGTGCCCCAGCCTGAGGTGGAAGCGTCCGTCGAGATAACTTTGTGGTGTGAGATAGCTCCCATTGTCACTCCCCGCTGGTACCAGTCGGCCGCTAACCAGGGCTTCAGAGCTGAAACGCAGCTCTGAGACACTCTGATGCGAACACCGCCGGAAGCCCATGCTCTGTGAGGCACTCGGGCATTCAGCCAGCATTGTAGCGGGCGCATTCGTAAAAGACCCAGCCGAAGCACTGCTGCGGCTGAGGCCATACAACCCAGTAACCTCTGAAATGTTTTGAGAGGTACGGTGCTGCCCGGCCGGAGGGACGCGGCCAGGCGTCGAATGCAGCGCGCGCGCGCTGTGTCGACAGGCGGGCCGTGTACTGATATACCTGACCGTCGAAGGCGAATCTCAAGAATGGCCTGTGACGGGGTATTATCTGGATCTGAAAGTACGCGTCTTTTAGATCGAGAGATATAAACCAGTCCCTCGGGCGAATTTGCGCGAGAATTTGTCTGGTTGTGAGCATTTTGAACGGTCTTCTCATAAGAGCCTTGTTCAAACGTCTCAGATCCAAAATTGGTCTGAGAGCTCCGTCCTTCTTGGGAACGAGGAAATAACGGCTGTAAAAGCCCGACTCGCTCATGGAAGTGGAAACCAGTTCTATAGCCCTTTTGCACAGAAGTGTAGCTATTTCTGCTCGAAGTAGATGTGGTACTTCCACATTCACTCTGGTCTCGATACGCGCTTGAAAGCGCGGAGGGCGGCGAGCGAACTGCAGAGTATAGTCCTGTTTTACTGTGCTTAGCACCCGTTCTGATGCGCCTGGAATAGCTTCCCACGCTTTTGCGTGTGCAGCCAGGGGCAGAATAGCCTCCGGGCTCTGATCACCGCGCATCGCGGGCTCGAGGGCTCGAAACGGAGGGGCGGGCGCGGCGCGCGCGCTCTTGGTGCTTAGATACGGCGGATCGCACGCAGCGATAGCTGGCCGTTTTACACACAGTGTCCCGGTGGCTTTAGACGGGGAACATATAGTGTGAGGCGCAGCGCGCGATGGCGGCGTCGGGGGCGACAATGTTAGTTAGTATGTGTGAGCGCTCGAGGGCGGGCACAGGACTTACATTCAGGGGCGGGCGCGGCGCGCATGCTCTTGGTGCTTAGATACGGCGTATCGCACGCAGCGATAGCTGGCCGTTTTACACACAGTGTCCCGGTGGCTTTGGACGGGGAACATATAGTGTGAGGCGCGATGTCGGCGTCGGGGCGAAAATGTTAGTTAGTATGTGTGAGCGCTCGAGGGCGGGCACAGGACTTACATTCAAAACATGACCGGTCGTGCGAGGCCGTGTGACAGAGCGGGCAGTGAGTAGGTGTGGGCACGGAGAAGTGGACACGTGACCTACTTCTAACACTAAAGCGGCTTTTGCCTGCTTCATGAGAGTGGGCTCTGTGAGAGACACGGGATGTATGCTTGTGTACAGGGGTGAGCACAGAAACGTGGGCACATTCACTGTACTAGAAACACATACGGCGTCAGCCGTGCAACCAGACATTATGCTCTTTTGAAATTTCTCTGGGTTGCCGTGAGAACGGCGGATGCGCACAGGCGAGCGGGTAGATATACCGGCTCGTTGACTGCGAGGTAAACAGCTGCAGTAGCCGTGGCAACGGGGACTGACAGTGCGTGAAGCTTCGACGGTGGTCCAGCCGCAGAGCTGCGGGGCTTAACCATCTTTTCTTCTCTCGTGTTTAGACGCTCATAAATACTCGAGCACCCTGAGTAGGTGTGGTGCGAGAGGCGGGTTCGCTTTCTGTAAGTAAGAAAGACTGGCCGCGAGCTCGGAGAAGCAAGCAGCATAAATTTTTATCTGCCCCGAGAGCTGGGATCGAACGCGGATCTCCCGCACAAAAGCGTATGATTCTGCCACTGAGCCACAGGGGAAAACACATTAGCTTTCAGTTAGCGCGAGCATATAAAAAGCGACCTCATGTGTCGCGTCGGCGTTTGTTTGCAGGCGTGCGTGTATTTAAAACAGGCTCGTTTACTGCAATAGTAATATTTCCAGTCGCCTGAACTTAAGAGGGGACTGAGAAATGTGTGAGAATTGGCGGTTGTCCAGCCGTAGCGAGACTAACACACTCTCCTATTTTCGCCGGTGAGTGAGGCGCGCACGCTGAACGCTGCTCGTGCCCGTCTGCTTCGTCATCCCTTGAACGGCGCAATCTGCGCGGCCCAACGAGGGAGAGAGCGGGCTTGCTTTCTGTATGTAAGAAAAACTGGCCGCGAGCTCGGAGAAGCGAACAGCATAAATTTTTATCTGCCGTGAGAGCGGGGACCGAACCCGGGTCTCTAGCTTGACAGTCTAGGATTCCACCACTGAGCCACAGGGAAGAATACATTAGTGCGCGGTTAGCGTCATCATGTCTTGTGACAGCGTTTGCTTGCAGGCGAGCGTGTATTTATAACCGGCTCGTATACTGCAATAGTAACAATTCCAGTCGCCTGAACTTGAGGGGACTGAGAAATGTGTGAGAAATGGAGGTTATAGTCCAGGCCACGGCGGGACGAAAACACTCTGTTCCCCTTTCACCGGTGAGTGACGCGCGAGGACGGAGTAGCTTTCTTGTAACGTAAAGAGAGCTCCAAGACCGTCCGCTCCTGCCATCCCTTGTAAGCGGCGCAGTTTGCGCGGCTCGAACAGAGGGAGAGGAAACTCGCTCCGAGACCGTCCGCTCCTGCCATCCCTTGTGAGCGGCTCAGTTTGCGCGGCTGGAACAGAGGGAGAGGAAACTCGCTCCGAGACCGTCCGCTTCTGCCATCCCTTGTGAGCGGGAGGGAGAGGGCGAGAGAGAGCTCGAGGGAGAGGTTCCGGTGAGCTCCTCAGTCACAACAGTCTCCGGTGGTCGCTGCGAGCGGCGCTTCTTATTGCGCAGCCCGGCAGGGACAGCCGGAGCGACAGCTTGGTCGAAAGCTTCAAGTCGAGCCCGCAGGGTCGACATTGAAAGCTCTTCGCACTCGGGGCAGCCGCCCGTAGAGAGTGCGGTGGCGGCGTGCCCGCGGCCCAGGCGGAGAGCGCAGAGAGGTGGCGTTCTCCGTTGCTGAGCGGGGCGCGGCACGAGCCGCAGGAAAAACGAGTCGTTTTTACAAAAACGCCTCGTGCTCTTTTAGAATACACACAGTAACAGTAATAGTGTAAAGGATATGTCGCCAGATAGCGTAGCAGGCACGGATGGCTGAAGGCGGCGAAGACGGCCGGCTTCCTCAGGCGCTGTCCTAAGCTTGCTGGTCGCTGGTTTCAATGGCGGCGGCTCTCAAGATCCAGCGATGCGAAGAGCGTCGCTGAAGACAAGAAAATCAGAATTTTAGCCTGTGAGCGCTGAATATATACACGCTGGCCACACCCATTCTTACGGTTAGAAGGGTGTGGAGGGCGCGAAGCCTAGGTCTGTCGGCTGCTGCACTGCGTTGACAATGAATACAAAATTAAGGATACTTTTTTGGCTTCAGATCTCGAAGAAAGAAGACTTTCCCGATGCGTAAGCTAACCTTACACAATACGAGAGACCTCTCGTAAGAGAACCATGCTTCCCTCTTCCAAACAAACTGACTTCTTCTGTACTACTACCCTTTTAAAAACAAGAGGTTCTAACGCTCATGCGCCCCCTAGTGGTGAGTATAAAAAAAATACCAAAGTAACAGCTAATACTGTTACAACATGGCGGCCTTTAAGTGGTAAAGGTCAGACCTCCCGAATGTGGCTTGACCTAATGCAAGGGTGTAATTTAGAGCAGGAAAAAGATTCTTTACACGCTCAGAGTGGTCTGGCAGATTTGTGTCCCAATAAGAGATAGCGAGGAAAACATTCCACTGTAAGTTAAATTAATTAGATATGTAATTTGGTTGTAAAAAAATGTTAGTGTCATTATATTGGTGTAAAGATGAGTAGGCTATGTGTATTTTCTATTTTGTACAACATTTCCAACTGCTTTTTATCACTTAATAAGAAGCACCACATTTTTAATCGATTGCTCCTGTCTGCCTTGCTGCTGGTTTGCATTTGTATGCTTCGTATAGCTTTCTGTTTTGAATCTCTATTTACTATCATCCCTTTTTGTTCATATTGCTAAATTTAACTTACTCATCAACATATTAGATATAGTCTAATATTGCCTATCACATTATTCTAACATCGCTAGCTTTTATCTAAATCGTTATCGCACAGCACGCTAGTATCTCGCTAGCCTGTTAGCGTGCCTTGCCTAACCTCGAACTTTAATCGAGGATAGTAAGAATGCAAGGGCTTTAGATACTGCTTTGGATGCGACTATTTTAGTGAACTCTGTACATTGTTCGGTTCCGGCTGTAGAGCCTGTGCAGCAGGGCAACTGGGTGAATGTTAGACGCTGTAGTCGTGGGACAAAACACCGCTCTTCCGTTTTGATTACAACTCTCATTCTCCTCTCTCAGTGAAATACCCACTGTGAATCCTGTTGATTGTGCCCTAGTTATTGGCGATTCTATTACACGGAACGTGAAAATAGAGACACCAGCCACCATAGTCACATGTTTGCCGGGAGCCAGAGCGCCTGACATCAAAGCAAATTTAAAATCGCTGGCTAATGCTAATCGTAAATTCTCGAAGATTATTATTCACGTCGGCACTAATGATGTTTGACTCCGCCAGTCAGAGATCACTAAAATTAATGTTAAAGAGGTGTGTGACATCGTACGAGTCAGACACTGTACGATGTACGATCGCAAGTACGATGTCAGACACTGTAATTTGCTCTGGCCCGGTTCCTGTTCGCTGGAGTGATGAGATACTTAGTAGATTGTCCTCACTCAATGGCTGGCTGTAGTGTTGTCACGGTACCAAAATTTCAGTATTCGGTACCAATACCAGTGAAAATCCAGGGTTCTTGGTACCAATTTCGGTACCAAAGCTTAATTTAGATTAAATTTACATAATTATATTAAAGTGTATATCACAATTACAAAGATGGAAACTGTAGTATAAAAAACACTTTACAATAAGATTTCATTTGTTAGATAACATTAGATAAAATGACCTAACAATAAACAATAGTTATATACTGTCGCAATTATTCTCCTTTACGGGTTAAATTTAAAAATACATTTTTAAAATCAAAAGTTAACATTATTTCTGTTAACATTATTTAATGCACAATGAATGAAGTGAACAAACATGACCAATCAAGTGTTTGTATTAAATAACATTCACAAACATTAATTAATGTTGTAAAAATATATTGTTCACTCAGTGTGTTATGTTAGATAACGCATTAAGTGATGTTAATGAATGGTATCTTATTGTAGCGTTACCAAACTATACAGGAGATAAAACGTGTTTTATTTGACTTGACTGTACTTTTATTTAATCCAAAACTGCATTCATATTTCATTTTAAAAGGGCTTTTTAAACCTGCTAGGAGTTATCCAGCCAAGAATAAGACTAGAACTGCTTTTCTGATGGACTGATATTAATGACGGCTTTTTATTTCTCATCTACATAAATATATCTAGTAGTAAAGCTAATGCAAGGGCTAGAAATCAATTAATTATTTGCTAATACTTCCTCGTCATCATGGAGAGCGCAGTTCGCACCGCTTTCTCCTTTCCACAATCGCTTGTTCTCCCGTGGCGTCTGTCGTTGCTATGCATCCATGAACATAGGCGCGCATGGAAAAATGAGCTTCTATTATTCTATTATGAAATAACGAATTTGAAATAACGTATCTGCACGCGCAAAAACATCAGCACCACATCAGCAGCACCGCCGGTCGCCATGTCTCAGCGCTTTTATGAAGAGGATGCAACTGCACGCGCTTCGGGCATGCACGCGCATCAAGTACCGGGTTTGAGAAAACCTGGTACCGTGACGTTTAAAAAAAAAAATTGTACCGAAGTACCGGGTCTTTTGACAACACTAGCTGGCTGTCTAAGTGGTGTCCACAAAATAATATAGAATAGTATATAGGAAAAGTTTTTGGGGCAGACCTGACCTGTTGAAAAGAGATGGTATTCATCCCTCCTGGGATGGGGCTGCTCTTCTCTCTAGTAATATGGCTCATAGTCTTAGAGCTCAAACATGACAATCTGGGGCTCAGGTCAGGAAGCAGACAGACTGGCTAAACCGACCGACTGCTAGCTGTCTCACGTCACTGAGGTCAGATAAATACCAACACATAGAGACTCTTTCACCTAGATATCATCATATAGATACTGAAAAATGTAATTGATGTTCAAAAAATAAAAAACAGATATAATACAAATGAACAAATGATAAAGCTTGGGTTGTTGAATATTCAATCCCTTACTTCAAAAGCACTTATTGTTAATGATATTTAATGTATTGTTCATATGAATCTAAACCATGCATTACGGTAGTTTCTCCGTGTGTGTGGAGAGCGCTGGTTGGAGCAGCTGAGTGTGTAACGAGAGAGCGGAAGCTAAAGCACTCAGCAGTAAAGACTCTCCAATGAAATGGTTGTCTGTGTCGTTCCTCTGAATAGTAAAACATAACAGTGGCAACAAGGTGGATTCGGAAGCCTCAGTGCATAGAATGAGCAAGAAGGACTCAGAAGAAAAAAAAGGCAGAGAAGAAAAAACTTAACTGTTGCGAGTCAAGCAAAAGTGCATGGAGGCAGCCATAGTCACATGCTGAGCTGAGACGAAATGATTACAACAGCCACGAAGGTAACAGCCGGTCTGTTGACATTCACTTCGCTCTTAATTAACGATATATTTGAAAAATAAAAAATAAAATAAAAGGAAAAGGAACATCATAATAATAAACCAAGGAAAATGGCCACAATAGGACGAGTGCCTGAGTTTGACTGTACCAAAAAAGATTTTGATACCTATTTGGAGAGATTTGAGCGATGGCCGGCAGCAAATGAAATTGACAGTGAAAAAAAAGCAAATGTTTTCCTGAGTGTTTTGGGACCAGTCGAATATGGCCTTTTGAAAAGTTTAGTTGAGCCAGAAAAAAATATTGATTTATCATACCAGGAAATTTCTCTGACCCTTTCTGATCACTTCAAGCCCCAGGCCAATTCTGATTGCAAAACTCTGCAATTCTGGCATTAAAACATCTGGCATGTTCATGTGAGTTTGGCACATTTCTGGATGATGCTCTCAGAGACAAATTTGTCTGTAGACTTGCTGGAGAGGTTTATCACAGGAGGTTACTATCAGAGAAGGACCTTACTTTCAAGAAAGTGATGTTGCTTTTGCATTAGAACTAGAGTAAAAGGACGCCAAACAGCTGAGTGCCCAGGCAACCATAAAGGACTCAAGTGTGCATAAGGTGCAAAATGTCGGAGGGGGCAGAGAGAAATACAGAGGATGGGGAAATTCTCAGTACAGTTCTAAAAACGGGGCCCAGCAACAACCTTTTCCCAAGCATAGAAGCAACTTTACCACTGTGGGGGAGGCAACCACCATCCCACAGAATGTCATTATCGTAATGAGAAATGCCACAAATGTGGAACAGTCAGACACTTACATATGCACTTCTCTTATGTAAGAATCACAAAACACAGCGGCTAGACAAAGCTCAATATGTGTCAGCGGACATATCCGACAATCAGTGTGCAGTGGATGATGACCTGTTTGAGTGACTGTATACTCTGCACAGGACAAGGCGGATGGCATTTATATTGATCTTCAGCTTAATGGCATAACAGTTAGCATGCAACTAGACACAGGAGCCTCTTTGTCTTTGATTCAAGAACACATCTATACTGAAAGATTTAAGGACTGTTTATTGAGCCCAACCTCCATTTCTTCTTGCCTCGTACTCTGGAGACAAAATCCCTGTATCAAGGTTCCATTCACATATGAGGGACAACAGTGTTCCCTTCCATTGATTGTGGTCAAAGGAGACAAACCACTATTGCTGGGACGTAACTGGCTCCAGAAATTATCCTTAAACTGGAAGGAGATCTTCAGCTTGAGACATGTGACACCGGTGACTGTTCCTTCCTTCTCTGATGTACATGAAAAACACAAACAGCTTTTTCAAGATGAGTACGGCAAAATGAGTGACTTTAATGCAAAGGTGAGAGTGCAAGAAGGATCTCAACCTGTCTTTCACAAACCAAGGCCTGTTCCATATGCTCTTAAAGAAGCAGTTGAAAAGGAACTTCCACTGTGGTTGTGCCAAAGACAGACAAGACAGTTAGGTTGTGTGGCGATTATAAAGTCACAGTGAACAAATGTATTCTTGCAGAGGAATATCCGCTACCTAACGTGGAAGATCTTTTTGCCACATTGGCTAGGGGAAAAGTTTTCAGTAAGATTGATCTGTCTTTTGCATATCAGCAGCTGGAGTTGGATGCTGAATCCGAGCAGTACCTTACCATAAACACGCACAAAGGCCTGTTTAAGTACCTGTCACAACGTGCACACGAAAGGGTGAATTCCAAGTGCAGCTTTATTTTGGGTAATCCATAATCATATCCACAAACAGGTAAAAGGTCATAATCCATGTAAATCAGTCCAAAACAAGAAACAAACAAATAAACAAACCAAGACAGACTCTGAGATGCGGGTGACACAATACAAGGACTCCAGCCCAGTGACTAAAACAGACAGGGTATAAATAGACAGACACTTAACAAGGTGAGTGGGAACAGCTGAGTGCAATAATCAAAGATGAGTCCGACAAGGGTGATGGGGATTGTAGTTCATGAGTTAATGACACCGTGGGGGAAGAGGACCTCTAGTGGCCACCCTGGGAACATCACCCAGACATTGTGACATTACCCCCCCTCTACGGAGCGGCTACCAGACGCTCCTTCGAGACAAAACAAGGGTTCAGGAGGGAGGTGGAATGGCGGAGGATCAGGGGGAGGGATGGGGGGCCAGGTCCATGGAGCGGAAGAAGGTCTGGAAACTGCGGCAAGACAGCAGGCCAGGGTAGAGCAGGTGGTGCAGGCGACCAGGCCGGAGCAGGCAGTGCAGGCGACCAAGACGGAGCAAATGGTGCAGGCGACTGGGGCGGATCAGACTGTGAAGGCGACCAGGGCGGAGCAGGCTGCGCAGGCGACCAGGTCGAATTCCGCCATTCAGGAACCCAGGAAGGTGCAAGTCGTGCAGTAGGCCAGGGTGGCACCTGCCATTCAGGAAACCGGTGAAGTGCAGGTAGTGCAGATGGCCAGGATGAAACCGGCCATTCAGGAAACCGATGAAGTGCAGGTTGTGCAGACGGCCAGGGTGGAACCTGCCACTCAGGGGACTGGTGAAGTGCCGGTTGTGCAGATGGCCAGGGTGGAACCTGCTATTCAGAAACCCAGTAAAGTGCAGATAGTGCAGATGGCCAGGGTGG